>NC_136467.1:156404898-156448354 GCF_902686455.1 Sciurus vulgaris
TTTTAAGAGTCTTTTAAAACATGTTGATTGATATCGTTATGGGGCGCAACTTAACAACAGACAGATCACCACTGAGAAGTCCAAATTTGAGAGTCTTTAATAAGCCACCCGGCTGACTGTCTCACACAATGCCCAAAAAGGCTATTGGGAGAACAGCACCGACCACATGGTTATAGGGGTCTTATACCAAAATTCATATTAATCATAAGTGTCTGTGCTATGATTGAAAATTACACATTAACATCATGAGATCATCAACAGATGGGGAAGTGGTCAAAATGACTCTTACCTAGGTAACAAACTAAAGAATGGTTCCACACAATCACCATTCACATGGTACATTGTTAGGAGCAATAGTAATCAAAGAGAGCAATTCTTTACTACATAGGAGTTGCCATGTACATTATTAAACATGTCACACCAAGTAACTGATGATGGGCACAGAGGCGTGGTGTTCCCATGGGAGAAGCTTATTTCCTACATAACATGGGGTCTCAGATCAAATGGAGTCTGTTTAGTCATTTCCGTTAGAGTCTGGCCTATAACATTCTCATGGAGCCAGATCTCAGCCCATCACAACATGTAGCAGTTGCAGGTATTGTGAACTGCAGGGGAAATACCATCAGGTGTTACCTATGTACTGGTTAAGATAGGGTAGCTGGCATTTCCTCTCCTCATCTCTTTCTATTAGAAACATCACACTCCTCTCCATCCTTCAAGAATATGAGGTGGGTCGCCAGGGACCATGACTTCCTCGTTGTGCTGCAGATTATGGAATTCAGTCCTTCCCCCAGCTGTTCCTGGGGCCTGCTGTGTATCCTCCCTCTCTGCCTTCCCAACCTTCCCAGTGTCTGGAGATCACTGTTCTACCTTCATTCATTGATATGATTTCACTCTTACAAATGAACCTCTGCAACCTCACCTCTCACCTGGACTCACCTCAGACGACTCATAAATGCCCAGAACAGAAGAACCCAGGAGTTTGAGTGATCCCCAGAGCTGCACATGTTCTGTGTACTTGGGATGTCTTTCTGCAGGACTCTCCTGCACCTACTGTTGTCTCCCAGAGCTGCCTTACATGTGTGCCTGTCTTGAAGTCTCCAGAAGCTCCACCTGCATGAACCTGGACTTACACACAGGTTCGGTTCCAGGGAGCCTAGGATATCAGTTACAGCCTAACAGTTCTGGGTCCTCCCCTGACAAGCCAGAAGGCAAAGGTCTGCACCAGTGCATCAGCAACGTGAAAGAAACTGGAACTGATGGAACAGCAGTGCTAACCAGAGCCTTTGGAGTAAGAATTGAGGACAGCCTGGGTTGGAATATCAGTATACATTCCTGAAGATTCCTCCATGCTTAGGGTCCTTAAAAGCACTTCCTGATTTCATCACCTAGGCCTCCTTCCCATTTTCCTGGTCGTCTCTTCACCTTGCAACTATCCAAAGCTCTTCCATGGATGTGAGGGACTTTGAGACACCTTCTATGTCATGCCTGCCTTTCCTTGGACTGACTAATGTGAACACCACTGGGTGGCTGGGGTGCCTTTCTGGAATTCCAAATGACTTTTGGAAACTGTTCACAAGGCCATGTTCTGCCTTCAGATGATGCATGATGCCCCTCTGGGTCTAACCTGATGACTCAGATAGCTGTGCCATCTCAGCCCCAGTTTTTCTCAACTAAAAATGAGATTAGTGCTGATGTTCTGTAACTAAGTCAGTTGACAGTGAAACAGTTGGATTGTACCAACTCATAACCTGACAAAACAGCGAGAAATTTTCTGGAGAGCAGCTCTAGGGTTTAGACGTACCTGTTTTAAGCAGTGCCCCATCAAACTGGCAGGTGAGAACAGGCTCCACTCACACCTGTGATGTGCTGTGTCAGAAAAGCAGAGCCTGTGAAGGTGCAGGAGAGCCCTCCAGGCAGCACCTGCAGAGCAGGCTCACCTGCACACTGAGGGAGGAGACTCGATGGTGAGGACAAAGGTGTCCCTGTGTGAAACCCAGAAATAGGTGAAGAAACTTACACAAGCTGATTAATTGTGACAGCATGATGCAGTAAAAACACAGTGGTAAAGTTGTTTAAGAGCCCAAAGAGCTCCCGTGATGCTCAGGTGCTGAGAGAGGCAGGAGCTCACCTAGACCTCGACCCCAGAGCTCTCTGAGGGACTCGGTCCCACACAGGGGAACCAGATGCCAGCCTGGCAGAGCACCTGTGGCACTGCCTTCATCTCTGTACCCGGGTGCACATGTTTACAGACCAGATGAGCCAGTGTCCTGACTGTCACAGACCCTCTCATGTAGCCAAGGAGACAAAGCAAAACTCACACTCTGAGGAAATCTCACAGGGCACCTTGCAGCAGACAAAGGAGGTGGGGGCCACTCACCTGGTGGCTGCAGACAGGCTCTGCGCTGGTCCTTCTGACAAGGGGCAGTTTCCCTGGTCCTATTTGTACCCTCTGTGTTTGTGGAGCCCATGCCTCCCATGAACCACCACCAGGACTCCAGTTGTCACAGTTGACACCTGTCAGGGAGAAGCAAAGCCCTGCAGAGCCTTAGTCCCTGAAGGACCACTTTCCCTCTCTCCACAATTACTGCATTTGTTGGGCTCAGAAGTTTTCTGAGACTTAATTACAGTTAATTGCCCTAATAGAACAATGTCTAGTGAGAAAGTGAACAGCTATCTAAGTTCTTATAGGCGATTCCCCCATTTCTCTGGCCTCCCCTTCACATTCCCAAGTTCCTAGGTCCATCACAATGGGGCTGGCTTTGGAAACACAGAATAAGTCATTTCCCTTCTCTCTCAAGGTGTCCTGTCAATCACAGGGATGTGATATGTAATGACCAGCCCTATGGTGTCTGCTTTCTGAGTGTGTTCCCAGCATGCACCCAGGAGGGACAAGGATCCCCAGCTTCACCCATGAATGTAGGCAGTTCAAGGTCTGGGCCATACTGATTACCTTATCCCTGTCTGTTAAACAGCCTGTGGGACCCCAATGAGATGGACCCTCCCCATAAGACCAGCCCTGTCCTGTAATGATCTTACCCTCATTGCCTAGAGGGGCCCCTGACACCTGGCAGGTGCCCGGCCCATTCCTGCTCCCATAGAGAACAGCCATTGGTTTGATAACTCTCTTTGTCCCTCACGTCCAGGCAGAATTATGCTGAGGAAGTTCCAGGGGCTCCTGTCAGCTGTGATAAATGAAGGAAATGGGGTTCTCCCACCCTTTGTTGTATTAGAGCATTTTATGTAGATTTCAGGCAATTTTCACTTTTCCTTGCCCCTTTGAAGTGTGTGGACATCTCTTTCAAAGCCAAGTGATGCTCTTGACTGTTCTGGAACTCAGCATGTTTCTCTCAGGGCCTGGAGTCCTCCTTTGAAGAGGCATCACCAAGAAGCCAGGGGGCCTGTCTGCCAGGTCCTGCTGGAGAGAAGGAGTCTGACTTTTCTGGCCACCAAGCTCCACGTTGCAATGCCTCCTCTGTCCACAAGGAGCAGTGCACTCACCTTCTGATAAAGGCTAAGTCCACCACAAGGTCAGGTGAAACTCACATGAACACTGTTTGACAAATGGAGGAGTCAGTCCTCTTCCTGAAGCTGAGCTACACTATATCTTGAGAAGATGTATTTTCTGGCTTGTATTTGACTATAAAGGTGAGTTTTTAAAAACTGTTTTTATATTTTTGTTCTGGATATCTTTTGCTGTCCATTATATTCTGGTTTAATATTTTTCAACAGGAAAATTTTTTTCCTCCTTTTTAGATAGGTTTTACAAGTTGAAAAATGATTTATTTGGAGGGATACCAGGGATTAAAATCTGGGTCACTAAGTCACTGAGCCACATCCCCAGGCCTATTTCATATTTTATTTAGAGACAGGGTCTGACTGAGTTGCTCAGTGCCTGAGTTATGCTGAGACTGGCTTTGAATTTATGGGTCTTCCTGACTCAGCCTCCTAGGCCACTGGGATTATGAGGGTGTGCCGCCTTGCCTGGTCAGATTTTGTTTTTAATTATCTTCCCCTGACACACACAGGTAGGGCCTAAATCAAAATGGACCCAGAGAGGCTCCCCACAAGCATAGCACTGTTCTGCTGTCCCTGGGCTCTCGTGTCAGAGGGCTGCTGAGGATGGCAGGCTGGTTTGTGGAGAATCCAGAGCCCTTCCTCATGTTTGGTGTGGTGCAGAGCCTCCAGCTGTGAACTCAGTGTCCCTGTGATCCCAGAAACTCTCAGAGAGCGGAAGCAAACAGCAGTGAAAGCAGAAGGGACAGCACCTGGTGCCCTAGGATGTCCCAGCTCAGTCACCGGTCAACAGGAAGCAGGGTCAGCAAGGGCCACAGCAGCTGGGTCCAGAGCTGGGGGCCACATCCTGGAGGAAGCAGGTGTGCACAGGCCACCCACAGCACTGGGACCCCACAGCAGGAGAGGTGGGGTGGCCCCTGTAACAGGAAAGAGCTCCAGGAACTGCAGCAACTGTCCTCAGGAGAAGGGAATGCAGGCAGACAACGTGAGGGACATGCAGAATGTGCACGAGACGCAGCAGAGAGGAGGCAGGTGCGCCATAGGAGAGAAATAACAGCCAAAAGTAGCACAGCTGGAGAAGAAGGGGACTGGCTATGGGAGGGGCAAGAGGGAGAGGAAGGTAACCAGAAACAAGCCAAATCCAAACCTGCCATCCACATTCCAACCCTCCAGAGGAGAAGACAAGTGAATGAAACACACAAGGAAAGTGAGAAGGAACTGCTGCGAGCACACCCACAGGAGAAGCAGGACACACCACAGAGGAAGGAGGGGAACGGCCGGCGACAGGGCTCCATGCAGATCAGGGAGCTTCCTGCTGAGTGAGGGGAGATCTTCACTGCTGTGCCCCCTGCCCTGCTTCCTCCTTCCTGGCTGTCCATTCCCTCAGAGAGCCAGAGCTGTGCTGTCGCACCTTCCTCCTGTGTCCCTCTCCACTCTGACAGCCGAGGCCTGCTAGTGATCCAGGCAGAGAGAAGCAGGCTTCCCTCCCACAGCGTTAGGACAGAATGGGAAGCAGAGTCCACGGGTTTTGTGCAGAGGACCAGGTCCAGGAGCGCCCAGGTGGGGTGGATGCTGAGGTCTGCATGCGAGGTGCTCATGGCCTGGCAGCCCTGATGGGGACTGTGAGACCGTGTGCAGTGGCATCTACTCTGAAGAGGCAGCTCCATAGGTCTCTGCTGGGCATCTGGATCTCAGGGGCCTCAGGACAGTCTGCCCTCAGGTCAGTGGCCAACCTACCACCCTCCTGCATACTCTCTGCCTGTGAACCTGGCCTTCCTGACTCAGTCCTGAGGGTAGTCACACCATTCAGTTCTTCCTTCCTTCCTTCCTTCCTTCCTTCCTTCCTTCCTTCCTTCCTTCCTTCCTTCCTTCCTCCTTCTTCCTTCCTTCTTCCTTCTCCTCTCTCTCTCTCCTCTCTCTCTTACACTGGGATTGAACTCAGGAGCTCTTCACCTCTCAGCTCCCCCCACACTCTATTTTCAGACAGTGTATCACTCAGTCTTAGGGCCTCACTAAGTTGCTGAGCTGGCCTGGAGCTTGTGATGCTCCTGCCCCATTTCCCAGGTCACTGGGATTATAGGTGTGTGCACTATACCCAACTTAAAACTTTATTTCTTAAAAAGAAAATAATGCCTCACATGACCTGAATGTAGTAAATAAAATCAGCAAATTCCTTGTTAGAACATATTTATATTTTACACACTGTACCATTGATACCCTTTGTGTCAAAAGGTAATCCCAAATCCTCCACTACAGCATTCAAATGTGATGTGTCCTTAGGATCCTTATCCTCTAAAACTCCTGAGTCCTCCTTTGCCTTTTATTACAGGGAAGGGTTTGAAAAACATGGAACCTTTTTGTGGAATTTCCCTTCAACTGACTATTCTCTGTGCTTCAGCTCAGGAGAGGCCTTGCAGGCACAGCAGGGAAGGGCTGAGGGCTGACTGAACATTCCAGGTCTTGTGCTGCTGGAGAGACCTGCCTGCATTGCACTGTCATCTTTGGTGGCCATGGGCATCCTTGGTGTCCAACACTACATGACTGTTGCATTCTTTGTCATCAATGAGGCATTGGGGAGACACTTCGAGGCCATGGAATTCCTGGAACACCTAAACCATCGCCCACCAATCAACATCAACTGATAGTTTCTTCCTGAAGAAATTGCTGTCACAATGTTGCCAAGAGATGGTTTTCAAATTTCATTTTCCTTTTTTCTCTTTGTGTTTATTAGTTGGATGTTCCATGGAAGACAGAGCTTCCTCTTCTCTCTGATTCCTTATTTCCATTGTGGACCTGTGTGTTCTTGGTTGATAGGGAAGGTGATGTAACTTCTTGTCATGACTCACTGTGATTCTCAGGTTCAATCACAAAGGGTGACAGACCCTGCAAGCTGGCCCTCTAGTTGGCACGTCCATCCCTCTTGGGTTTTTCTTTACTTTGTGACATATGATATACTGAAGTTTCATCTCACCTTTCCCTGAATTATCCCTGAAACAAGCTCTGTGTTAAACAACCTGCTTCCTTTGTATCCAAAAAAGACATTTAGAACTCAAAAATGGATGTGAGGTACATTGAGTAAACAATATGGTTTTCCTGCTTTCATTCCTGAGACATCTCTCATCCAAATAAACCAAAATACTGCTCTCCTCCAAGGGCTCATCTTTCACTGATGCACAAGTGATTTCGGGATCTGCCTTCTGTCAGGTGCAACTCTGGGTAAGGGAACAGGGTCACAGGGCATGAAGGGACAGTGACCAGGGCCCTGCCTCCCAACCAGCCCTGTGCTGCTCTCTTGGGTGGAGAACCAATGCTCTTCTCAGCTCAGCCCTGAGCTCAACATGTTTGTGTCCTTTGATCAGCGACCAGGAGGGCAGCAGATGAACATATGGAAGAATTATTCTTGACTGTAATTGATCTCAGAAGTGTCCTTGAGCTTCACAGCCAGGACTGATGTTCTTAGGGAGGGTTGGGAGGATCCTTCAGAGTTTCTGGGCTCACTTATTGTTTCACATATGAGGAATAAAACAACCTCCCAGGGCATCAATGTGACCTCAGTGTACATAGATGCAGCAAGGTGACTCTGTCCTGCCCAGGTGCTGGTTGGGACTTGTTCTGAAAACAGAGTTTCCAGTGCTGGTCATCACGTGCCACATCTCTGCCATGAATATTGGAAGTGACCCTCTGTGTCTCAGAAGCTGACCCCATTCTGGTTAAGCTCTGGACCTTTGGGAAGGGGAAGGGAAGGCCAAGACATGGGAACTCAGATATAGAAACTTGGCTGGTTGTTAATTCTCTCACTGAACAAACTTCTATTAAAATAATTAATCCCCTAATTAAGCCTGGGATAACCTGTGAGCCCAACAAATGGGGTAATTGTGGAGGGAGAGGGAAAGATGTACTTTAGGGACTGAGGTTCTGCAGGGCTTTGCTTCTCCTTGACAGGTGTCAACAGTAAGAACTGGAGTCCTGGTGGTGGTTCATGGTAGGAAGGAGCTCCACAAAGCCAGAGGGTACAAATAGGACCTGGGAAGCTGCCTCTTGTCAGAAGGACCAGCGCAGAGCTTGTCTGCAGCACAGCCACCAAGGTGACTGGACCTGAGGGTTCAGGGTTCCTCATGGTTCCAGGTGATATTTCCTCAGCAGCACAGACCTTACTCTCCCTGTGACTAGGGAAGGGTATTGCTCAGAGGGTCCTGAGACTGAGAATTTGCTCTTCTCTGACCTTTAGGCAAGTGCCTGAGGCCAGAAGGGTGGAGGGGACGATTTCCACAGATGATTCTGCAGAAAGCTTCAGGTGTCTCTGTCCCTGTGTTGAGGATCTGATACCACCAGAGAGCTCGGGGAAGGGTCTTGCATAAAGTTACTTCGTTGACTTCCTTGAGGAACCAGAAAGTACAGGACCTCTCTAGTTTCCATAAAAATGTTGTTTTCTTCAGCCTCCAGTTTCACCTGTGTTATAACTCCATCATTAATTAGCTACAGTTATATTAGCATATTTCCTTTTTGGCACATTTCTGTATATCCAGATGGACCATGGAGAGCTTTTGCATTATGTTGCTAGTTCATAAGTGTGTTTCTGTTTAATCTGAAAGTGTCCTTCCTGGATCTTCCTTGAACTATTGTTTTCTCACACACACTATGATGCCATATTGCCAGTCAATCACATTCCTCGTATACCTGTGTGATGGAGAACTGTGAACAACTATTAAGATTGAAATTGATATTTGCCCTTTCAAGAAGTCCTAGTGTGCATCACCCAGGGAGGGAATTACTGTAAAGTGAACTAACTTCCTTCAGTTTTACGCTGGCATATGCATCAAGGAGCAGAAATCTCACTGTTTAATTGAGAAAACCAGGTCTGATGGATGCACTCATGTGCCTAAGCTGTTGGTTTTTTAGGTCCGCATGGGGATTATGTTTGTCAAAGTGCAAAACATGCCTTTGAAGAGAGCATACTGTACCATTTCCCAAGACAATCTGGGACAGCAATCACACCTCCATCTTCTGACATTCTTCTCTTTAGTCAGAAAGGCAGAGTCACTTATCAGATGTCTCTGAGTCTGTTTCCAGTCATGATTCATAGCTTTGGAATTAGAAGAAAGGAAAACCATGAAAACATGAGGAAGCCTCAGTGAAGAGAAAACAGTGACTAATAAACAAGGGAAGATTAGATGTTGAAGGTGTGATATTGAGATGTATTAGTACAGTCATTTTTGCAGTTATTATTTTTAAGACAGCACACTTTACTACTGTCTTAATTTTATTCCAGACTGGTTATTTCATGCTGCCTGTGTTTTTCCTTAAATCTCCTGGCACATTTCAGTTAAGTGCACTACTGCTTTCTAAGATGCATTGCTACGGGCAAAAATCACCCCAGTCCTTAAGGGCAGGGTTTGAAAGGCAGGATAAGATAAACCCTGGTCAAATTCTGGGCAGAGGCCTGTGTTCATGCACTTTAGGTTATCAGAGACGTGGAGAACAAAGACATCTAAAGCAACCCTTTCACATTCAACAGGAAACAGTGGGGAATTGCAGAAAGTCACTGTCCCTACACACACCATATGGAAATCGTATGGTGGGCATCTAACCCTGGTTTCTTTTATGCTGATGAAATTGCCCATAGTTCAAAAGACATTCCAAAGTAAGAACTGGGATCAGAAAGTGGGTGTAAAGAGTAACATCCTATCCAGGCCCTGAAGTTCTGAACATTAGCTTAGACTGAGAAAGAGCAAGCAGCCTAGGATTGACCATGTGGTGAGGAGAGAGCAAGGTGGCACAGGCTGCAGAGAGTTGGCTGAAATGGAATCCCATCAAGATTCTGCCACAGCAGCAAAGTGCATCCTGAGTCTGTGTGAGCGCTTCTGCTCACATGGTGGTAAACCGCTGTGTCAGCTGCAACCATTATGGGCATCCTTAGTCTATGAAGGTCCTTAGCTCCCCAAATCCACAACATGCAATGACCCTTTCCCTCGTAATGTACTAGGTAGCAGTACATCTAGAACAGACCCACTCTCCTCCACTGGCTCCTGGGAGCACTCGGTGGGAAGTCCACCCCCTGATGATAATCCCATAAGAATATCATGCTGTTGCCCCTCTTGAGCACCAGCCCTGCACACATCTTTTTAATTTTCTCATTTTTGTCAGACAAGGTACTGATGCAGGATGTCTTCAGTGATTTTCACTGTAACTTAAGGATGTTGTCAGGAAAGAATTTGCAGCTTGACTTGATACTGAGGACAAGAAAGGACCATGGGAGGTTTTCAGCAGGTGATTCACAGGGTCAGGTTGGGGTTTTAGAGTTCACAGATATTAAGGTTTAGGCATCAAAAATGGACACTTATAGAAAGGAGCAAACCTGGCAACAATAAGTTTATCAACATGTGCAATATAAAGCAATAATGAAACATAAGAGACACAATGAAATGTCCATGCTGTTGAACCTGAGATGCTAAAGACACTGAAGCAATTCTATTTCTAGGTGCATGTATGTGGGGTAGAGAAGGCAGACAGGTCAGGAATGAGAACAAAGGTTATTAGAGTTGCATGACAAGAACAACAAGAATGAAGTAAAAGAACAGGAAGAAATTCTGGTTTAGGAAATTGTGGGTTTAATGCAGCCATGCTGAGGCTGAACAGAGATGTGCCATGAAGGATTGGAACAGGAGAGGTTTGTTTTGCTTTTCCAGACAGTTAAAGCCTGGCCAGGAAACGTAGAACTTTTTTTTTGAATTGTAAAAGATGAATTTTAATATTCAGCTACATATATAAAATCTTTGGAAACAACACAATAATAAAAAAAATTATAATTCCAACTTTCTGTGTTTTTGAATGAATCTAATATTTCTTCTATGCTTTGGTCCTATCATGCCCTACTTCTAGAAATGAAATGAGATCAACTGTGGACTGAGGGTGTGGCTCAATAGTAGAGCATTCACCTAGCATGCGTGAGGCCCTGATCTGATCTCTCACACTGCAGAAGGAAAACAGAAAAAGAGAAAGGCATGGAAGGCACCCTGGACTAGTGATCATACAAATAGGTGCTAACGGAAATCTGATTAAGTCCCAATTTCCATTAGCTTCTCTGTTAATTTATCTTTAGGGTTGAGAAAGCTAAAAGAAATTATTTAAAGGAAAATATTTTGGGTCAATAATTTTACTGACATTTATTAATTTATTTCTAAAGCTCAGACATCCTATTTAGCAAGTATTGAAGGCTGTAGAGACTAGAAAAGATTTCTTCTTGAGAATGTAATTTCGTGAAATAATCTACTTCAACTGCAACAAAACAAATGAATAAATACAGTATTGAACTATGCTGAATAATTAATGTTACAGTAATCACTGACATGTGGCTAAGGAGCACTTAAAATACAGCTGATCCAAATCAGGAAACACATTACCAGATTTCAAGTAATTAGTAAAGAAGAATACAAACTATCTGAATAATTTTTTACATTGATTACATGTTGAAATAACAATATTTTGGATATATCGAGCCAAATAAAATATATTACTAAAATTATATTCATCTTTTTTAAAAATTTTTTAATGTGACTGTTAGAAAATTTTAAAATTGCATACATGGCTTACATTATTTTTCTATCTTATAGCACTGCTATAGAAGCAGTATAGTCAATTATATGTTAATATCAATCCCACATTAAATTTTTATATTATGATGACATTAGAGATAACATATCTAATATATTATCATAAGGTTCCTGAGTTTAAAATCACATGCACCTATATTCTTATAAACAAAACCAAAAAAGACCTACTATAATTGTTTTCCTCATCTTCTTTATACTGGCAATTGCAATAAACTTAGGTTAGATGTGAGTCTGCAAACTGACAAAAGGATCTTTTGGGGTGATGGAAACGTTCTAAAACTGGATTCTGGCGATAGCTGCATAATTCTATAAATGTGTTTTTAAAAATCATTCAATTTTAGACTTAAAACAACTGTATATTATGCAACTTATTACTCAATAAGCTGTTTTTTAATAAGCAGTACACAGTTGGAGCCCAGTAGGTCTGAAATATCACCTAGTAGCTGCCTGTAAATTTCGAAAGTTAAACAAAGATCAAGGCTTCATGCTCTTGAACTACTAGATACTTTTGTGCTTTTTTGCGACCTGCCTGTATATAATTATTTCCAGGGCTCACTTTATCCCATATTATTCCCCCCACCCAGCCCCCAAAAAGGAAAAAGAAATGAAACAATAGAAAGAGTAATAGTAACACGTTAAGAACTGACACTGAGCACTGAGATTTCAAGACGTGCTCAGACACAGAAACATACATACATAGACAGAGATTCACAAAACAAAGAGAGTTGGGTTCAGGTTCTCGCTTTAAAAGTAAACTAGGTACATAGTTCAAAAGCCGAAGAATCGTTTGAAATAAAAAGTCATTAAAGAATGCTCACTTAAGATAGTCACACAGTTGGGCATGGTGGGGCACACCTACAATCCCAGCAACTCAGGAGGCTGAGAAAGGAGGATCGAGAGTTCAAAGCCAGCCTCAGCAAAAGCAAAGCACTAAGCAACTCAGTGAGACCCTATCTCTAAGTAAAATAAAATACAAAATAGGGCTGGGGATGTGGCTCAGTGGTCGAGTACATCTGAGTTCAATTCCCAGAACCCAAAAAACAAACAAACAAAAAGATAGCCACAGAAACAAAGAAACTGTTATAGTTCATTTTAACCATTATAAAAGGTTAAGAAATGTCTATAAATACATTTGTTAGAGTTTTAGACTAAAGTGATATCAGGTATGAATGTTTATAACTCATAGTGCTTTGAGTTGGATAATACTTCTAAAAATTGAAACATGTGCATTCACTAATCCTGACATTCTAGAAATTACTCTGTTGGTGATTACTGGATACCACCAAACATTTCATACAACCCAAATCTGCTCAATGAGTGTAGTACACCCAGAACATATTTGGCAGTTTTTCTGCACTATATATTATGTATAAATGCTCTCAGACTCCCGAAAAAATATATACAAAGACACAATTGTGTTTTAAAGATATTACAAAAGAATGCTATCTAGGGGGTGATTCCAAGATGGGGAATAGAGGGTGACTGCATCTCCCGTCGCTCCAGAACCCAGCATTCAAGAAGGGGAGGCATTGAGAGACTTGGACTAAAATAGAAACACGGGGTGAGTCTCCCCCACCCAGTGAAGCTCAGCTGGGGCCCAGGCCTGGATTCGGGCGCTTATTAAGTAGGACAGGGCAGATAGAGTCTCCCGGAGGCAGCTCTGAGCACTCTGGAGGTGGGCTCCTTCCACAGGGCCAGATTCTCCAGCCTGGTGGAGCAGGCCCCCCAGTGAGAGCCTTTCTGCACAGAACCAGTGCGTGGCCAGCTCCGGCCCACCCCGCTGCAAGCTCTGGCACGCCCCGCAGGTTGCTTCAGAGATGAGCACAGGGCAGCCAGGGACTTCCCCAAGCAGCCCAGCCCCCTCCGGCGGGAAGCACCTTTCTAGGCTAGCTTCTCGGGGCAGACCGCCCAGTGAAAGCCTTTCTACACAGAGCTAGCTACAAGTCCCCAAGCCAGCGGAGACCTCCGACCTGCAACCAGACTCTGGGACCAGGGTAGGGCAGACAGAGACCTCTCCAGGTCTCTCTCTCTGGAACCAGAAGCGGGCTAGGGACAGCATTCTTCGGAATCACTACATTATCAAGTTAATCCAAGACTTCAGGCTACTGAAGGCTGGTAGGTGATACACTGGAAATCTACAGGGACACTATAAGCCAATAGAGGAAATCTGCAATATCACAGAGTCCCACTGACATCTGACCAATATGAGAAAACAAGGGAAGAAAATGTCCCAAACAAACCTAGATACTATATCAACAAAACCCAATGACAGCACAGCAGAAGAAATGTCAGAAAGGGAGTTCAGCATGTACATAATTAAATGTACATGATTAAAACAATCAGGGAAGCAAATGAGGAGATGAAAGAACAAATGCAGGCATTAAATGATGCACCAAACAACAGTTAAAAGAGCAAATACGGGAAGCAAAAGAGCGTTTCAATAAAGAGTTAGAGATACTGAAAAAAAAAAAACAGAAATCCTTGAAATGAAGGAAACAATAAACCAAGTTAAAAACTCCATAGAAAGCATAATGAATAGGATATAACACCTGGAAGACAGAACCTCAGATACTGAAGACAAAATATTTAATCATGAAAACAAGGTTGACCAAACAGAAAAGATGGTAAGAAATCATGAACAGAATCTACAAGAATTATGGGATATCATGAAAGGGCCAAATTTAAGAATTATTGGGATTGAGGAAGACTTAGAGAAACAAACCAAAGGAATGAACAACCTATTCCATGAAATAATATCAGAAAATTTCCCAAATCTGAAGAATGAAATGGAAATCCAAGTACAAGAGGCTTATAGGACTCCAAATATACAAAATTACAACAGACCTAAACCAAGGCACATTATTATGAAAATACCTAACATACAAAATAAAGACAGAATTTTTTTTCCATTTTTTTATTAAAAATCATAAATTTACATAGCGCAATGTTGTTTGATTCATTCTGTTATTTTTCCCTTCCCCCCACCCCTCCCACCCCTCTTTTCCCTCTATACAGTCCTTCCTTCCTCCCTTCTTACCACCCTCCTTATCCCTAACCCTTTTATTTTTTCAAAGAATGAACTATTTATTTTGTTAATTTTTCCGATTGTTTCTTTTGTTTCAATTTCATTGATTGTGGCTCTGATTTTAACTATTTCTTGTCTTCTACTACTTTTGGTGTTGGCCTGCTCTTCTTTTTCTAGGGCTTTGAGCTGTACTGTTAAGTCGTTTATTTGTTGATTTCTACTTCTTTTGTTGAATGTGCCCCATGAAATAAATCTTCCTCTACGTACTGCTTTCATCGTGTCCCAGAGATATTGATATGATGTGTCTTTGTTCTCATTTACTTCTAAGAATTTTTAATTTCCCTCCTGATGTCTTCTGTTATCCATTCATCGTATAATAGTGTATTATTTAATCTCCAAGTATTGGAGAAGTTTCCGTTTTTTATTCTGTCATTTATTTCTAATTTCAGTCCATTATGATCTCATAGAGTACAAGGTAGTATCTCTGCCTTCTTGTATTTGCTAACAGTAGCTTTGTGGCATAAAATATGGTCTATTTTAGAGAAGGATCTATGTGCTGCTGAGAAGAAAGTATATTCGTTCTTTGTTGGATGGTATATTGTATATAAGTCGGTTAAGTCTAAATTGTGTTATTGAGATCTATGGCTTCTTTATTCAATTTTTGTTTGGACGATCTATCCAGTGGTGAGAGAGGTGTGTTAAAATCGCCTAGTATTATTGTGTTGTGGTCTATTTGACTTCTGGAATTGAGAAGGATTTCTTTGACTTACATGGATGAGCCACTGTTCGGGGCATAGATATTTTTGATTGTTATGCCTTGCTGATTTATGCTTCCCTTAAGTAGTATGTAATGTCCTTCTTTATCCCTTCTGACTAGTTTTGGCTTGAAGTCCACATTATCTGAAATGAGGATGGATACTCCAGCTTTTTTGCTGTGTCCGTGTGCATGGTATGTTTTTTCCCATCCTTTCACCTTTAGTCTATGGGTATGTCTTTCTATGAGATGGGTCTCTTGCAGGCAGCATATTGTTGGATTTTTCTTTTTAATCCTATCTGCCAGTCTATGTCTTTTGATTGATGAGTTCAGGCCATTAACATTGACGGTTATTATTGTGATATGATTTGTATTCTCAGTCATTTGACTCATTTTCTTTTTTTGACATGATTTGGTTTCTCCTTTATTTGGCTATTCCTTTAGGCTATTCCTCCCGTTACTGATTTACATCGTAGTTTTTCATCTCTTCCTCATGGAATATTTTGCTGAGAATGTTCTGTAATGCCGGCTTTCTTTTTGTAACTTCCTTTAGCTTTTGTTTATCATGAAGGATCTTATCTCATCGTCAAATCTGAAAGTAAGTTTTGCTGGGTATAAAATTCTTGGTTGGCATCCATTTTCTTTCAGGCCTTGGTAAATGTTGTTCCAGGCCCTTCTAGCTTTTAGGGTCTGGATTGAAAAATCTGCTGATATTCTCAAAGCCCTAGAAAAAGAAGAGCAGACCAACACCAAAAGTAGTAGAAGACAAGAAATAGTTAAAATCAGAGCCAAAATCAACAAAATTGAAGCAAAAGAAACAATTGGAAAAATTAACAAAATAAATAGTTGGTTTTTTGAAAAAATAAACAAAATTGATAAACCCTTAGCCACACTAACAAAGAGAAAGAGGGAGAAAACGTAAATTACTAAAATTCAGAATGAACAAGGAAATATCACAACAGACAAGAGTGAAATACAAAACATAATTAGAAGCTATTTTGAAAATCTATACTCCAACAAAACAGAAAATCTCGAAGACATCAACAAGTTTCTAGAGACATATGAATTACCTAAACTGAACAAGGAGGACATACACAACTTAAATAAATCAATTTGAAGCAATGAAATAGAAGAAGTCATTAAAAGTCTACCAACAAAGAAAAGCCCGGGACCAGATGGGTTCTCAGCCGTAGTGCTACAAAACCTTTAAAGAAGAGCTCATTCCAATACTTCTCAAAGTATTCCATAAAATAGAGGAGAAGGGAACCCTCCCAAACTCATTCTATGAATCCAATATCACCCCTGATACCTAAAGCAGACAAGACACATGAGGACAGAAAATTTCAGACCAATATCCTTAATGAACATCAACGCAAAAATTCTCAACAAAATTTTAGCAAATCGCATACAAAAATAGTATTGAAAAGATAGTGCACCACGATGAAGTGGTTTTATCCCAGGGATGCAAGTTTGGTTCAACATCCGGAAATCAATAAATATCATTCACCAATATCAACACACTAACAGTTAAGAATCACATGATTATTTCAATAGATGCAGAAAAAGCATTCGATAAAAATATAGCACCACCTTCATGCTCAAAACACTAGAAAAAAACAGGGGTACTGGGAACATTCCTTAACATTGTAAAGGCCATCTACACTAAGCCCATGGGCCATATCATTTTTAAATGGTGAAAAACTGAAAGCATTCCCCCTAAAAACTGGAACAAGGCAGGGATGCCCTCTTTCACCACTTCTGTTCAACATCGTTCTTGAGACTCTAGCCAGAGCAATTGGACAAACCAAAGAAATTAAAGGGATACGAATTGGAAAAGAGGAACTCAAACTATCCCTGTTCGCTGATGATATGTATATATATATATAGAGAGAGGAACCTGGAAATTCCACCAGAAAACTCTTAGAACTCATAAGTGAATTCAGTAAAGTAGCAGGTTACAAGATCAATGCTCATAAATGCAATGCATTTTGATGCGTAAGTGATGAATCTTCAGAAATAGACATTAGGAAAACTACCCCATTCACAATAGACTTGAAAAAAATAAAATACTTGGGAATCAATCTCACAAAAAGGTGAAAGACCTCTACAATGAGAACTACAGAACACTAAAGAAAGAAATTAAAGAACACCTTAGAAGATGGAAAGATCTCCCATGTTCATGGATAGGAAGAATTAATATCGTCAAAATGTCCATACTAAACCAAAAGGTGCTATAGAGAGAATTCAATGCAATTCCAATTAAACATTCCCAATGATGATACGCTGTAACAGAATAGAGCAGAGAAAGTTATGTACAATTCAACTGGAAGAGATAAGAAACCCAGAATAGCTAAAGCAATCAGCTACAGTAGAAAGAGTGGAAGCAGGGGCTATTGCAAACCCAGATCTTCAAACTCTATTAAAAACGCCCAATAGTCACACAAAACGGCATGGTATTAGGGTACCAAAATAGACAGGTAGATCAATGGTAGCAGATTGGAGGACCCAGAGACAAGACCCAAAATAAATACAATTTTACTCACTACTAGACAAAGGTGCCACAAAGCATGCAAGTGGAGTAAAAGATAGCCTCGTTGCAGTACAAATGGTGTCTGGGATAAAAACGTGTAAATCCATATGGTCAACGGAAGAAATTATAAACCCCTATCATCGCACCTCTGCACTAAAACTCACCTCAAAATGGATCAAGGACTTCGGAATCAGACCAGATAGCCCTGCATCTTATAGAAGAAAAAGTAGGTCCAAACCTTCAACTTGTTGGCTTAGGAGCAGACTTCATTAACAGGACTCCCATAGCACAAGAAATAAAAGCAAGAATCAACAACTGGGAGTGATTCAAACTAAATAGCTTCTCTCAGCAAAAGGAAACTATCAGTAATGTGAAAAAGAGAGCCTACAGAGTGGGAGAATATCTTTGCCTCCCATACTTCAGATAGAGCGCTAATATCCAGAATCTAAAAAGAACTAAAAAACTCTACACCAAGAATACAAATAGTCTGATCAACAAATGGGCTAAGGAAATGAACAGACACTTCACAGAAGAAGATGTACAAGCAATCAACAGATTATATGAAAAAATGTTCAACATCTCTAGTAATAAGAGAAATGCAAATCAAAACTACACTAAGATTTCATCTCACCCCAATTAGAATGGCGATTATCAAGAACATAAGCAACAATAGGTGTTGTTGAGGATGTGGGTAAAAAGGTACACTCATACATTGCTGGTGGGGTTGCAAATTAGTGCAGCCACTCTGGAAAGCAGTATGGAGATTCCTCAGAAAGCTTGGAATGGAACCACCATTTGACCCAGCTATCCCACTCCTTGCCTATACCCAAACGACTTAAAATCGGCATACTACAGAGATACGGCCACATCAATGTTCATAGCTGCTCAATTCACCATATCCAGATTGTGGAACCAACCTAGATGCCCTTCAGTTGATGAATGGATAAAGAAACTGTGCCATATATACACAATGGAATATTACTCTGCCATGAAGAATGACAAAATTATGGCATTTGCAGGCAAATGGATTAAATTGGAGGATATCATGCTAAGTGAGAAAAGCCAATCTCAAAAAACTAAAGGACGAATGGTCTCGCTGATAAGCGGATGAGGCCATATAATGGGGGTTGGAGGGATTAGCGTTACGAGTAGCGTTACGTTTAGGGTTAGGGATAAGGAGGGTTTTAGGAATGAGGAAGGAAGGACTGTATAGAGGGAAAAGAGGGGTGGGAAGGGTGGGGGAAGGGAAAAAATAAACAGAATGAACCAAACAACATTGCCCTATGTAAATTTATGATTTTTAATAAAAAAATGGAAAAAAAAGAATGCTATTTAGATATCAAAACTAAATTGTACTTGTATTATACCTATAGTTAGTATGATATCTATTCTTTTCTCACTCTTGTTCTCTTTATTACTTAAAGTAGAGCAAGTTCAACTGACGATGAAAGTCTCCCTATGTAAGTACAAAGAAAGGCTTTCTTTCTTTTGTTCGAGACATTGGCAAACTCATTGAACACACCAAAAGAAAAGCACTAACATTTACCTTCAAAAAATTAAAATTCTATAAATGTTCATAAAGCTCTACAATAGTATGCAAATATGAAATTTGTGCTTCATCTAATTTCCAAGCAACCAAAATATTCATATTGAGGCACTATTCAATTTCTTTTCATAGTCTGGGCCAAAGGACTGTACCTACTTTTTTATGTATTTCTGTGACACTCTCCATTCCTAGATACACTGCCATATCAAACAATGAACAAAAGAAAATATAATAATAATAAAAAAATGCTCTTTTATATAGCAATTTACTTTAGGAATAAAATAAAACATTATGCTACTAAACCAAAAACATCCCAAATGTTTCTATAGGTTCTGCAGAAGAGAGAAACTGACGATCTTTAGAGGCATTGCAGCTGAGGGAAAGAGCTGAGTCAGGGATCACAGGACAGCGGGTTTGAACATATTATGCCTTTTGTAAGGCTTTCTGTAAATCACTGTAGAAGTTGGTGAAAGTGCTTGCCACGTCCGTATCCACTGCAGACTGCGGAATCATTCCGCATAGATCTATCTGAACATAGCCTGTCAAAAGACTCTGGTTTGGATTGTCTTCGAGTGGAACACAAATTCAACCACAGGGATGATTATATCCACGAACAAATTCAGGTCTCGTTTCACTCCGGTCAAGACTTATTCCACAGGATAAAAGTCCTTCTTTACAGCCCACAGTGTAAGAGAAATCAACAAACTCTCTTGGGGCAATTATATTCCAGAGCTGACCAGCAGTAGTGCAATGCATCACATGGCAATTCTCTTCAAAGTGTCCCAAAAAATCCAATGAAGTCATTAAATGAACCAATGCAAGCGACACGGCCCTGGGCGGATATGGTCTACTACACTATTGACAATGCCATCTATAATACCTTGAGCTTTCTAGAGATGCCCATTAAATTCTTCCAAAGGTTTTCTCCAAACTGTTACATCTTTCATTTTTTTTTTTTTTTTTTTGCAACTCGCCACTTGTCATCTTCAATGTTATGGTACTGGATAAGAGTGTTTTTTAGTCTACTTGAAAAGGAGCCAACATCAGGCGGGCCTTCCACATTTTTATTTCTTTCCCTCCAGCCGCTGCACCCCGCCGCAGATCTATCCCTCTCCCCAACAACGCCTGAGTTCTAAGGTGCAGCTCTGGTGCTCCAGGTAAATGCTGGCCTCAAACTTTGTTTTTGTTGTTGTTTGAGGTGAAAAAATTTATTTCACAGTTGTATTTAAAACCACAAAGACACTATTTTCTTCATATAAAAACATGGAATAGCACAGTTGTATTTAAAACCACAAAGACACTATTGTCATCATATAAAAACATGGAATACCTATACTTCCTGGACAAGGATTTTGTAGACCTTCTCAAGGAATGTACCTCATTATATGAAATGGGATGGTTACTTTGAAAAACCACAGTTGGACTGCTTCCTAAAACATATTCTTCCAGCATGGCATCTTTTGGTTCAAAGTAGAGATTCCTGCCATCAGTATGTGTTTCTGCATCATCAATATTGTATAATACACAGACAAGAAAGTTTATCCCCCCTTGCTCCATTGGTTCCTGAGGATACTCTGCAGGTTCCTCAGCAGGTAGTTCAGGCTGTGCCTTCCTCTGTGGCCTGTCTTCGAGCCCTTCCAGGAATGGGACACAATCATCATCATCGTTGATTATAGAGTCCAGGACTATACCAACAACTCCAATGGAATCATTCTCTGTAGTGAAGTCCTGCTCTGTAGAAAGTGTCTGTCTAAAGGTGGAATGACCATGTTTAACCAGTACATCTAAGTTGCACTCCATAAACCCAGACATATGTCTTTCCATGTGAGTAGGAGCTTATTGAGAACATGCTCCAGTGGACGAAGCTCTGCAGTCCAAATAGGAAGCAGATGGACAGGTTTGGAAATGGTGACAGCAGGTAGCATCATAACCAGGAATAAGAAGCCCAAAACAACAGAGTCTCTGGTCATAACTCTGTGCTGGTGTCTCGGTCTTGCTTCCACATAGAGATACAAAAGGAGACCCAGGAAATGGTCTGTAAAATACAAATCTGGAATCGAAACACTCCTGATATATAAACTTACATAATAGTCTATCATCAGCAGAAAAACCCAGTCATTGAGACACCAGTATGACTGAAAACAAGAAGAACTTTTTCCTGGTGAGCTTCATGCTCCAACTGTGTCCTCTTCAGTGCAACCAACACTGCAGGGTTGTGGTTTCAGACTATCTGTGACTGAACCCTTTTAACAGTCTCCATTGCAAGTTCAACTTGAATCCTGCCCCAAGGGCTCCAGTGTCATCCTTGCTACTGGTGGAAACTTCTCCCAGTCACCAGACCTCTGCCCTAAACCTTCCAAAATCAGGTTCAATGCACCATAGTTGCTGCCAGACCTGAGTGTGAGCTCAGTCAAAGCTTCAGAATCAAGGGATGCTCAGAACCTTGAATGCGAGTCTCTAAGGTGACATTTCAGAACATATTGGAGGAAATAGTAAGAGCATCACAGAAGGAGGAGTAGGAAGAGCTCTTTGGACACAGTGAGCTCTACTGTGTATCTTGATTCTCAAAATTGCTGATGTGAAGTGCATTCTATAGACACAGACAACCACCGCTGTTGCCTTCTAACAAAGGTGTTTGATGCATCGAAGCTTCTCTGCCTAGAAATGGTCTGAACCTGATCAGTTTGAACAACCTACTTGTTTGACAATGCTGGGAATATCTTTGTCCTTGTGAAGTACATTTACTTATATAGAGGTACTGAGAAGATATCTATATATTATTCTCATCCATGTGGCTTTTACAAATATACTAATGCTTTTTACCAAAGGAACACCAAGGACAATATCCAGTTTTGGTTTGAGAAACCTCATAGGTGATGTGGGCTCTAATGTGTGGTTTACTGGGAGACAATGGTCAGGGACCTGCTCGTCAGTACCACCAGTCTCCTCACAGTGGCCCAGGTCATCACCATCATCCCCAGAGCCTCCAGGCAGGTGAGGATACATTCAGGTTGGCATGGACCGTCCTTCCCTTGTTGCTGCTCTTTTGGATGCTCAATCCCTTGATAAGCATGAGCTTAGCATTTTACATCAGTGATATCAGCAGCCTGAACATACCAGAACTTAGTAAAAATAACCATTACTGTTATTTTCTACCAAGGAGCTAGATAACCTGTTTAGTTTTTCTCCTTTCCATGGTCTTCAGAGCCGCTGTGTTCCACTGTGTCATGGGCTGGGCCAGTGGACACATGGCATTTCTTCCCTACAAGTACCAACAGCACATTCTCTACCTTTAGGCCTCCATACTGCTCTATAGATGCCCTCCTGTGATGCAAACTGCTCAAATTTTTCTCCCTCTCAAGCTTTCTCTTCTATTGGACAGGTTGTTTTATCTTTTCATGTTCAGTTTTCTCCTTTCAGAAGGATTCCATTTCAATTAGTGCACAAGAGTTTCTGACCTTTGGCTATGCCAATATTCAGCCATTTGCACTAATTCAGAGATGAACATCTGGCTGCATGATGTCATGCTCGGTGACAGAGAATGACATGGAGAAATTATCCATTTCAGTGATTTTTTTTTTCAAGAAGTTTGAAATCATGTTAGTTTTGCGTTTTTCTATGTGATGCAAAATCCAGTAAGGCAGGGGAGTCATACAGAGATGCAATCTCACCTTTCAAAACTGGTGACAGTCCTGAGCAGACAGAGGTCATCAGAAGCTGGAGGGACCCAGGCACCTTCCCATTCTACTTCCTTCCACATCAGGAAGGAGCTGATGTTCTCATTCATGTGAGAAGACTCTGTCATACCACTTCTGCTAGTAAAATACAGAATATCAGTTTGGCAAAGTGTAGTAAGATCACTTACCTCTTCAGCTCTTGACCTGCTGGAACTGATGTTGCTGATATCCATGCTCATGTCAGATACAGAATTAAAAATATTTTAGATTCCACTATTATTCCCATTATTTTAAAATCAGACATAATATCCAGTAAAGGGGGCGTTTTGCTTGTTATTTAAAGATATTTAAATATATTTAAAGATATTTGCATATTTACATCCATTCCCATGGATCTAATCAAAGTTGTTATAAAACAGGTAAGTCCAAAGTGGAACCATATGTTCTGGTAACCAAAGTGTATTTAAAATTCAGTTAAAAAGCAATGTGGACTAATTCTGTTTTAGGAAGGAATACGAAACTTTCAATTGACTGTTGTCTGCACATTAAAATTTGCATAATGAGAGAGAATGAAGTCTTTGTACCTTTTTCCAGAGAAATGATCTTCCTAGAGGTATACTAATAAGGGCTCATTGTTGTCTTTTTGAGTCATGTGATTTTAAAAACACTTTTGAAATATTTTTAAAGAAATAAATGTAAAATTAATGTTGAAATAGTTATGTGAAAACACCCAGAGAACCACTCCAGGTGCAAGAGCTCACTCGACAGATTTTATTAAGCATATGCACAGAGTGTCTGCCCTCAAGGATGAGAGAGAGAGAGAGAGAGAGAGAGAGAGAGAGAGAGAGAGAGGAGAGAGAATGGCGAGGGATTTATTCTTAAGCAGTAAAAGTTTGTGGACTAGTAAGGACTGGAGCAGTGGCTGATGAGAAATCCGTGGGCTAATGATTGGGCCAATGGCTGATGAGGAAGTTTGTGGGCTCATTCGTATGTTGTAAAATGGTGAAGGTTGACAGAATAATGGCAGCAGCAAAATGGAAGGGGAGCAGTGAATGGCTGAAGACTTGTTAACTCATTGTCCCTTCATTCCTCCATTTTAGTTCTCATTGGAAAATTATTTTTGGGCATCTGAGTGAAGATCCATCTTCAGTAGCTGCTTCCTGCTGGGTGTGGGTATAGAGCTGATTCTGGGGAGGGAGATGTCATTGCAGGATGTGGGGGTGGGAACTGAATAGGGTAGTGCACCTGAAGCCAGGCTCGGGTTCTTCCTTTATGAGGTGCTGATAGTCCTGTAGTACAAAATGATTAATAGTCTGATTAGAAATTTTTTGAATCTGATTTTGTGCAAATCTCAACATGCAGGGGACAAAGGCCAGGATGTGACAATTATAAGGAGTGGGTACATAAATGGGAGAATAATTTGCCATAATTGGCCCAAAATAGGCCACAATGATCCTCAGGTAAGTTTATTCCTTCTCCTTTCCATGCCCTCCTGCAACTGTTTCATGTGGTCCTTAACAAAACCTGGTTGGCTGGCAAAGAAGCAACACTCATTCTGTGAGCACTTCCTTTTTTCTAGTGAACCCAAAGAATGGCTTCTTTTGGAAGATATGCACTTGGAAGCAAATTGGAAGAGAGGCACTAATGATAATTTTGGGGTGATATCCACCTGCTCAGAGGGGGTGCTGTTGAAAGTCAAAGATATTTTAAAGTCAAGGGTGCTAGGCAGGAGATTAGCAAATCCTGCTCTCCTGCACCTCCAATGTCCCTGTTCCATGAGAGGGTTAATTAAATTGAGTATGTGGTGTGTGGTTGTGACTATCTGTATTAAGAATGTGGGTTAAGGAGGTTGGCAAGAATGGAGGAAGGAAGGACTGTATAGAGGTAAAAGAGGGGTGGGAGGGGTGGGGGGAGGGAAAAAATAACAGAATGAATCAAACAATATTACCCTATGTAAACTTATGATTCCACAAATGGTATGCCTTGAAGCCATGTACAAACAGAAACAACATGTATCCCATTTATTTACAATTAAAAAAAAGAATGAATCCTCTGGTATTGGTTCCCAGTGAATGGAGAGGTTGAGGAGATGAGGAGATAGGATGAAACAGGTCATGTAGGATCTGGGGTATTTCTGTGAAGAATTCCTCATGGCATTTGGTTCTGTATGCCTCACCCATCTGACATACCCCAGTGGGTTTGATAGGACCAGCAGTAGGCGCAGGGATTCCAGTTTTTGTCCCATGTCTGGGAGGGAAAAAATGGCCGGACAGATCTATTGGAGAAAAATCTGATAAGAAAATGTCAGACAGGGAAAATGGCAGGGAAGGCAAGAATGTCACTGGCTGTCCAGTCAATTCATTGCTGGGTGTGGTTGTCTGGTGCATCAGTGATTTGGTCCTCAGTCTCTGGTACAGGAAGAAGGGTGGAGGGCTCGATGGCCTTCAGTCTGAGGTGGAGAGGTCCCACCAGGGTGGCAGAGTATTGGTTGGAAGAAGACTGTGGATTAGAAGCTGGAGAGGAGTTTGTGGATTGAGAGTAGAGTTTAACCCAAGAATTGTGTAGCTATTCTGTTAAACCTTGCACCTTGACAGCTGTGGCATAGCCAAGATCACCAATGGGGGCCCTGCCATTTGGGAGATAGAGGAGCTGTTGCCTCCTGAGAAGAGATAAGAACTTGGCCTCCTATTTGAAGAGGTTGAAACAAGGGTCCAGACAAGGGTCTAGGCGGGGAGGAGTCAGTGTATCTCCATAGGAATTCCCAAGTGTGGTTTAGGAGAGGAATAAATATGTGAATGGGAATGCCCAAATGTGGTTTAGGAGAGGAATAAATATGTGAATGGGAATGCCCAAATGTGGTTTAGGGGAGGAATAAATACATGAGAAGAAAGAGGGTGGGGAGGGTCATTATCCCAGGGGGAAGGACAGGATGACCATACATCAGCTTGAAAGGGCAGATATTGGTAGGATTCTTTGGGAGTGAGCAAAGATGCAGAAGAGCAAGAGGCAGGAGTTTAACCAAGTCAAGGCAAAGTTCTAAAAAAGTTTGGTGAAGACACTTTTAAGAGTTCAGTTTGTTCTCTCTACTTTGCCTGATGACTTTGGATGAAATGCCAAGAGATTCCAAGAGCCTTGGTAAGTTATTGAGAAACTTGAGAGATAAATTCAGGCCCATTATCTGACTGGAAGGAGGTAGGTACTCTAAAGCAAGGACTGATTTCATGAAGGATGAAGATAGAAACAGTTATTGCCCTTTTGTTGGAGGTGGGATGGCTTCAACCCACCCTGAGAAGCTGTCTACCATTACCATAAAGTATTCAGATTTTCTTCCTTTGGTCACATGAGTGAAGTCACTTTGCCAGTCTAGCAATGGAATGACAACACAGACCTAATGAGTTGGAAAAATAGGGGGTTTGATGGCTGTAGGATTGGTTCATAGGCAAATTTCACATGTGGAGGAGAGTTCCTTCATAAAGATGTCAGAGGAGGTTCGTTGCAAATGAGTCTTAGCAAATTTTGAGAGCAAAGAAAGGAAGGGGTGGAATAGACAGAGGAGGTAGGAAAGTATCTCCCTGTTGGGGGCTAGTGGAGGTAAGGGATTATGGAGAGTCATGATGGAGGCTGGTGAGGATAATAGGGCTGCTCTTCTAGTCTCCTCATCTGCCTTGTTGCCTGAAGAGATTAATGATTGGTCTGTCTGATGGTCTCAGCAATGTACAAGGCCTATGTTTTTTGGGAGGCAAAGAGCCTCAAGGAGGTTTAGGATGTAATTAAAGGTGGTGATAGAGTTCCCTTTTGTACTAAGAAGGTCTCTCTTTCCAAATAGTGGCATGTGAAAGGATAATGTGAAAAGCATATTTGGAGTCAGTGTAGATTGAGAGAGATTCCCCATTTGCAATGGTGAGTGTGTGGATGAGGGCAATCAGCTCCACCTGATGCTTGGGGTGTTGTTAGGTAGTGTTCCTGACTCTGCAACCTTTTCCAGGGAGACAATGGCATACGCAGACTGTTGGATCCCTTCATGGTGAACAGAGCTCCCATCAGTGAACCATATGAAAGTAGGGTTGTGAAAGGCTCCCTCTGCACATTGGAGGGGCAGGGGAGTAACTCTTCCAGAATCTCAAGGCACCTATGGGTTGCTAAAGCATGTAGGTTAGAAGGCAGGGGTAAAAGGGTCGCTGGATTTAAAGGGGGGCATGTTTTAAAGGAAATGAAAGAGTCCTCAATAAGAGCAGTTTTCAAAGCTAACACCCAACAGGACAATAGAATTTGCAGAACCTTATACGTAAAAAGCTTGGACAGGTCAGGTGATGAGGTGAGAGCACTTCAGTGGGAGCCCCAAAAGAAAGTTTTTTTGATTCCTCAGTTAAGACAAATGTTGTGGTCACTACTGCAAGACATGGTGCACAACCTCTTAGAGTAGGGTCTAATCTTTATGATAGGTTTTTCCACTGGGGTGAAGGTGGGACAGATCATGTACAATATGTAGAATGGTCTGGTGATGTCAGGGAGGTGTAGGGCTGGGACTTGAAGAAGGGCTTTCCTTAAGATCTGGAAAGGGGCTTCCACCTGATTGAGGAGAGGTTCAGTGGGAGTGCCCTTTGAAGTCTCATACAACGGGGCCACCAGGATGGAAAAATTTGGGATCTGGTATGGTAAATATTCTCCTAGTCCTAAAAAGGAAAGGATTTCTTCCTTGGTAGATGGAGTGAGCATGTCCTGCAACAATGCTTTTTTCTCTACAGTGATGACTTTAAATCAGGTGAAAGACTTTCTTCTAAGTAAACAACCTGTGATTGAGACAGCTGCATCTTTGCTGGAAGGACCCTATACCCTCTGTCAGCCAGAAAATTTAGAAGGTTAACAGTGTCTCCTTGGGAGTACTTGGGAGAGGGACTACATAGGAGAAGATCATCAACATACCGTAAGAGGAAGCAGCAAATGAAAGTACGAGAGGTGAGATCATGAGACAGTGTTTGGCCAAAGAGGTGAGGGCTGTCCTGAAATCCCTATGGGAGAACTGTCCAGGTCAGCAGAGAAGAACCTTGAGTGAGAGGGTCAGTTAGGTGAAAGCAAAGAGATCCTGAGAGTCAGGGTGAAGGGACAGTGAAGAAGCTCCCTTCAAATCCGACACAGAGGAGCATGTGGTGGAGGAGGGACAGAGGGAAGCAAGGTGTAGAAATTGGGCACAATGCAGAAGATGGGACAATTGCTGGGTTGATGATGCAGAGATCTTGCATCAAATGGTAAGATCCATCAGGCTTTTTAACAGCCAGGATGGGAGTGTTATAAGGTGAGTTGGTGGAAGTATTTCTGCTTTAAATCCTGGATGATTAGTTGAAGCCCTAAGAGGCTCCTTTGGGGAAGGGGATACTGAGCCTGAACTGGGTAGGTTGTCAGGTCTTTAAGGTGAATGAGTACAGGCGAGCATGTGGGTACAGGTTGTGTGTGGGTGTCTCAGACCTTGGGGTCAACACAGGAGGGAGGAAGGGGATATGAAGACTCAGGTTGAGTTGTATATTCCTGCAAGGTGATGAGGAGAGGAATACCAGAGGAGTTTTGGTGGAGGAGCATGGTGGGTTAGAAAGAAATAGAGGCACCCAACTTGGTTAGGATGTCCCTTCCCAGGAGGGAAATAGGACGCATAGGAATTATCAAAACGGAGTGAGTGAAGCAGAATTGTCCAACATGGTAACTTATTGGAGGGTTTTGTAGGAGGTGGTATAGTTTTCTCTCTACACCAACAATAGAGGGTTTGGCAGAAGTGTATCACCAAAATCCCGCAGCACTGAAAATATGGCTCCAATGTCTATAAGGAAAGGGGTCTCACTGCCTGCCACCATAAGGGTTACACAGAGTTTCTGAGTGGTGATGCTCATCAGGTGTATAAATCCTGGGCCCCTTTAGTCATCCACTGCCAATCCACTGTCCAATGTCCCGGCTGGTGGCATATTTGACAAGGACCTGGGAACTTCAGGGGGTTGGGGCAGGCTCATGCCCAGTGGCCCTCTTTTCTTCACTTGAAGCATGGGCCTGAAGGTCTGGGAGTTAGGGTTCCCCCAGTAGTGGCAAGCTGGGCAGGTCTATCTGGCTAAAAGCCTTTGCCAGCATTTGGTATTTTAGTTTTGGGGTTTTTTCTTCCTTTCTGCTATACACCCTGAATGCCACAGCTAAAACTCCACTGACCATCAAACTGTCCTAGATTAGTGTAAAAAGTGGCCGCAGCGGCCATTGGGATCTTCAGAAATCATTGTCATGTCCTCCCCAGTGTCTATTAACCTCTGTAGTATCTGATGATCACTCTTTCCTCCCCAAAAATCACCAGAGGGAGGGACTGCAGGTCCCTCTGAAAGTTAATGTCATAGACCCTAGAACTCCTCAGACACAGTGGAGGGAAGCACCCCTCCACTGTGGTCTTCCTTGGGGGACTTTGGATGTGATCCCTAAAGCAGAGGAAGATTGGAACCAACCACCAGGTGGGACTCTGTGAAAATAATTGGCTTCTCCACAGAAGGAGACAATCCACACAAGGAAAATGCAGCCCAAAATGAGAAATATTTCCAACTGTATGTCTGATAAATGTTTAATATGCAACATGTATCAGGAACACATAGAACACTATAAACTCAAAACATATGTACCCCATTGAAGAATGGGCGAGGGATCTGAAAAGACAGTTTTCCAAGAAGGACATAAAATGCCCAGCAGACATTTGAACAGGTGCTGTACATAACTGATCATCTGGGAAGGCAAATCAAAGTCATCACAAGACCCCTCCTCATGCTTGTGAGGTTGGCTTCTAATGGACAATGTGTAAAAAGTATGAGTGCAGGTCGGTGTGCAGGAGATGAATATTTTTGAAAACATGGCACTGTCGTTATTTTTTAATGCTGTTGGTGGCAATGTCATTTAGCATGAGCTTTATGAAAAAGTACAAAAAATTCTAGAAACAATTAAAAATGTCAACGAGACAATATTGAGCAAAAAGATCAATTGGGTGGTATTATCATGTAATAGAACCAAAGTATATTTACTACAAAACAGTTGTAATCAAGACATGGTGGTGTTAGCATAAGAAGGACTCACACAGCGATGGAAAGCATAGGAGCCTGAGCCACCCACACATCTGCAGCCACCTGGTCCTCCACAGAGGTGCTGAGAAGTGACCCCAGAGAAGCCCAGTCTTTTCAATAGAGCAGTGCTGGAAAAACTGTATAGCTACTGAAGAATAATGAAGTTAGATCCCTGCGTCTCACCAGATAAAACAAATTAAGACTTAAAGGACCCACAACCATAAAACTGGTAGATATAAACAGACAGTAAATACCCAGGACATCATCATGGTCATGAGTTGTTGAACAAGATGAGGAGACGACCTACAGATTGATTATTTTGAAAGCATTTGCAAAGAATGTACCTCGCAAAAATTTAAGAAACAGAATATATATAAAAATCAAAAATTTACATCCTGGACTGTGGGTGTACCTTGCTGATGGAGTGATTTCCTAGCATTTGCAAAACCCCAGTTTCTATACCAAACACTGCAGAGCAAAAACATAAACAATCAAAAAAAGGAAAAGGTAAGATAAAATTAAATGGAAAAATGACTATAAATTCAATTGTAAGAGTAAAACTAAAGAACATGCCAAGAGATAAACAAATGCCTTGATTTAAAGATGGGCACCAGACTTATGTGTATGTTTCTCATGATTGCTTAATGTCACTAATCACCAGAGTGATGCAAATCTACACCACAATGTGATAGCACCTCACCCCAGTTAGAGTGGTTATTCTCAAAAAGATAAAGGACAACCAGTGTTGCTTGGGATGTGGAGAATACCCCTTACAGACTGTGGGTGAGAGTGAAAATAAATATAGCTGTTATGCAAACACTATGGAGTTCCACATAACATTCACAGTAGGGCTACCACAGGTCCAGTAATCGCACTGGTGGGCATGAAGTCAAAGCACCTTATATCAGCTTATTGAGGAGACTCTGCAATTTCACATTCATTGCAACAGAAACAGCCAAGGAGTGGAACTAACTGCAGTGGCCATCAGTGCATGCCAAGGAAGCATCCAGTGGCTCTTATCTGACCCTGAACACACAGCAACTCAAAATGGACCCAAGACTCGAGATAAGGCCATAAGCTCAGCAAATCCAGAAGAAAACATAGGGTCAACACTCCAGGATGTAGGCACAAGCAAAGACTTTCTTAGTAGGACCCCTAAAGCTCAGGAAAGGATGTCCATAGTTAATAAATGGGAGGCATCAACTTCAACAGTTTCTTCACAGCAAGGAAAAGAATTGGGGGTGTGAAGAGAGAACTATAGAGTGAGAGAGGGTCTTGCTAGCTGCTCTTCTGACAGAGACCAATACCTGGAATATACAAAGAACTCAAAAACTTCACAGAAAAAATCAAATTATCCAATTACTAACTAGGCAAATGAATTAAACAGACACTTCTCAAAAGAAGAAATACAAGTGATCTAGCAATGAATGCAGAAAGTTCAACATCATTAGCAATCTGAAAAACACAAATAAAACCACACAGAGATTTCATCTCAAAGCATCAGAATGGCAGTCATCAAGAATACCAACAGAGATAAAGGCTGGAGAGGATATGGAGAAAGAGGGGGCACTTTGACACTGTCCATGCAATGTCACCGTTAGTGCAACCACTATAGAAATCACTGGAGGTTCCTCAAAATTTAGGCATTTATCCACACATGATCAGCTGAACCACACTGAGGTAGTTTTCACAAAAGTTCAGTTCATCATACTGATGTGATACACGCATGTCCATGTTTAAAGAACACAATTTTCACTACCCAAACTATGACCAAGCCTAGGTGTCGACCAATGGATGAAATGGATAAAGAAAATGTGGTGGTGTAAACACAATAGAGTTTTAATCAGTCATAAAGAAAAATGAAATTATGTCATTTGCAGGAGAATGGATAAAACTTGAGATCATTATATTAAAGGAACTAAATCAAACTCAGAAGGTCAGGGTTGTATGTTTTCTGTATAATTCAGAAGCAAGCTGGGGGTAGATCTCAAGAAATCAAAGAGAGATCAGTACAAGGAAGAGGCCCAAGAGGTAGGAAGAGGGGAGGATGGGGAGAGTACATGGGGAGATGATTTGCCAAATAATATTGTTATATCCTGTGTGTGTACAAATAGGTAACAACAAATCCCATCATTGTGTGCAAATATAATGCATCAGCAGAAAAATGTGAAGAAATATCTTTTTTAATACATGTGATGAAATAATATTCAGCCATAAAAGGAATTCAATCTTGGCACTAGCAATAATCTGCATGGAAGTACAGATGATTTGTTAGGTGAACTGAGCCAGGCCTTAGGAATGCACTGCATGATCTCACTCTTTGGTGGATATAAAAACATTGATCCCCGTAGAAGTCCAGATTAGAATGGGGAACACTGGAGGTTTAGGGGAGGGGAGGATGGAAAGTGGACAAGTGATACTAAGTACCAGTTACATGGGAGGGAGTGGAGGAGCCCTGGTGGGCTATGAGCAGCAGGATGAGATGAGAGAAGTGGTAATGTAGGGTGCATTTAAAAAGCTGCAAGAAAAGGTTTTCAATGTTTTCTGCATAAGTGGTGAATATTTCAACATATTGTACACACACACTACATACACCTGTTGTGTGCATCTGTACATTATACACACATATATGGAAACATCACATAATCTTAATTTTATACACAGACTAAATAAAGTAAAAGAGATGAACTGTGTTGTTGAAATAACTTTCTAGAAGCTGGCCCTTTGAATCCTTCGAATCCCTCTCTCGCAATCCTCACGGAGTATCCAACATCATTTTCTACAGTGAGGACAGAGGAGGGAGCCAGTCCAAGCATTCACTGGCCCAGGATTGCCCTTTTCAAAGGAGCCGTGTTATGAGAAGCTTCCGCTGGCAGAGGAGGCAGGACCAGGAACATGGAGAGAGGAGCAGTGGGCCTGCAGGGAGCACAGGGCACTGCATGCGAGTGTGGTCAGGTAGATGAGCCCATGTTGGTGTCCCTACAAGGAAGACCCTAAGTTTCCTCCAATTTCATGGCAATTTTATGGGTGAATATTATTTCATCACATATATTTAAAAAGATATTTCTTCACATTTTTCTGCTGATGCCTTATAGTCATCAGGTCTGCCAATCTGTAAGGAATTTGGAGTCACTGCTCCTGCTGAGGACAGGCCACTGGAGGACACTTCCACAAGAGCCTGTCCTTTGCAGAATTCTGTGTAGACCTAGCAAAAGATGGAGTGTTAATAGAGATCAAAGAGAAGAGAATCTGTACAATTTCCTGCAGTAACAGTAGCAGGTAGAGAGAAACAATCCTGTTTTAGGGAACAAATATTGAAAAGAAGTGTTTGGCAAGATGCTTCTTAATAAGAAAGCAGGTTCACAAAAGCTCTTATTGGTTTCCTTGTAAAAAAAACAAGAAGTGGAAGAGCTGCATCATGTGATGGTTCCATTTTAGATATTTGAGGGGTGTCCATACTACTTACCAACATGTTTTACAAATTTTTGTCCCATAAACAATGTATAAATGTGTATGTTTTTGCCAAACCTTGGTGAGAATCAAGTACTAGTTGTATTCTGATGAAAGGCATTCTAAGTAGAGTAAAAAATATCTCCCTGTATTTTGAGTTACATTTTCTATATGGCAGGTTTGGTATTGGTGAGAGGGAAAACATAGGTGTATTTAGCGGTTTGTTTTTTTAAATTTCACTAGTAATGAAGAAACCATTGAATAGTCAATATCCTTGATCTACCAAAGTGCACAGGTGGAGAAAAGTGACTCCTGACCTGCCCAGGTGCTGGTTGGGTCTTGCACTGAGAGCAGAGTCTCCAGTGCTGGTCATCACATGCCAACATCCCCGTGCATGGAGAAGACCTTGAATGTGAGGGAGGTGACCCTTTGTGTCTCAGAAGCTGGACTCTTTCTGGTTCAGCTGTGAGCCTCTGGGAAGGGGAAGGGAAGGCCAAGACATGGGAACTCAGACACAGAAACTTGGCTGGTTGTTCACTTTCTCTCTGCACAAACTTCTAGTAAAATAATTAAGCCCCAATTGAGCCTGGCATGACTTAGTGAGCCCAACAAAGCAGTAATTGTGGAGGGAGAGGGAAGTCGTCCTTCAGGGACTGAGGTTCTGCAGGGCTTTGCTTCTCCCTGACAGGTGTCAGCAGTGATAACTGGAGTCCTGGCAGTGGATCACTGTAGGCAATGAGCTACTACAGAGTCATAGGATAAAAATAGGACCTGGGCATCTGCCGCTTGTCAGAAGGACCAAGGCAGAGTTTGTCTGCAACACACCAAGGTAAGTGGACCTGATTGACTCTGGGTGCCAGGCAACTATTTTCTCAGGAGCAGAGATTCTTACTCTTTGTGACTGAGCAAGGAGGTTGCCAAGAGGTTGTGAGTCTTAGGACCTTGCCTCTTCTTCCCTCTTTTTTGGTATCTATAGGTTTGCAACTGGTCAGGAAGATGAAGGGGCCATTGACAGCAGAAGAACTTCCGCTAAGCCAGAGCATTGTTGACTCTGTGTTCAGGGTGGAATTCATCAGAGAGCTCCATGTAGGGTCCTGAGGAAGCTTTGTCTGCTTTTAGGAGAGTTCAGTTTGTTCAGACTCCATGTTGTCCTCTGATGACTCTGTGAGCATTCTTAGTTCATATAAGATTGCTGCACCTAGCATTTGGTGTATTATTGGGTTTCAAAGATGCAATTTTTCTCTTGATTATTCTTCTAGGTCCCTAAGTGAAGTGTGCTTAATGAGAAGACATTCTTTCTACATCCATTTATTAACTTTTTTTTCCTACACATAGCATTATAACATATTTCTAAGTCAAATTCATTCTTTATATGTCTGTTTGTTGGAGTGTCTACTAAAAGCAATTAGGATTTAAAATCATAGTTTCTCTTTGTGAATTCCAGTATGTTGTTTTCAGTCTGCTTGTATTAAAATTCCAGAGCAATTTCTTTAAGGTTACTTCAGTATCATGCAGGAAGGACCACCAATCTCACATTGATCATGGGATGATTTCCCCTTGTTGGATGTATGTACCTGCCTAGCTGCTTGTTATTATTTCCAGCTGGGGGAGGATAATTCTCTCTGAATGCAAGGTCTTCCTTTTAGGACTGTTCACTCTATGATTGTGAAATCAATCCAGAATTATGCCACTCTATCTTGTGACATTCTTCATTTGATTGTCAGAGTGAAACAGAAGTGAGTTATATATCTCAGAAGTGCCTTCCAAGTTTGATTCACAGGCATGTAGTTTGTCAGAGGGAATGGGCTGAAAATATGAGGACAACTAGAAATGCAGAAGAAATACAAAATTGTTCACGTCCTCAGGGCCATGATGTCTCTGAGTGTGGTCCTTTTCATCCTTGACTTCCAAGTTCAAACTGCTGTCCCTGGATCATAAAAACTTCTATCATATGGCATTGCACAGTACTTATTAGGACTTGTGCTGTTTACTTTAAGGCATTGGGACAGTTTTCTTCTCCCTGTTTGTCGGAGGAGCAGAAAGTTGGAAAGACAATCATGAATCTTCCTGATTTCAAGGGTCACGTGGTGCCCAAACTGGGTATGAAAGTATTCCTGTTCTTCAAGCCCCCAGGGACATTCAGCAAAGAAATTTAAAGCAAAGGTTTAATGCATAGCAGGAGCTGTGGGGAACTGTAGAACTGTATTCCATGTACCCTGATATATGCAATCCTAAGATTTTTTTCAACATCCTAGATTCTTTGTGTTTTGGAGAAATTGACCACATTTGACAGAAGTTCCTCAGGTGATATTTGAGGTGAAAAATTACAGGGAAAAGGTAGCAACCTGTCCAGGAGTTGCATGGAAATGAATTGTGAAGTTAGATACCACAGCAGCCCAATTGTTGGACTATGTGAGAAAAAGACAAGCTGGAGCAGGCTGCAGAGTTGACTGAGCTATTGTTTTCCTCCAAGGTTCTCAGTGGGCTGTAAAATGCCCTCATGACCCTAACTGAGTGCATGGCTTCATGCCAAATGACTCCCAACCTAATTTTCTGCAAGGTGGTTCTAACTGGGTAGTCCTAATTCATACACTGCTGTGACACTTTGAAAACACCACCCCATGCAGAACTGGTCCAGGGGCGTCCTCAGGGATAGCTGAGGTCATCAGTGAGAATTTCAGCCCTCTCCAGAAGACCCTGATGGAATGTAATCTTACGGCCCCCTGTCCACCTCAATTGCTGCCTGCTCTCCATAACTGATTTTCTCAGAGTATAGACTGATTTCTGACTGTGCTTGAGTGATTTATTTTTACCTGATGAATTACATTTGTAAAGTTTGGAGTTTGATGTCATATTGAGGACTACAGAGACTCTGGAAACCAGTAAAGAGTGAAATAATAGTCATATCTGTGTGTAGAACAGAGGGAAGCTGTTGTCATCAAAGATGGATAACTCTGAGGAAAAATACAAACCTGGAATTGTGGTGCTGACCTAAATAAGAGATGGGAATGAGAACATTCAACAAAGCAAGAGACAATATGGAAATTGAAACATGGCCAAATTTACATTTTTTAAGACATTGAAGCAACTGGATTTACAAGTACCTGTGCATGTAGTGTCAGGAAGAGGGGCCAAGCCTGATCCTGGACTTCTGCATTCCAATAACAAGAATATATAGAATGAAATAAAAGGGATGGAGAAATCTCATTGGGGAGTGCAGGTTTAATGTACCCATGCTGAGGCTGAACCTGGATGTGGTATTTAGGATTTGATCAAGCAGTGTGTATTGAGTAGATGAGCTTAGAATATTTCAGGTTGGGTCCTTGTTGCTCCATAACTCCGGTTTTCAAGCAGAGGATATCTGTTCTCGGTGAGGCAGTTTTTGCTGCTTATCGATCCCCTGGTGTTTACCCCATTTGTCTGCTGTGATGACCTGTAGTCTGCCAGCATATTGACGCCATTTTTGACTGCAGATTGCTCACTGTCAGGCACGTATCATCTGCCATTTGCCTGCCTCTCACCTGTCCATCGCCTGCCTTATACCTATCCATCACCCAATGCAGAGGTTCACCTCCTGATCACTCGACAGCAGTCAGCAAACTGATCACCAACCACCAGTGGAGCACCAGCTGCCTGCTGTCGCCTGGAAGTTCACTGTGTTACCAGTACCTGCAGGTTTGATTACACGTGGCTGCACGCCAGTTTTAGACAACAGCCAGGGCTCGTAGGACCCTGGCCAGACTAACTTAGTCCCGTCTCCAGATACCTCAGCCTAACTTTTCACTCCCTGCCTCTGGGGTCCTCACATCGACTGACCACTCCTTGCCACTGGGACCCCCAGACCAACTGATTTCACCAGCCTACAGGATCCCACAACCACACCAAAAACACCCGACCTCCAGGACCCCTGGCAGACCAACTGAATCCCATCTCCAGGGCCTCCAGCTGACCACGTCCACCCCTGAGCTTCAGCTCCCCATTTGCCAACACATTTCAAAGTTGGAGTGGCCATCTTGGATAATCCTGGAAGCCGTAGCTCAGTTGTCAGGTACCTCTCATGCATCAGGCTACTGAACACTGGGAGGTTTCATTAATATATGACTGTTATACCATAGATTTTCTTTCTTCTCCTTTTTAAAAAAAATTAAGTTTTTATTTCTTTATTTTTCTTGCTCTCTTTTCTTTTGATTACCTGTTTCCTCAGAGTTTCTTTCTCCCTTTTTTGCATTCTAACATCCAATTTCTTTTGATTACACTCTACACCATTTCTATTTTGTAGAACTTCTGTATATTCTTTTCTTATCCCATTAACAGCCCATTCTCATTGCTCTGCATCCTCTTTGCCCTCCATTAGAAACTGAAGACCTTATTGCAAACCTGTTTATTTTACTGAAGATAATACTTGAACTCATTTTGTTTACTATGGCAATTTTGTTATTGTCCCCATAGGGGCTATTTGGTCTAGGATTGCATAGTGTCTGATTTGGGTACCGCTAATATTGATCTCCCCTTAAAGAAAGGGTTTTGGAAACCTATAGGGCCACTATAAACCTATAGGGGGAAATCTGCAATACCCCAGATCTGCACTGCTAGAGGGGAACATACATGAACAACATGAAAAAACAAGGGAAGAAAATGATCCAAACAAATCTAGATTCTATAGTAATAGAATCCAATGACAGTATGTTAGAAGAAATGTCAGAAAAGGACTTCAGATTATACATGATTAAGATGATTCGTGAAGCAAAGGATGAGATAAGAGAGCAAATGCAGGCAATGAATGATAATACCAATAAGCTGAAAGAGCGCCTGCAGGAAGCAAAAGATCATTTCAACAAAGAGATAGAGATTCTAAACAAACAAACGAACAAACAAACAAACAAACAAACAAACAAAAAACCGGAAATCCTTGAAATGATGAAGACAATGAACCAAATAAAAAACTCAATGGAAAGCATCACCAAAGACTAGGCCACTTAAAGACAGAACCTCAGACAATGAAGACAAAATATTTAATCTTGAAAATAAAGTTGCCCAAACAGAGAAGATGGTAAGAAATCATGAACAGAATCTCCAAGAATTATGGGACATCATAAAAAAGACCAAATTTAAGAATTATTGGGATTGAGGAAGGCACAGAGATACAAACCAAAGGAATGAACAACCTATTCAATGAAATAATATCAGAAACTTTTCCAAATCTGAAGAATGAAATGGAAAATCAAATACAAGATAGAAAGATGAATGGAGGTATAATAAAAATAATTTAGTTTTATTTTGTCTTTTCTGATTTCTAATTCACAATTTAAATGCATTTTTCTCCAGTATTGAGGCGTGGGTATTGGTCTCAATTCATGGCCTGTTTCAAGAGCTCATTGGTCAGTATTTGTTCCCCTTCTTCACAACTCCCATCATATTCTGATTTTAATGAAGTAAATGAAATTTCCCTTCTTAAATGGAACCAAAAATATATATCCATGTAGAATGCACAGATATGGCAATATGGTATTAGATTAATCCATTTAAAAATACTATTGATGCTGTTGATGCCTTGATTATATTCCCTAAAGGACGTCAGAGTTGAGGCCGAGGACCTTTCCTCCCTGGCCACATTGCCCTCTATATCTTTCTCATGATTCTGTTTACATTTGCATGTTTGAATTCTCTAGCAAGAAATGGTGAAGCCTTTTCTTTGTGGTTGTTTTATATCCTGTTGACACAGATTTAATGTAATTTGTTAAAGGTATTGTGTCATACTTCAAAATTGGAGTTTATCTGTCTCATATAATGGTGGTGTGTTTGACGATAAAGGACGTACTGCTCTCTTAGTTCCACATTCTCCTGTGGAGCTTTCTCCTAAAATCTAGCATTGGGAAAAAGAGAAAGTGAACCATCCCACAACAGGTCATCTCCTATGGACTCAAGTGCATGGAGTGCAAGTCCAGGAAGAGCCTTTAGGAATGAATGGCATGTAAAAGTGGAATCAGGAGGATTATATGACTGAGCATTAACAACACACAAGTGTCTTCACAAATGAGAATGTGGCTCACGACTGTTGGAAGCAATTTGTCAAGGTTTGCCTGGATTTTATATTCCCTACACATGTATCACTCTTCTTCATTCTAAAAATGTGGAAATTGAAATGATAAAATGACAGTGCATCTGAAATCATAATTAGATAATAATCAAATGGAATGACACACTTGAATAACACTGTTGCACACATGTGGAATGTGAGAGAGGAGAGAAAAGGGAAACACTGGCTTTGGGATCACTCTGCCATGATGGGTAACTCCTAGAGTGCCTTTTATTGCTCAAAATACCAGTAGGTATTTTTAAAGCAGTAAAATATAAATAGTGATTAAAATTGCATCAGTTGTGCCTTAGAAAGCTCACATGTTGTTATAGTACAGATGGCAAAAGAGTTGCCTAAATTTTTGTGAGACAAACCTCCACTTAGAGAAATCCTGAAGAGCTTATTATATGGAATCAACACAGCAGTGTTTACACAGACCTGTAGTGGCTAAAATTTAAAACAGAAATATTTTGGAAGCAATACCTGAGATGAAAACATGAACTCAAAGTCATCAAGGATGCCTAATTTTTTTGTATTTTTTAAATCTATTTTTATTTTAATCAAATGGGGTACATGTTGTTTCTCTGTACACAAAGTGGAGGCACACCATTTGTGGGATCATACACTTACATAGGGTAATGATGCTTGATTCATTCTGTTATTTTTCCCTCCCCCCATCCCACCACCCCTCTTTTCCCTCTATACAGTCCCTCCTTCCTCCATACTTGCCTCCCTCCTACCCCCCATTATTGTCATCATCCATTTGGTTTTTTGAGATTGGCTTATCTCACTTAGCATAATATTCTTCCCATTCCTCCATTTGCCTGCAAATGCCATGATTTTATATTCTTATGATAGAGTAATACTTCCATTGTAGGACTCAATTGGTGGACTAGAGGGTGACTGCATCTCCAGTCGCTCCAGAACTCATTTTCAAGAAGGGGAGGTATTGAGAGACTCGGACCAATATAGAGGCATGGGATGAGTCTCTCCCACCGGATGAAGCTCAGCCCAGGCGGCAGGCCAGGTCAGTTGGCTGCTTCTTGGAGCAGGGCAGGACAGTGAGAGGCTTTTCTGAGCAGCCTGGCTCCCTCAGATGGCAGGTGAGATCCACAGCCAGCTTCTTGGAGCAGGCCTGCCCAGTGAGAGCTTTTCCACACAGAGCCAACACCAAGCTCTGAACCCAGCAGTGGGCCCCAGCCTGCAGGTGGCTTCTGGGACCAGGTCAGGGCAGTGAGAGGCTTTCCTCGAGCAGCTCCCTCCCTCCAGCAGAAGCAGGCCCTGTCCACAGCCAGCTTCTCAGAACAGGCCTGCCCAGTGAGAGGATTTCCACGCAGAACCAGCTCCCAGCCCTGGACCCAGTTGTGCGCTAGGGGCTTCTTTGGAAGCACTACATTATCAAGTTCCTAAAAGACTTCAGGCTACTGAAGGCTGGGAGGTGATATACTGGAAATCTAAAGGGACACTATAAGCCAATAGAGGAAATCTGCAATATCTCAGAGTCCCACTGATATCTGAACAATATGAGAAAGCAAGGGAAGAAAATGTCCCAAAAAAACCTAGATACTATATCAAAAAAAACCAATGACAGCACAGCAGAAGAAATGTCAGAAAGGGAGTTCAGAATGTACATAATTAAAACAATCAGGGAAGCAAATGAGAAGATGAGAGAGCAAATGCAGGCATTGAAGGAAGAGAAGAAAGAGTAAATCAGGCATTGAATGATTGCCCCAATCAACAGTTAAAAGAGCAAATATGGGAAGCAAAACATCATTTCAATAAAGACTTACAGATACTGAAAAAAAAAAAAACAAAAACAAAAAAAAAAAAAAACAAACAGAAACCCTTGGAATGAAGGAAACAATAAACCTATTTAAAAACTCCATAGAAAGCATATCCAATAGGATAGAACACCTGGAAGACAGAACCTCAGACAATGAAGTCAAAATATGTAATGTTGAAAACAAAATTGTCAAAACAGAGAAAGGGGTAAGAAATCATGAACAGAATCTACAAGAATTATGGTATATTATGAAAAGGCCAAATTTAAGAATTATTGGGATTGAGGAAGGCTTAGAGAAACAAACCAAAGGAATGAACAATCTATTCAATGAAATGATATCAGAAAATTTCCCAAATCTGAAGAATGAAATGGAAAATCAAGTTCAAGAGGCTTATAGGACTCCAAATACACAAAATTACAACAGACCCACACCAAGGCACATTATAATGAAAATACCTAACATACAAAATAAAGACAGAATTTTAAAGGCTGTGAGAGAAAAGAACCAAATTACATTCAGGGGGAAACCAATACGGATATCAACAGATTTTTCAATCCAGACCCTAAAAGCTAGAAGGGCCTGGAACAACATTTACCAAGCTCTGAAAGAAAATGGATGCCAACCAAGAATCTTATACCCAGCAAAACTTACTTCCGTATTTGACAATGAAATAAAATTCTTCCATAATAAACAAAAGCTAAAAGAATTTACGAAAACAAAGTGGGCATTACAGAATACTCTCAGCAAAATATTCCATGAGGAAGAGATGAAAAACAATGATGCAAATCAGCAATGGGAGGAACTAGCCTAAAGCAATAGCCATATAAAGAAGAAACCAAATCATGGAAAAAAAATGAGTCAAATGATTGGGAATACAAATTATATCACAATAATAACCCTGAATGTTTGGCCTGAACCATCAATCAAAAGACATAGACTAGCAGACTGTATTAAAAAGAAAGATCCAACAAAATGCTGCCTGCAAGAGACTCATCTCATAGAAAGAGATACCCACAACTAACGGTGAAAGGAAGGGAAAAAACATACCATGAACATGGACTCAGCAAAAAAGCCAGAGTATCCATCCTCATATCAGGTAATGTGGATTTCAAGCCAAAGTTAGTCAGAAGGGATAAAGGACATTTCATACTGCTTAAGGGAATCATACACCAACAAGACATAACAATCATAAATATCTATGCCCCAAACAGTGGCTCACCTATGTACATCAAATCAATCCTTCTCAATTCCAGAAATCAAATAGACCACAAGACAATAATACTAGGCGATTTTAACACATCTCACTCCCCACTAGACAGATCTTCCAAACAAAAATTGAACAAAGAAACCATAGATCACAATAAAGAATCAAGAATTTAGACTGAATGGACATTTATAGAATAAATCATCCAGCAAAGAGTGAATACACTTTCTTCTCAGCAGCACATGGATCCTTCTCTTAAATAGACCATATATTATGCCACAAAGCTAATGTTAGCAAATAAGATAGAGATACTACCTTGTATTCTATCAGATCATAATGGATTAAAATTATAAATAAATGACAGAATAAAAAACAGAAACTTCTCCAACACCTGGAGATTAAATAATACACTATTATATGATGAATGGATAACAGAACACATAAGGAGGGGGAAAAATTGTTAGAAGTAAACAAGAACAAAAGCACACCTTACCAAAATCACTGGGACACTATGAAAGCAGTACTTAGAGGAAGATTTATTTCATGGAGCACATTCAACGAAAGAAGAAAAAAATCAAAAAATAAGTGACTTAACACTGCAGTTCAACGTTCTAGAAAAAGAAGAGCAGACCAACATCAAAAGTAGTAGAAGACAGGAAATAGTTAAAATCAGAGCTGATTTCAATGAAATTGAAACAAAAGAAACAATCAAAAAAATTAACAAAATAAAGAGTTGATTCTTTGAAAAAATAAACAAAATTGATAAACCCTTAACCACATTAAAAAAGAGAAAGAGAGAGAAAACTCAAATTAGTAAAATTCAGAATGAACAAGGAAATATCACAACAAATACTAGTGAAATACAAAACATAAGAACTCATTCCAATACTTCTCAAAGTATTCCAGGAAATAGAAAATGAGGGTACCCTACCGAACTCATTCTATGAAGCTAATATCGACCTCATACCCAAACCAGGCAAAGACACATCAAGGGAAAAAAATTTCATACCAATATCCTTGACGAATATAGATGCAAAGATCCTTTACAAAATATTGGCAAACCGTGTCCAAAAACATATTAAGAAAATTGTGCACCACGATCAAGTGGGGTTCATCCCTGGAATGCAAGGATGGTTCAACATTTGTAAATCAATAAACGTAATCCATCATGTCAATAGACTTAAGGACAAGAATCATATGGTTATTTAAAT
>NC_136467.1:156448554-156559999 GCF_902686455.1 Sciurus vulgaris
TGATGCAGAAAAAGTGTTCGACAAAATACAACACCCCTTCATGCTGAAAACACTAGAAAAAATAGGGATAGTAGAAACATACCTGAATATTGTAAAGGCTATTTATGCTAAGCCTATGGCCAACATCATTCTAAATGATGAAAAATGGAAACCATTCCCTTTAAAATTGGGAACAAGACAGGGATGTCCTCTTTCACCACTTCTACTCAACATTGTCCTCGAAACTCTAGCCAGAGCAATTAGGCAGACTAAAGAAATTAAAGGGATATGAATCGGAAAAGAGGAACTTCAGCTGTCACTATTTGCTGATGACATGATTCTATATTTAGAGGATCCAAAAACCTCCTCCAGGAAACTTCTAGACCTCATCAATGAACTCAGCAAAATAGCAGGCTATAAAATCAACACACATAAATCTAAAGCATTTTTATATGCAAGTGACAAAACAGCTGAAAGGGAAATGAGGAAAACAACTCCATTTGCAATAGCCTCAAAAAAAAAATATTTGGGTATCAATCTAATCAAAGAGGTAAAATATCTCTACAGTGAAAACTACAAAACATTGAAGAAAGAAAATAAGGAAGACTGTAGAAGATGGAAAGATCTCCCATGTTCTGGGATAGGCAGAACTAATATTGTCAAAATGGCCATACTACCAAAAGTGCTATACAGATTCAATGCAATTACAATTAAAATCCCAATGACGTACCTCACAGAAATAGAGTAAGCAATCATGAAATTCATCTGGAAGAATAAGAAACCCAGAATAGCTAAAGCAATCCTTAGCAGAAAGAATGAAACAGGGGTCTCACAATACCAGAACTTCAACTATACTACAAAGCAATAGTAACAAAAACAGCATGGTATTGGCACCAAAATACACAGCTAGATCAATGGTATAGAATGGAGGACACAGACACAAACCCAAATAAATCCAATTTTCTAATACTAAATAAACGTGCCAAAAATATGCCATGAAGAAAAGATAGCCTCTTCAACAAATGGTGCTGGGAAAACTGGAAATCCATGTGCAATAAAATGAAATTGTACCCCTATCTCTCACCCTGCACAAAAATCAACTCACTCTGGATGAAGGACCTTGCAATCAGACCAGAGATCCTGCATCTTATAGAAGAAAAATTAGGTCCAAATCTTCACCTTGTTGGCTTAGGATCAGACTTCCTTAACAGGACTCCCATAGCACAAGAAATAGAAGCAAGAATAAATAACTGGAATAGATTCAAATTAAAAAGCTTTCTCTCAGCCAAGGAAACTATCAGCAATGTGAAGAGAGAGCCTAGAGAGTGGGATAATATCTTTGCCACTCATACTTCAGATAGAGCACTAATTTCCAGAATATATAAAGAACTCAAAAAACTCTACACCAAGAATGCAAATAACCCAGTCAACAAATGGGCTAAGGATATGAACAGAGGCTTCACAGAAGAAGATCTACAAGCAATCAACAAAAATATGAAAAAATGTTCACCATCGTTAGTAATAAGAGAAATGCAAATCAAAACTACACTAAGATTTCATCTCACCCCAATTAGAATGGTGATTATCAAGAGTACAAGCAACAATAGGTGTTGGAGAGGATGTGGGGGAAAAGGTACACTCATACATTGCTGGTGGGACTGCAAATTAGTGCAGCCACTCTGGAAAGCAGTGTGGAGATTCCTTAGAAAACTTGCAATGGACCCACCATTTGACCCAGCTATCCCACTCCTTGTTCTATACCCAAAGGACTTAAAATCAGCATACTACAGAGATACAGCCACATCAATGTTCATAGCTGTTCAATTCACAATAGCCAGACTGTGGAACCAACCTAGATACCCTTCAATTGATGAATGGTTAAAGAAACTGTGGTATATATATACAATGGAATATTACTCAGCTATAAAGAAAAATATAATTATGGCATTTGCAGGCAAATGGATGAAGTTGGAGAATATCATGCTAAGTGAGATAAGCCAATCTCAAAAATCCAAAAGACGAATGATCTCACTGATAAGCGGATGATGACACGTAATGGGGGGTGGGAGGGGGGCAAGAATGGAGGAAGGAGGGACTTTATAGAGGGAAAAGAGTCGTGGGAAGGGTGGGGGGAAGGAAAAAATAATGGAATGAATCAAACATCATTACTCTGTGTAAATATATGAATATGCAAATGGTATGCTGTTACTCCATGTACAAACTGAAACAACATGTATCCCATTTGTTTACAATAAAAACAAATTAAAAAAAAAGAATGAGGAACATCTGTTGAGCACTAGCACAGAAGAGACATCAACTAATCAGGCAAAGGTAGATCACCCATGTTAGCATTAATTATGCGCCACCTCTTGGCCCAACGCCAGCTGCCATCTTAGGGCTACTTAAACATGTCTCTACATCTCCCTCTTTGTTAATTTAAAAAGGTGAAGAAAACTTTAATGGATGTCATAGCTATCACTACATCTGGATCGACTGTGCCTGTCTTAGGCATCCACGTCTTACTGACATTCTTACCCATCATCGGATAACCAAGAAGCTTGATATTATCTTCTTGGCTCCTGTCTTAGGTTGATATGTCAGTCACACGAGACTTTCCCATCTCTGACTACCAGCCATCCATTTGACACAACCAAGCAGTTCTGGCTTCTAAGGCAGCAAGTGCACTTTTTACAACAATCTTATCCCTTTGTTGGCGTAGGTGCATCTTACACATGCAATAAAATGCTAACACAAACAGACGCATGAATAAATCTAAGTTTTCTGAAACTGGGGACATGTGTAACATCCATTTGTCATAAATGACTAGGCAAAAAGCCTTTTACCAGCATGAGGGACTAGAGAATGAGTTACACAGGATGAAAACAAGCAGCTTGTTTCACTGAGGAAAAGTTGAAAACTGTCTGAGTGGCTAAATCAGCTTATGAGGGGCTATGGGTCCAGCCAATTCTAATTTTGGAATCACCTGAGCAATGTAATTACTATCAGTAAAGAGATTCATCTGTTGCTCCTTAAACTCTACAAGGGCTGTGATAGCTGCTTCCATTTCCACCAATTGAGCCGATTCTTGAGATGTAATCTAAATGATAGTATCTTGGTGAATAACTACTGCAGAAGTACCATTAGAAAAAACATTCAGGGCCTTAGGAATAGGTTGTTTTATAGGGGTAGAAAGGATTATGACGAGGAACCATCTGAATATGTGATTTGACATTGTTCCCCTCTAAAGTTCCGTACATTTATGAGCCCTGTGCTTCATTTTTTAAATGATTTTGTAACATCTTGCCCTCAACATCAGTAACTAATCTGCACTCGTTAGCCCAATGTTTTCTTTTTCTGCACTTTGCACAAAAACCTGGGGCATGAGTTTAACAGGTTTTACTGTAGTCATCTCTTGTCTTTTGTTAGGGCATTGTCTCTTTGCTGCTGTATATATCTGTGCCTACACTCCAGGATCATATTGATTTTGAGTATTTATTGAAGAGTGTTGGCCTTCTCCTATTAGCATATCAACATTTCTACCAGGAAACCTTGCTACTGCATTTCTGCAAGCAGTTTCAACAGCTATTTCCTGCCACTGAGCTCTCCAAATCAGATATTGTCCTCCAGATAACACTACTCTGCATAGCTGTTTCCAATCACTCCTAACTGCCTCTTTAAATTTTTCTAATAGTTGATGGTATCTCTATTTTGGTCCTCAAATATGGGCAGGTGAGGTGGACTGGGAATGAACTACTTTATTTCTGAGCTGCTTCCTTGCTTATTTCCTAGTTTATTAGTTTATAGAGGAAGAGAGGCTTTGCTTAGAAGAAGAGAGACTTTGCTTAGCGGAAGAGAAGTTTTTTCTTAGAGGAAGAGAGGCTTTGCTTAATTTTAGAGGTGCTATGCTTTCAGAGAGGCTATGCTTTCAGAGGTCTGCTTCTTAGAGGTGAGTCGCTTCTTGGAGGTGCAGGGTGCAGCGTGCAGCCTGCAGCCTGCATCCTGCAACCTGCGACCTGCAACCTAGAGGTGTGTTCTAATAGTCTCGCATTCTGCGATCTGTGACCTGCGATCAGCAACCTGTGACCTGCGACCTAGAGGTTTGTGCTTTGTCCTGCATTCTGCAATCTCCTCCCAGGTGAAGAGAATGTCTTATATACCTAAGGTAGCCAATCAGCTTAGGATTAAGTAGCATGGTTAGAGCATGCACCACAATACCAATTAAGAATGAGGAACATCTGTTGACCACTAGCACAGAAGAGACATCAACCAATTAGGCAAAGGTAGACCACCCATGTTAACATTAATTATGCACCACCTCTTGGCCCAATGACAGCCACCATCTTAGGGCTACTTAAACATGTCTCTACACTCATGGTGGTCCAGGCCATCACCATCAATCCCAGAGCCTCCAGGTGGAGGAGGTTGTACCCAGGAATGCATGGCACATCCTTCCCTTGCTATTCTTCTTTGGAATACTCAATGGTTAGCATGAAATTACTATTTCACATAAAAAATATCAACAACATGAATACATCACATGTTATGAACAGTTAGAACCATTGTTATTTCCAATCACAAAACTGGATAATTGGATGGGATTTATTGTTCTCATGATCCTTTGAGGTGCAGTGTTCCAGGAGTTGTGGCCTGGGCACTGGGCACATGGTTTTCCTCCTCCACAAGCACCACCAGCATGTTCTCTACCTCAGATTTCCAAGCTCCTCTACAAAAGTCTCCCTGAGATGAAGGCTGCTCAAAGTTTTCTTCTTTTGCTTTGTTTCCTCTTATTCTGTTGGACAGGTTGTTTTAAGGTTTTATATTTAACTTTCTCCTTAGAGAAGCATTGCATATAAGGAAGTGCTCTAGAATTTGTGGACCTTGGCAAGGCAATCCTGAGCCATTTGTGCTGTTTCACAGGGATGGATATCAGACTGAGTGTTGGCATGCTCACTAACAGAGAAAGACTTTAAAAAAATATATATTTCATTGACCTTTCAGTAAGTTTGAAACTTTCCTTAATTTTGAAAATGTGATGAAAAAATCTAGTAAGGGTAGTGCATCACACAGAGGAACATTTCCATACCACAAACCAAGTGACAGTACTGTGACAGATGTCATAGGAATCTGGTTAAATGTTCTTTATTTCTTTTTTTTTTTGGCCCTGTGTATATTTGCATGTTTTACTTCCTCTGTAAACCTGAAACTCTGCTGATATGTATTGATATGTATGGTATATTTAATTTTGATTAATAGAGAATATTTTCAGAATCAAATTATTTAAAAATAAAATGTAATAATATACACGATAGGATTTCATCTACATTATTAAATCTGTAAGGAGAAAGACACTAAAAGTGCAATTGTCTCATTTGACAGAAAGATGAATGGATAAATAGTGAAAATATGTTAATTTTTTTATGTGGTTTCTGATTTGCTAACTCACAATTTGAGTGCATTTTCCTGCAATAAATAGGAAGTTGGTTTTGATCACAGTTTATGGCTTGTTTTAAGAGAGTCCTAGTTACAGTCTTTAATTCTGCTTGATATTCTATGCTTATCTTTAGAAATACACATCATATTCTGATTTGTAATAAAGTGAACTTAATTTTCCTGTTTCTGAAATGGCACCAAAAGTATATTTGTATTGGATGCACCAATATGGCAATAAGGTATTTGATTAAGCCATTTGGAAATATTATTGATGCTATTGATGTATTGATTATATTTCCTCCAAGACATGAAATTTGAGATAGAAATCTTACCTCCATAGCCATGTTGTTCTCTATATCTTTCTTATGACCCCATTTGTGGTTTGTTGCTCTCATATTAACATAGATTTTAAATGATTTATTGAAGTTATCATGTCATACTCCAAAATTAGAGGTTATCTGCTTGATATAATGGTGGTGTCCTTGAAGGTAAAGAGGATAGTACTCTATTAGTTCCACATACTTCTGTAAAATTTTCTCCTAAATTCTAGCATAGAGAACAAAACAAAGTGAGTCATTCCCCAATAGGTCATCAACTATGAACTCAAGAGCAAGGAGTGCAAACCCCAGAAGTGCCATTTGGAATGAATGGCATGTAAAAGTGGAATCATGAGGGTTAGGTGACTGAGCATTAACAACACACAAGTACGCAGATGAACGAGAAGGTAGCTCATGACTGTTGGAAACAATTTGTCAAGCTTTGCCTCAATTTTATTTTCCCTAGGTAAGTATGACCCATCGTCACTCTAAAATGTGGAAATTGAGAAAATGAAAGTGCATCTGAAATCATGAGTAGAAAATAATTGGATGGAATGATGCACATGATTAACATTGTTGCTCACGTGTGGAGTGAGAGAGCGGAGAGCAATGGGAAGCACTGGGCATTGGAGCACTCTGGCTGTAACACATCGAGTTTCCTTGACGTCTCAAATACCTGTAGCTTTTTTAACCAGTAGATTATAAGTTGTGAGAAAAATGCATCATTGGTGCCTTAGAATGCTTACATGATGTTTATAGTAGTGAAGGCAGAATACTTCCCTAATTTTTGTGAGACAAACAAGCACATAGACAAAAGGAAGACCCTATTACATGGAATTGACATAGCAGTGTTTACACACAGACTGGGTGTTTCTAAAAACAAACACAATGAAGTATATTGAAAGCAACCAAAAGAACATATCAAAGAAAACTCATCCCAGGATGCCTAATTGATAGTGGACTACATACAAGATCTATTGGATCCAGACAGATGCACTGATCATAAAGTTAGTTAATACCTCCTCACATTGGTGGGAACAGGAACATTTTGAGTCTCCAGCCATTATGGCTCCCTAGTTCCCATGACCAGTCCTTCTTCTAAGTGAATGTAGATCTGACTGAGGAAGATTGGGAGGAAGAAGTCAGTGTGTTGTGTCAGGACCACAAGGTTCCTCATGAGGAGCTCCATTCCCACCAGGCAGGGAGCTCTGTGTCGCAGCCTGGCTCAACGATGTGGTTGATGGAGGAGCCATGGATTCTGTTCAGAAGATTCAAGTCAGATTTCCACTTACAAGACTTGGGGTTTGAACCTTCCACAGATCCATAAAGAATGGGACAGAACTCTCATATGTTTCATTCCTATAGACATGGTGATCAATTGATCAATGCCAAAGATCTCTCAGGGTCTCCCAATTCTGATGATTTTTCTTTATGGTGATCAGGGCCACTGTCCCTTAGTGAATCACTGCCACCATAAGTCACACATGTGAACCTGGGAACTGAAGGTTCTCTTTGTGTTTAAGGATTCAATGCTGTCACTTTCCAATTTAATGTTGAATTCAGGGCAATGAATCTACAGAGTTCATCTTTAATGCTGAGTAAGTCTCATATATTTCTTCAGCAAGTGATGTTGCTAAAACTAGGTACCCTCATGCAAATATAGTATTGGGCCTTCATTTTAAATCATCCCCAAACTCTATTCAAAGTTGAGCAACAATTTAGACATAAAACTAAAGTTTTAGAACTCCTCCAATGCAAAACATGGAAATTCCCCTTCACTTTGTTTTCCTCAGTAAGTTTATGGATATGATATCCAATGCACAAAAATAGAAGGAATTACCCAGTGGCACTATATTTAATGAAATACATCTTTCACATAAAGGAAACACTCGAATCATTGAAAAGCCATAGTGGTATGACACCCATATCTGAAACACTGTGACTCATAATTTCAGTGTCCAAATTATGTGAGTAATTCACATAGGGGGATAGTTAAAAAACCCAAGACTAAGCAGGTGTCAAATGGACAAGAGACTTGTGATATATTTTCCCAAAGAAGACATACAAATGTCCATAAAGCTTATAAGCAGGTGTTCAATATCATTGGTCTACAGGAACCTGCAAATAAAATTCAGAAGACACAACCTCACACCCATTAAGACTGGTTCCTAGACAGGTGAGAAGACATTAAAATTGTTAGCAAGGACCGGGATAATAAAGAGTTTTGTGTATGATAAAGTGACTTTGCATATTTGTGCACTCTTGTTGAGATGAATATTCCTTTTAAATTATGACACTTGTATGGATATTCCTCAGTGCAATAAAAGCACAGCCCAATGCATTTTAAGCAAAAAGAATGAACTAGGAGGCATTCCACTACTTCAGAACTCAAAATGTGCTGCAAAGATAAAGGAATCTAAAAAGGTTGATGTTGGGACCTGCACATTCATTAATTTAGGTAAAACGACTGAGAAACAAAGGTATGGAGAAAAGACAAGCAGACTTGGAAAGAGAGAAAAAACTGAGTCCCAGTGGTTAACTAAAATCCCTGGTAGGGACATAGTGACACAGAAAAACCTCAGTACATTTATTGTATAAATAAAATCATCAAAATTTTTATTGTGAGAAAATCTTCAGAACAAGCAGAACAAATGTCAGCGGTTTGAGCAGCCAATTATCAGCTTGTGCCCATAACTTTGTACCCCCTGGGCAGCTGGTGTCTGAACCTCAAAGTGAAGAACTGAATAGCTCCATGACTGGCACAGAACCTCCTCCTGAATAGTGCATCACCATAGCAACTGCAGTCTTTAATCAACACCTTCACACTGCAAGTTCCCAGGAAAGGTGTTGCCTCTGTCACACGACAGCTCAGGAGACCTAATTCAGTCACCACTCCTGACAGCATGGTATTGGCAGAAAACAGACACTTGCACTAATGGAAAAGAATAGGAATCTAGAAGTAGCTCATGCGTCTACAGCTAACAGACTTCACAAAAAGGTGCTCTGAAGGTTCATTAGAGAAAGTAGAGTCTTCTCAATAAAGTGGTCCAGGAAAAACTGGATATCCACATGGAGAAGAATGTAACTAGACTCTTGTGTCTTTCAAGCCACAAAATCTCTTAAAATGGGTTAAAGAGTTAAATGTAAGACTTGAATCAACCAAAGTTATAGAAGAAACCCAGGAGAAAGATTTAGGTCATCATTACATGCAATAATTTTTGGACAAGTCACCAAAATGACAGGAAACAAACAAAAAGGGGCAAATGAAATTCCATTAAACTATAAATACTCTGCACAGGAAAAGAAATGTATGAACAAGAATTGAGAGACTAACTACCTAGTAGCTGAATGATTTCGAATGACTATGTCTCATAGGGAGTATATATTCTAGATATGGAAAAGAAATGTGAACATTTTTAATAGCAGGTTTTGTTGGTGTAGCTTAGTTGGAGACCATTAATCAGTACAAGCAATTCCTTGGGTTGGATGCCAAAAAATGCAAACATTGAAAAAACTCAATCACAAAACACACAAACAAATTCATTAAAAACAGAACACCCTGATTTTTAAAATGGGCAATAACTATGGACACGTTTCCCAGAAGACAATTTACAAATAGTCAACCTCGGTAATTATTAGGGTCATGTATATCCAAGCCTCAAAGCCACTAGAATGACCACTGTCAAAAAGACAAAAGTTTACAAGTGTGGATAGGGACGTGGCAGAAAAGAACCCGCACACACTGTAGGTGGGAATTAAAATAAGTACAGATGTCATAAAACTGTCCGAATCAAAAAAACATTAACATTATGGCTACCACATAATTCAGTGATTCCACAGTGGGCTTTAGGCTCAAGGTATAAAATCAGCATGTCCAGGAGACACCCACGATCCTATGTTCACTGCAGAATCAACAGTCCAGAACTGGAGCCATCATAAGTGACCATCAAATGAAGTATGAGTAATTGCCACGTGGTAACCCACCATGATGGAAAAGCATCCATCCAAAAAGTAAAATAAAACTCTGTCGTTGAACACTGAACTGGAGGTGTTTTGTGAAGTGGACTAATTCAGACACAAAGGGAGAGCAGCAATCGATGACACTCACTGGTGGAACAGAAACTGGTGGACCCAAGAGCAGATGGTGAACACCTGAGGACTGGGGGAGGTAAGTGGAGAGGAAAAGTGAATAAAGGCACTAATTACAGTAATATAGGAGCAAAGAGTTCTGGTGGGTAGGAGTCAAAGCATGAGCATAGATAATGATAATGCATCGAGTATTTACATATATTTTTTGAGGATATATGTATGCGTGTGTTCCCTGATTTTAATATTATTAATTGGTTATGTGAAAAAAACACTCCATGGTACCCCATAAATATGTATAAACAAGTGTCCCTTAAATAAACAAAGACCCTTGAGAAAGAAAGCTGTCAAAAGTAATCACTGTAACTCATATCACTAGTTACATCACCTATTACATCATGAGATGTTGGTAAGTACTGCTTTATTTGAAATGGAATACAGGTTTATGACCAGACCTGCATGAATCTTCCAATTTCATCTCAAAATGATTTAAGTTGAAGGTAAGCAAGGTATTCCTGATCTTGTCCACTGACTCACATGTGGGTCTACAGGTAGAACTCACCAGCAGTGGTCACGTAACTGACAGGAGGAAGGAAAGAAAAACAGCACATTAATGGGAGAAACCATCGTAAGATCTCAGATTGTGTACCTGCCACAATGCAAATAAACTAAACGTGATGACGGTCCAGAACACATGCCCTGCTTGATCAGCCTCTGAAACTGTGAAAAGAGAAGTTTCCTTCCAATCCACATTTAATCTGGGAGACTTTTGCTTGCTAGACACCATAAATGTTCTTAACACTGGGTGCACTGAATGTCTGATAGGGGACTACAAATCTTAGTGTTTGATTTTCTTGGTTGTTGTCTTGCTTTGAGGCCAGTCCTCCTTTCTAAGTCCCTTTTCTTTCATTTTGGAAAGGGAACCTTCACTTGATGTCCTTGTGTATAGGATGCATGTAACTTGGTTTTGGTATTTACAGGGGCTCACAGTCAAGAGTTCACATTCAGTGCCACAGATGTTGGATTCTGAGCAAGGCTGTGATGGTTAAGACATGGGGCCCTTGGAGATGGGGTGAGTGTTGCATTGTGAGATTGGCCTGAGATTGGGGGTCAGGGATGGAAAGCTCTGGTGTGTGATCAGAGCTCATGTCAGGCAATGCAGGAGTGCTTAGCTGTGTCTGTGAAGACATGATTGGATCAGGATTGGACCATGAGGCTCTGAACTCCTCAGTGCATTAGTCCACTTGATAGATGACAAATCTGAATGTCCTGCTGGCTGGTAAGTATAGGCAGGGGGTGTGTGGTTCCTGGAAGTACAGTCTTTGGGAGTAAGAGTCGGAGTGAATCTGACCCTGGATTTTCCATGCCTTTCTTTTCATCCTTCCTGCTGTTTTGAGGTGAACAGCTTTTCTCTGCCTCCCTGGTGTTTCTGCCTACAAGTCAGCAGCCCATGGGGTACAACTCTGAAACCATGTGACAAAAGAAACCTTCCCGATGGGGCGATCCAAGATGGCGGACTAGAGGGTGACTGCATCTCCAGTCGCCCCAGAACCCAGGATTCAAGAAGGGGAGGCATTGAGAGACTCGGACTAAAATAGAACCACGGGTGAGTCTCCCCCACCCAGTGAAGCACACCTGGCGGCAGGCCCAGATTCGAGTGGCTTATTAGAGTGGGACAGGGCAGATAGTGTCTCCCCCAGGCAGCTCTGTGCAGTCTGGCAGTGGGCTCCTCCCACAGGGACAGATCCTCCAGCCTCATGGAGCAGGCCCCCCAGTGAGAGCCCTTCTGCACAGAAGCAGTGCGACCAGTTCCGGCCCGGCCAGGTCCAGCCCGCCCCGCTGCCAGCTCCGGCCAACCCGCAGGTTGCTTCAGTGACCAGCACAGGGCGCCAGGGACTTCCCCAAGCAGCACAGCCCCCTCCGGTGGGAAGCACCTCTCTAGGCTAGCTTCTTGGGGCAAACCGCCCAGTGAGAGCCTGTCTACACAGAGCCAGCCACAAGTCCCCAAGCCAGTGGAGACCTCCGACCTACAACCAGCCTCTGGGACCAGGGCTGGGCAGCAAGAGACCTCTCCCGGTCTCTCTCCCTGGAACCAGTAGCGGGCTAGGGGCAGCGTTCTTCGGAAGCACTGCATAATCAAATTAATCCAAGACTTCCGGCTACTGAAGGCTGGTAGGTGATGCACTGGAAATCTACAGGGTCACTATAAGCCAATAGAGGAAATCTACAATATCACAGAGTCCCACTGACATCTGACCAATATGAGAAAACAAGGGAAGAAAATGTCCGAAACAAACCTAGATACTATATCAATAAAACCCAATGACAGCACAGCAGAAAAAATGTCCGAAAGGGAGTTCAGAATGTACGTAATTAAAACAATGAGGGAAGCAAACGAGGAGATGAAAGAACAAATGCAGGCATTAAATGAACGCACTAATCAACAGTTAAAAGAGCAAATACGGGAAGCAAGAGATCATTTCAATAAAGAGTTAGAGATACTGAAAAAAAACCAAATGGAAATCCTTGAAATGAAGGAAACAATAAATCAAGTTAAAAATGCCATAGAAAGCATAACCAATAGGATAGAACACATGGAAGACAGAACCTCAGATATGGAAGACAAAATATTTAATCTTGAAAACAAGGTTGACCAAACAGAGAAGTTGGTAAGAAATCATGAACAGAATCTACAAGAATTATGGGATATCATGAAGAGGCCAAATTTAAGAATTATTGGGATTGAGAAAGGCTTAGAGAAACAAACCAAAGGAATGAACAATCTATTCCATGAAATAATATCAGAAAATTTCCCAAATCTGAAGAATGAAATGGAAAACCAAGTACAAGAGGCTTATAGGACTCCCAATATGCAAAATTACAACAGACCTACACCAAGGCACATTATTATGAAAATACCTAATATTCAAAATAAAGACAGAATTTTAAAGGCCACGAGAGAAAAGAATCAGATTACATTCAGGGGGAAACCAATAAGAATATCAGCAGATTTTTCAATCCAGACCCTAAAAGCTAGAAGGGCCTGGAACAACATTTACCAAGCCCTGAAAGAAAATGGATGCCAACCAAGAATTTTATACCCAGCAAAACTTACTTTCAGATTTGACGATGAAATAAGATTCTTCCATGATAAACAAAAGCTAAAGGAAATTATAAAAAGAAAACTGGCATTAGAGAACATTCTCAGCAAAATATTCCAGAAGGAAGAGATGAAAAACAACGATGTAAATCAGCAACAGGAGGAACTAGCCTAAAGGAATAGCCAAATAAAGGAGAAACCAAATCATGTCAAAAAACTAAAATGAGTCCAATGACTAGGAATACAAATCATATCACAATAATACCTGTGAATGTTAATGGTCTGAACTCATCAATCAAAAGACATAGCCTGGCAAAGATTAAAAAGAAAAATCCAACAATATGCTACCTGCAAGAGACTCATCTCATAGAAAGAGATACCCATAGACTAAAGGTGAAACGATGGGAAAAAAACATACCATGCACACGGACACAGCAAAAAAACTGGAGTATCCATCCTCATTTCAGATAATGTGGACTTCAAGCCAAAACTAGTCAGAAGGGATAAAGGAGGACATTACATACTGCTTAAGGGAAGCATAAATCAGCAAGACATAACAATCAAAAATATCTATGTCCCGAACAGTGGCTCATCCATGTAAGTCAAAGAAATCCTTCTCAATTCCAGAAATCAAATAGACCACAACACAATAACACTAGGTGATTTTAACACACCTCTCTCACCGCTGGATAGATCGTCCAAACAAAAATTGAATAAAGAAACCATAGATCTCAATAACACAATCAACAATTTAGACTTAACCAACTTATATAGAATATACCATTCAACAAAGAACGAATACAATTTCTTCTCAGGAGCACATGGATCCTTCTCTAAAATAGACCATGTGTTATGCCACAAAGCTAATACAAGAAGATAGAGATACTACCTTGTACTCTTTCACATCATAATGGACTGAAATTAAATAAATGACAGAATAAAAAACAGAATCTTCTCCAATACCAGGAGATTAAATAATACACTATTATATGATGAATGGATAACAGAAGACATCAGGAGGGAAATTAAAAAATTCTTAGAAGTAAATGAGAACAAAGACACATCATATCCAAATCTCTGGGACACTATGAAAGCAGTACTGAGAGGAAGATTTATTTTATGGGGCGCATTCAACAAAAGAAGTAGATATCAACAAATAAAAGATTTAACATTACAGCTCAAAGACCTAGAAAAAGAAGAGCAGACCAACACCAAAAGTAGTAGAAGTCAGGAAATAGTTAAAATCAGAGCCGAAATCAACAGAATTGAAACAAAAGAAACAATCGGAAAAATTAAAAAAATAAACAGTTGGTTCTTTGAAAAAATAAACAAAATTGATAAACCCGTAGCCACGCTAACTAAAGGAAGAGGGAGAAAACTCAAATTACTAAAATTCGGAATGAACAAGGAAATATCACAACAGACATGAGTGAAATACAAAACATAATTAGAAGCTATTTTGAAAATCTATACTCCAACAAAACAGAAAACCTCGAAGACATCAACAAGTTTCTAGAGACATATGAATTGCCTAAACTGAATGAGGAAGATATACACAACTTAAATAAATCAATTTCAAGCAATGAAATAGAAGAGGTCATCAAAAGCCTACCAACAAAGAAAAGTCCAGGACCAGATGGGTTCTCAGCCGAGTTCTACAAAACCTTTAAAGAAGAGCTCATTCCAATACTTCTCAAAGTATTCCATAAAATAGAAGAGGAGGGAACCCTCCCAAACTCATTCTATGAAGGCAATATCACCCTGATACCTAAACCAGACAGAGGTACATCGAGGAAAGAAAATTTCAGACCAATATCGTTAATGAACATCGACGCAAAAATTCTCAACAAAATGTTAGCAAATCACATACAAAAATATATTAAAAAGATAGTGAACCATGATCAAGTGGGTTTTATCCCAGGGATGCAAGGTTGGTTCAACATCCAGAAATCAATAAATGTCATTCACCATATCAACACACTAAAAGTTAAGAATCACATGATTATTTCAATAGATGGAGAAAAAGTATTCGATAAAATACAGCATCCCTTCATGCTCAAAACACTAGAAAAAATTGGGGTATTGGAATCATTCCTTAACATTGTGAAGGCCATCTATGCTAAGCCCATGGCCAATATCATTCTAAATGGTGAAAAACTGAAAGCATTCCCCCTAAAAACTGGAACAAGGCAGGGATGCCCTCTTTCACCACTTGTATTCAACATCATTCTTGAGACTCTAGCCAGAGCAATTAGACAAACCAAAGAAATTAAAGGGATACGAATTGGAAAAGAGGAACTCAAACTATCCCTGTTCGCTGATGACATGATTATATGTTTAGAGGAACCTGGAAATTCCACCAGAAAATTCTTAGAACTCATAAGTGAATTCAGTAAAGTAGCAGGTTACAAGATCAATGGTCATAAATCCAATGCATTTCTATACGTAAGTGATGAATCTTCAGAAAGAGAAATTAGGAAATCTACCCCATTCACAATAGCATCAAAAAAAAAAATACTTGGGAATCAATCTCACAAAAAGGTGAAAGACCTCTACAATGAGAACTACAGAACACTAAAGAAAGAAATTAAAGAAAACCTTAGAAGATGGAAAGATCTCCCATGTTCATGGATAGGAAGAATTAATATTGTCAAAATGGCCATACTACCAAAAGTGCTATATAGATTCAATGCAATTCCAATTAAAATCCCAATGATGTACCTTACAGAAATAGAGCAAGCAATTATGAAATTCATCTGGAAGAATAAGAAACCCAGAATAGCTAAAGCAATCCTCACTAGAAAGAGCAAAGCAAGGGGTATCACAATACCAGATCTTCAACTCTATTACAAAGCAATAGTAACAAAAACAGCATGGTATTGGCACCAAAATAGACAGGTAGATCAATGGTACAGAATAGAGGACACGGACACAAACCCAAATAAATACAATTTTCTCATACTAGACAAAGGCGCCAAAAATATGCAATGGAGAAAAGATAGCCTCTTCAACAAATGGTGCTGGGAAAACTGGAAAACCATATGCAACAGAATGAAATTAAACCCCTATCTCTCACCCTGCACAAAACTCAACTCACAATGGATCAAGGACCTCGGAATCAGACCAGAGACCTTGCATCTTATAGAAGAAAAAGTAGGTCCAAACCTTCAACTCGTTGGCTTAGGAGCAGACTTCATTAACAGGACTCCCATAGCACAAGAAATAAAAGCAAGAATCAACAACTGGGATAGATTCAAACTAAAAAGCTTTCTCTCAGCAAAGGAAACTATCAGTAATGTGAAGAGAGAGCCTACAGAGTGGGAGTATATCTTTGCCAATCATACTTCAGATAGAGCACTAATTTCCAGAATATATAAAGAACTCAAAAACCTCTACACCAAGAAATCAAATAATCCAATCAACAAATGGGCTAAGAAAATGAACAGACACTTCACAGAAGTAGATGTACGAGCAATCAACAGATATATGAAAAAATGTTCAACATCTCTAGTAATAAGAGAAATGCAAATCAAAACTACACTAAGATTTCATCTCACCCCAATTAGAATGGCGATTATCAAGAACATAAGCAACAATAGGTGTTGGCGAGGATGTGGGGAAAAAGGTACACTCATACATTACTGGTGGGGTTGCAAATTAGTGCAGCCACTCTGGAAAGCAGTATGGAGATTCCTCAGAAAGCTTGGAATGGAACCACCATTTGACCCAGCTATCCCACTCCTTGGCCTATACCCAAAGGACTTAAAATCAGCATACTTCAGAGATACAGCCACATCAATGTTCATAGCTGCTCAATTGACTATAGCCAGATTGTGGAACCAACCTAGATGCCCTTCAGTTGATGAATGCATAAAGAAACTGTGGCATATATATACAATGGAATATTACTCCACCATGAGGAATGACAAAATTATGGCATTTGTAGGCAAATGGATGAAATTGGAGGATATCATGCTACGTGAGATAAGCCTATCTCAAAAAAGTAAAGGACGAAAGATCTCGCTGATAAGCGGATGAGGACATATGGGGGGGTAGGAGGGGTTAGTGTTAGGGTTAGGGTTAGGTTTAGGGTTAGGGATAAGTAGGGTGGTAAGAATGGAAGAAGAAAGGAATGTTTAGAGGGAAAAGATGGGTGGGAGGGGAGGGGGGAAGGGAAAAAAATAACAGAATGAATCAAATAACATTGCCCTATGTAAATTTATGATTTTTAATTAAAATAAAAAAATAATTAAAAAAAAAAAAGAAAATATCCCTCCTCTTGGTGCACATGTCATGCAGCATCTAGGGAGCCTGAAGCAGGAGGACTATGTGCTCATGGAAGCCTGGCAATTCAGTGAGGCCCACACTCAAGAAAAATGAAAATAGAGCTGAGGGTGTGGCTCAGTTTAGATTCACCCTGGCTTCAATTCTCGTTATTGCAATTAATAAATACATAGAAATAAAATAAAAAATAACACATATGAAAACACAAAATTTTCTAACTGTACCATGTTCTTGTCTCTTAAATTGTTCACATTAATAAAAGGTGCCTAAATTAGGGTTATGTATTTTCAAAGATAATGGTATTAAATTTTTGTGCTTATTTTTTATCACAGCAAATTAGAAAGAATTTGTGAGCTCTTCCTGTGACAGAGAGAAGAGACAAAACCTACAGAATTACTCTGTATGGAGAACTGGCCAGGTATGAACAATGTGACTACTTGAGGTGGACAGATGTCATCCTCACCTCTGCCCACATGGTAGGAGCTGGTGAGTGCCCAGGAGAAGCAGCTCAGTCCCAGGAAGAGTCTGCAGAGCCCACGAGATGATGCAGACCTGCCCACATCCAGGACCCCACCTGAGCTGTCCTGGCCATTGTGCCCAGTCTTGGTGACATGGGTTTTTTGTGTCTCAAAGGAGCTGTGAAGAGCCCATGACATACAGCATGATTTTGAGAATCTCACATGGGGCTTCTTTCACCAGGCTGGGTTGTCAGGAGAGGTGTCAGATCAAGTCCCAAACAGGGCTCTTCCCTGACTCTTCCTCCTGCTCTCTTACCTTGCCTGGTTTCTCTCTCACTGGACCCAGGCAGTATGTTATGTACAGAAAGAGGCAGTGAAGAAATTTGTAGATGAAAACAGCCCTTGTGTGCCTGAAAATAAAATATGTCCTTGATTTGTAGAGATAATGTACCTCCAGGACTGTGCAGTCAGTGAAGTTGCTGTGTTTCCATTATAAGGTAACTACCTTCACTCTGTCTTGAGCACAACGATGGAGAAAAACTTATTTACAAGATTGACAGCTGCATTAATGCCAGCTAGCAAGGGATGCTGGTTTGGAAAAAAAACAAAAAACAAAAAAAAAAACACAACGATATATTTGGCACAATGTGCTCAACTGTTTTCCCCATATGGAAAATTCTGTGATGGTCCACTGTCATTCTCCAAGGTCCATTTGTCCTTTACACAGTTCAGATATGATAGACAAATGGAAACATGGTGCATCTTCATGCTTACATTCTCCAAGACCTGGATGGTGTCACTAATCTCTGCATTCATACAGGGATGGGATTAGCATTGTTTTTCTTAATTTTCCTAGATAGAGGCAGTTCTAGTTCGATGATGTCTGCCACGACCAATATGGTAGTAAAGTGAAAGCGTCACAATTCTAGAAAATCACAGATTTTTTAAAATATATAATCTAAACTTTTCACCCCTGAATATTCTGTCCTTTAGTGAATTTAGGACTGTAGTTTTTATTGTTATTTTATGGTTACATATGACATTAGGATTCATTATGACATAATCATAACCCCATGGAATATTTTATATTCTAATTGAGTTCCCAAGACCTCCTTTTTTTTCACTCTCCTCTTCTGAGCTGTCTGCTCTTTACTTATAGATTTTTTAAATCAGCATGTTGTGTAACCTAATCTAAAATCAGGTGAAGGGATAAAAAATGAGTAGAAAAAGATCAGTGGAGTAGATAGAGGGGAGTGAAGTGAAGGAATATGGGATGGGGTAAGAAAAGACAGGGGAAGAAATTGGACCTGACTTTCCCATGGATATATATGAGTACACCACAGTGAATCATGTCTATTTTTCATTCCACAACTATAAACATTCTTATGTGAATATTTAGGTGGAGCCCTTTCATGTGCTCAATTGTTAATCTGTTTTCCAAAAAGGCAGGGGAGAAGCACAGGGAGAGACACAGGTCAACCAATATTTATGAAGGATAAGTTTGAGAAAGCTACTAAACACCTATCAAAAAGGTACTTAGGTCAATAGGATGAAAAGTGACCTGCAGGTTCAATACCATCACTCTCAATGAGAAATGGCATTTTTCACAGTACTAGCGAACATAGTCCAAAGTTGCACATGGAAGAGGAAAAAACCCAGACTAGTCAAGCGATCCTGAGCAACAGGCGCAATACTGGCGGCATCAATACTGTGGCGGGCGATGCCCGGGGTCGCGCCACAGAGACCAAGGTAAGACGGCGGCTGGCACAGCCACAGTGGGCTGTAGTTTGTCTCTCGCTGAAAACACGAAGATGAGCACAATGGCTGTCCCTGTCAGACCACGCCTAAGCTGCCAATAGTAATATTCCAAGACTTAGTTCCCCTTGGCCACAAGTTTCTGATTCGTTTGTTAACTGTATATAAGTGAGTGTTCTTCCTGTAATAAAGGTCTTTTTCTATCCAAGCAAGTAGAGTGTGGTGCGTGTTTCACTTTGTGTCCCTCTGGTCGGCGACATTTGGTGGCCCATACGGGGATGTGGATCTTCAGGTGCGCCGTCAGTTCCCCACCTGGTTGAACTTCTTGTCTCAGTGAGGGCACTTGTGCTCCTTGTCAGTGTCGCGGGTCTCCAGGTGGCGCATCGTGGACTGGGGTCGGAGAAGGAGCGGCCACAGTGGTCACACTGGTTGGGCTTCTCCCTGCTGGGCACCAGCTGGTGCCGCTCGAGGTTGCTGGAGGTGGTGGAGAGCTTGCCGCAGTCCTCGGGGCGCCGCCCGCCCGCTTCTTGTGCAGGTTCAGCAGGCTGATGAGCCCCACGCTCCTCATAGCTGGAGGGCTTCAAGGGGCTGGGTGGGGGAGGCACAGGCAGCAAGGGCTCGCTCACTGGGCCCGAGCGTGGCCCTGGGGGCAGCGGGGAGACGGGCAGGTACCTGTGTGTCTTCTCATGCGCCTTCACGCGGCGGGTCGGGGAAGGCCCAGCTGCACTCCGGGCACGAGAATGGCTCCTCGCCATGTGGATGCGGATGTGCCGCTTGATGTTCCCCGTGTGCATGAACTTCTTCCCGCAGACCTACGGGCGCCGGGAAGGAGTGAGTGAGGGGCTGCAGCGGGAGAGACCGAGGGCTGGCACCCCCGCGGCCCGCACCTCGCACTGTGGATGACGGAGCCCTAGGCCTTGGACTCGGTGAGGTGCCCGTAGGTGCGGGAGCGCAGGCTCCGGGCCTCTGAGCTGAGCGCCCTCCCGGCCCTGGCTCCCTTCCCCCCTTGGCTCCTACAACTTTTGAGGCGGGGAGCACTCTCAGCCTCACTCCGCTCACTGCCTGAGCCGGCCAGGCAGAGGCCGCCCGCTTCCCTCGACCCGCGCTGCCCCACGCCATCCCCGGGTGCTGGGCATGTGAGCGCGGGCGGGGCCACCACCATGGCCTCGCCGCGCACCTCGCAGTGGCCGCCGCCGCCACTTCTGTGGTATCTGCTGCCGCTGCTGCTGCTGCTGCTGCTACCAGAAGCCCCCTGGATGCCGGGTCAGCCTCCCTCCCCGGCCCACCTATCGCTCCTGTCCAGCCTATGGCCAGTGCGGCGGCCTGACCTCAGCCAGGAGTGCGAGGCGCCGACGCCACCGCCCCAGAAGCGCCGCAAGCCCGCGCCCCTCGGCCCCAGCCACACTGCCCCCACGCCAGGCGCTGTGACACCATGGGGACGCTTCGGCTGGGTCCCCCAGTCGGGAGCGCCGCTAATGTGAGTGACCACTGGCCAGAGTGGTGATGGGCCCCGCATAGAGAGCATGATCTTTTGTGGGGTGGGAGGACATTTTTTTTGGCAGTGGACTCCGGGGAGGGCACAGTGGTTCAGACCTCCGGAGTGAGCCAGGAGTTTCGGGGCTCCCGGAGGCCTCTCTCCCCTGGTTGAAGCGCCACTGTTGATGGGGGGTTGGGTCTTCGGGTGGAGCAGACTTCACCATTTTGCCTGTTGGGCGATCATCTGGGATTGCGGCAGCTCTGGCATCCCAGGGCAGCGCCTTGAGCTTGGAGCAGCTTCACCTTCCATCCAGCAGTTCAAGGTCAGAAGGAAGAACAGCTCCTTCTCAAATGGAGAGCAGAATACCCCGGGTCTCCCTGGGGAAGGTGAAGGGGCTCCCAGAAGAAGTGGCTGTTCACACCCAAGTGACTGGCACTTCAGATTCAAGCTGCTCTTCCCTTGCTGCTTCAGAGGGAGAATCAGCACCACGAGGATAAGGTAAGTAAAAGACAGTTTCTCTACCGTAATTAACTAGAAGGTTTCCCTGTTGAGGAAACAGTGGCCTTAAGGTTTAACAGAAGGCTGTCCCGAGAGACAGCAAAAAGGTTTAACGGAACCTCCCCTAGTGAGGGAACTTAGCAGAAGGTTGTCCCGAGAGACAGCAAAGGACGTCCTATAGTAAATGAATGTGTTTAAAGTGTTAGTTGTGTTAGTATTGTTATTCCTTTTATTTGCTTGGTTACTGTTTGTTGTTACAAATAAAAACACATAATGGTCCTGCATATACGTCCCAGGCCTTTAAACAATTTTGTTCCACCTTTGGTATTCAACATGTCACAGGAATTCCCTATAATCCTACTGGACAAAGCATTGTTGAGCGTGCCCATTTAATACTTAAAAACATGCTTTATAAACAAAATGGGGGAATAGGGGCATCATACAGATCCCCAAAAGACAAATTATCTGTTGCCTTGCTCATTTTAAATTTTTTAAATCTTGATTCTGAGGGCTGCTGGATGTCAGTCAAGAACCCCACCTGTGGTCATTGATCAAGGACACTCCTTCACCTTTTCTCCTAATTTTCTTACTTATAAAAATGAGACTCTCCAGGGATATAAGTTTACTAAACAAAACCCCACACAATTTATCACTCCAGATCCTTTTGATGTTTGGCTCCTCTGCAACTCATTTGGAGTGTGTGCAGATATTTCAGCCTTATCTATGATTCTAGGAGGAGTTCTAAAGAATTGCACGTATATACAAAATATGTCTGCTACCTTTGAATCTACAGTCCAAGTACAAAATTGTACTAAGGACAATGCTTTCCCTCCTACACTGTATGTGTCAGGCCTCCTTTCATGTTCCTTGTATCCAATGCTACTACTAATGGTAGCCACCTTACTTGTCCAGAAAGTTCCTGTTTTCTTACAGGATGTTGGAATGCAACTGACTTCCCCATAGCTGTCATGATGCGCATCCCTACCTACCTTCCTATGCCAGTACAAACCTAAGAGGATGAGCTGACTGTTCTACTCAGATCCAAGAGAGACTTTGGCATCACCGCTGCTACAGTGGCTGCAATCGCTGTCTCTCCTCGTGCTGCCGCCACAGCTGCCGCTGCCTTGGCCACCGTAATTCCTACAGCAGAAGCAGTCAATAGTTGGTCAGAATGCACCGCCTCTGCCTTGACTGTTCAATCAGAGATCAATCAACAGCTGCAACCTGGAATTCTGTTGGTCAACCAGAGAGTGGACTTGATACAAGAACAATTAGACATCATTAGTCATTTGATGTCAGTGGGATGTGTTCATTATTTATCTGCCATGTGTGTAACTTCTGTAGAATATCAGAACTTAAGTTTGGCCGCTAATCTATACAAAAATCTATCCATGTATCTTAATGGAACCTGGAACTCTAAGTTTGGCAACCTTACATTTACCCTAAGATCTCAAATTTTTGCTATTAACAGTACCAAGTGGAGGTGGCCTCTGTATGCTAATTAGCTTCCGTTGTCCAGTCAGTTGTCCAATGGGGAAAAGGTTGGTTTGGATTTTTGTCCCTTGGTGGTCTATTGTGTGTTATGTCTATCCTGTGTATCTGGTGTTTATACAAGATACATAGACGTCAACAAAGAGAGACAGCTATCATTCGCCAAGCTCTGGTCGCTATAGATGTGGGAACCTCCCCTCAAGTCTGGCTAAATATGCTAGACCGGTAGTCAATGATGGGTAAGATTCGGGAGGAGCCCGTACCAACCTCAGACAGGGATTGAAGGATTTAGACTTCAGTACCTGATGATGGGTACCGATGTGGCTCAAAAGACCAGGTGTGTGAGAGAACCCAGAAACCACTCTGGATGCAGGAACTCACACAAGAGATTTCATTAAACAGATAGGCAGAGTGTCTTCCTGCAGGGTGAGGGAGAGAAAATGAGAGAAAGAGAGAGAAAAAGAGCATTCATGCAAGAGAGAGAGAGAGAGCATGAAAGCGAGGAGGAGAGAGAGAGAAAATGGCGGGGGAGCTATTCTTAAGTAGGTCGCAGGTTAATAACAGACCCATGAGTGCCAAGAATGTTCACAGACTGACGTGCGGACCAATAGCTGGCTGGGATGTTCACAGACTGACAATCTGGGTTGTAAAATGGTGTGGGGGAGGGAGAATAGGGGCAGCAGCAAAATCGCAGATCTGATGCCAACAGTATGGAACCACCACAGCCCAGCTCCTCACTCCTTGGTAGTATTATAAACAATTCCAACCACCTCGATATAGTGATATGGACAAATCAGTGGTTTTAGAAGTGCAATTCATAACAACCAAATTATGGAACCAGCCTATGTGCCCACCAACTGGTGAATGGATTAAGAAAATGTGATAGAGATGAAAAAATGTGCTTTCCTCTGACACAAAAATGAATAAAGTTAAGTCATTTGGTAGTAAATTAATGGAACTGAAAATATCATGCCAAGTCAAATAAACCAGCCCCAGAAATTCAAGTGTGAAGTGTTTTCTCTCATATTTGCAAGAGGGAGGGAGGGAGGGATGGAGAGAGAGAGAGAGAGAGAGAGAGAGAGAGAGAGAGAGAGAGAGAGAGAGAGAGAGAGAGAGAGAAGGAAATGGAGGGAGGGAGGGAGAGAGAGAGAGAGAGAAGGAAATGGAGGGAGGGAGGGAGAGAGAGAGAGAGAAGGAGAAAAGGAATGTAGAAGGGACCTTATGGAAATGGGAGGATGACCAATAGAATAGAGGAATGGGATTGAGAGAGGGAGGTACAAAAGTGAATCTAAAGTGTTCTTTGCCCATTTGAAAATATCATACTGATATATATATATATATATAATATATATATAATATATATATTATATATATTATATAGACAAATGTTTTTTCTGCATCTCTGGAGATGATCATGTGATTCTTGCTTTCAAGTCTATTGATGTGATGAATCACACGTTTATTGATTTTCACATGTTGAACTAATCTTGCGTCCCAGGGCTGAGCCCCATTTAATCACGATGTAATGTCTTTTGAATATGTTTTGTATGTGAGTTGCCAGAATTTATTGAGAGGTTTCGCACCTATATTCATCAGGCATATGGGTCTGAAGTTTTATTTCCTCGTTGTGTCTACATCTGGCTTTTGTACCTGGGTGATATTAGCCTCACAGAATGAGTTTGGAGGATTCCCTCCTTTTCAATTTCACTGAATAATTTCGGGAACATTGGTGTTAATTCTTTTTGAAGGTATGGCAGAGCTCGGCTGAGAATGCTTTTGGTCCTGGACATTTCTTAATTGGCAGGCTTTTGATGTCATTTTCTACATCATTACTTGAAATTGGTCTGTCTAATTCATCTATGACCTCCTGATTCAGTTTAGATAGGTCACATCCCTCTAGAAGCTTGTCAATGTGTTTGGTATTTTCATTTTGTTGGAATATAAGTTTAAAAAATAGTTTCTAATTATCTTCTGTATTCCAGTTGTATCTATTGTTATATTTCCTTTTCCAACACATATTTTAGTAATTTGTGTTTCTCTTTTTTTATTAGTAAGTGTGACTGAACTTTTATCAATTTTATTGGTTTTTTTCAAAGGACCAACTTCTTCTTTTGTCAATTATTTCAATTGTTTGTTTCAATTTCATTGACTTCAATTTTTTCCTGTCTTTTTCCTTAAGAGACCCCTAAAGTGCAAGAAGTAAAATCAAGAATCAATAAATGGATGTATTTAAATTAAAAAGCTTCTTTTCAGCAAATGTGAAAAGATAATGTGGAGATAGATGACTGATTAAGAGAAAGTCTTTACCACATACGCCTCAGATAAAGCATTAATCTATAGTATGTATAAAGAACTCAAAAAACTTAACACCAAAAGCAAATAAATTACCCAGTCAATAAATGGGCAAAGGATCTGAACACACTTCAGAGAAAATGAAATACAATTGGTCAACAAATACATAAAAAAAGTTCATCTCTAGCAATTAGAAAAATGTACACAAAAACTACTGTGAAATTTCATCTCACTTTAGTCAGAATGAGAATTATCAAGAACAGAAGCGACGATAGATATTGGCATGCATATGGGAAAAAGGCACACTCGTACATTGCTGGTGGGGCTACAAGTTGGTGCTACCATTATGGAAGGTAGTACAGAGATTCCTCAGAATTTGTGAAGTGGAACAACTATTTGACCCAGCTATCCCACTCCTTGGTTTATACCCAAAGGAATTAAAATCAATATATTAAGAAACTGAAGCCACATTAATATTTGTAGCAGTTCATCCCACAATAGCTAAGCTATGGAACCAGGCTAGGTGCCCTTTAACAGATGAATGGATAAAGAAAATGTGGTATGCATGTGCATATGGAATATCACTCAGATTTAAAGAAGAATGAAATTATGGCATTTGGTGATAAATAAATGGAGTTGGAGAATATCTTGCTAATAGATATAAGTGAAATCCCAAAAACCAAAAGTCAAATGTTTTCTAATTTGACTTTGTGGATACTAATTCACAAAACAGGGGCACTTGGAAAGAATAAAGTTACTTTATGTTACATAGAGGGGAGTAAAGGGAGGGGAGACCTAGGAGGTAGGAAGGGCAGTAGAATGAAACAGATCATTACCTTATGTACACATATGACTGCATGACCAATGTGATCCTACAGGATGCACAGTCAGAAAAATGAGAAATTACACTTCATTTATGTATGTTTATTAAAATGCATAAATGCATTCTAGCCATGTAAACTAAATAGAATATTAAAAAGAACAAAAAGATTATACTAAAAAGAATGTATATGTGCATATATATGTATATGTTTATGATTTTGAAATAATAACAATAAGAGTGATATAAAAAGAGTAGAGCCAGCAGATCAGGAGGAGAAGAAAGGGAAAGAATAGGAAAGTATGGGGAATAAATTTGATAAAATCATGTTATGTTTACTATGAACATGGCATTATTTATCCTTGTATGTAGCATTACACTACAACAAAGAAGAAACAGTATTAAAATTATTATATGCAGGACTGGAATTAAAAGAAAGAGTGTTACCAACATCAGTGACTTCTGGATACACAGGGTGAGATTCACGGTGGTGGCTTTGCATAGCACATAGGAAAGTTAGGACAAATCCATTCCTCTATTCTGCCCTCAGTCACTTCCTCCTCCCTTCCCCTCTATCCCCTTCATCCTTTCCACAGATCTTTCTTCTATTTTGATGGAAGACCTCCTCTCTCTGTCTCTCTCCCACTCTCTCTTTTCTTCCTCACTTTGAACTAGGTTCTATATATTCTAAAAAATATTTAACTTTTGACTTTTTGGATCTGACTTTTATTTCATTCAGCAAGATAATCTCCAGGTCCATCCATTGACCAACAGATGCATAATGCCATTCTTCATTATGACTTAGCAATATTCCATTGTGTACGTACATCACGTTTTCTTTATCCATTCATGTGTTGAAGGGCACTCCAGTTGGTTTCACAGCTTGGCTCTTGTGAATTGAGCTGCAGTAAATATTGATGTGGATGTGTCACTGTAGTAAGCTGATTTAAAATCCTTTGGAAATGTACTGAGGAGTGGTGTAGCTGGGTCATATGGTGGTTCCATTTCTAGTTATTTCAGAATCTATCTCCACTCTGCTTTCCAGTGTGGTTGTTCCCATTTGCTGTCCCACCTGCAATGTAGGAGCGTACCTTCCCCCACATCCTGGCCAACACTTGAAGTCATACGGGTTCTTGGTAACTCCCAATCTGACTTGAATGAGATGAAATATCACCACATTTTTATTTTTGATTTTCCTAATTTGTAGAGATGCTGATTATTTTTCCATGTGTTTGTCGAGGATTTGTATATCTTCTTTTGCAATATGTGTTTTGATTTCTTTTGCCTAGTTATTAATTGGGCTATTTGTTTTCTGGTGTTACATTTTTTCAGTTCTTTGTAAATTCTGGATATTAATGCCCCATCAAGGAGCAGGAGCCCAAGATCTTCTCCCATTTTTTAGATCCTCTTTCACACTCTTTTTAAAATGGTTTATTTGTTACAATTTATTGTAGATAATAGAGGAATGCATTTTTACATTTTTTATTTATCTTTAAAGTTTTTACAGACTGCATTTTGATTCATTGTACACAAATGGGGTAATCATTTTGTTTCTATGGTTGTGCACGATGTAGATTCATACCATTTGTGTATTCATACTTGTACACAGGGTCATGATGTCTGTCTCAGTCCACCATTTTTTATACCCCCTTCCCTCTCATCTCCTTCTACATAATCTAAATTACCGCCATTTTTCTCTCAGTCCCAACACCACCCACTCCCATTACATATTATTCTCCACTTACAAGGGAAAAATTTGGTCTTTGGTTTTTTTGGGATTGGCTTATTTCACTTAGCATGATATGCTCCAGTTCCATCCATTTATTTGCAAATGCCATAATATTAGTCTTCTTTGTGGCTGAATAATATTCCATTGTGTATATATATATACCATTTTCTTTATGCATTCATCTGTTGAAGGGCATCTAATTTGATTCCACAATCTAGCTATTGTGACTGAGCTTCTATAAACATTGATGTGACTGTGTTACTGTAGTTTGATGATTTTAAGTCCTTTGGGTATAAAACAAGGAGTGGAATAACTGCGTCAAATTGTGGGTCCATTCCATGTTTTCTGAGAATTCACCATGCTGCTTTCCAGAGTGGACGCACCCATTTGCAACTCCACCAGCAATGTAAAAGTGTGTCTTTTTCCCACATCCTCGCCAACATCTACTATTGTTTGTGTTCTTGATAATAGCCATTGTAATTGGAGTAAGATGATTTCTTAGAGTTGCTTTAATTTGCATTTCTCTAATTACTAGAGATGTTGAACACTTTTTAATATATTTATTAATTGCCTGTATGTCTTCTTCTGTAAAGTGTCTGTCCAGTTCCTTTGCCCATTTATAGATTGGGTCCTTTGCAAAGTCTTCCTTTAATTAAGTACCATAATATGTTGAGTTTCTCAAAACAGAGACTGATAGCACCGGGCACTTTAAAGGTAAATGATATTTTGAAACAGGGTGAAAATTGTGTTCAACATAATTTTTGATTCAGTTCCTAAAATGTGTTCATATAATTAACAAATCAGAATATACATAAAGAAAAAATGAATATTTCTCATATACCTCCATTAATCTAGTTTGTCTCCAAAGACACCACTGCTCTTTCAAGCCCTTTTGTACTTGTGCAGGCATTCATAATGACCAGTATCCAGCTGAATATACCATCATATCACATCCTAAGAATGACCCCACTGCAAGGATTTTATGTTGATTATGAATTACATTTTAGAACAAATTCTGGAAGTGTCATAGATTAGAACAAATGAGGGAATATGTTCAATTTTGAGGAGCCTGGGTACTCAATGAGAAGGAGAAACAAGGAACATGCAAAGGAGGAGAGAAGAGAGGATGCTGCAGATGAGCTCATGAGCAGAGGGAGGTCTGTAGCCAAGTTCTAGAGTAGATGAACGTGAGCCCTGTGTGTACATATGTAGGTGATCTTTGTGTGCATGTGCAAAGAAGGAACATGCATGAGCTGAGCCTGCTTAAATGGTTAGGTAGAAAGTGTGCCCCGGAAGCCACAATTGCACCTCTCACCCAGAACCCTCTGAAAACACACCTCAGCAAGGGGCCAGCACTCCTCAGAAAAATGGCTGAGTCCTTCCACAAGTGAGGAAGTAAGAACACAAAACATGAGTGAACACAGTAGATGCGTCAGGACCTGAATCGAGGGCACACAGACCCAGCTTGAAGCTGCTGCCAATGACAAAACCTAAGCTACGTGCGCACCAAAATAATTAGATTCATAAAGAGTTGCCAGCAGTTGGTCTTCAAACTCAAGAGGAAGTAAGAAAGAAAGGATGAGAGGGTGAATGTGCATACACACATAGAGATAAAGGTATGTATATATACCTATTTACATTCACATTCATAAATATGTCTCGATGTATCAAATGATAAGGTGCAATAAAATATTAACATGTGACTCTAATGTTCTCAGTGTTGTAATATTCCTTCAGCTGTTGTTCTGTTTGAACAACCAGACAGTTTTTAACAGTGAAACCATCTCTGAGCCCAGTAGTGGACCTGAGATGAGGAAACACGAGAACCAGCATGGGCGCTGGGTCTCCTTGCTGCCCTCCAAGGCCACTGGCCTTCCTGCTCCTGCCCAGCCCCTTGGCTCAGACTGGTACACCCCCGCCTCCCATCTGGAGAAAACGTGTGCTTCTTCAAGGTCAGCGCTCTTTCCCCAGGTGCAGGATCCACTGGACGTCCTTGGACTGGGCCACGTGTGCCGGCTCTGCACACTGCATTGATTCTGGTGAGACAAGTGGAGGTGAAATGGCTCTGCCTCCCTCTTCCTGAGTCATCCTCTCCTGGAGGGACTGTACTGAGGTGTTAGCAAGGCGTCTGGAGAGAAATAGAATCCCTGGTGTAATACAAAGCCGATCCGCCGCCCCTTCAGGTGCAACCATTTTCCCCGCCACCCAACCACTTGTCAATCTGTGATAAAGTTGCTCCGCCCACTTCTTATGCTGCAGGAATTTCCGGCCCATGCTACAGCCTTTCCTGCTTCCCACATTACATCCTAGCTTGTCAGTTTGAACATGAACATGCTAGCTAGCTATTGGTTCATCAGTCAGCTTGCAAGTGTTCTCCTCCACGATTGGTTCCAGTCCGGGAGATTCCAATATCTGGGAGAAGCATGCGCCATCTTTCTCTTTTCCCTTCTTTTCAACCCCGGAGCTGACGTGCTAGTCGTCTGCATAATAAAGTCTCTTGCATGAGGCCCTGTGTCCATGTGGATTTTCTGGGAGCTATTGCTGAGCCGCAACTGAGATGGGCGTTCAGAGCGCCAGTTCCGTCAGAAGGGCTGGAGCTACCACAGGTCCCAAGCTGAGCTGCATTTTCCCTTACACCTGGCTGCGCAGCCCACCTGGGGTGGGAGCAGGGGGCAAGGTTTCTGCAGCACCAGGTGGACCTTAGCTTCCTCTGCTCAGACCCCGTGAGCTTCCAGTGCCTGTCCTGACCTGAGTCCCAGGTGTGAGACCCCAGCCAGGTGGCAATCTCATCCGCACTCTGGGCTCAGTGACAAGGGACTGACCTCCCCTGTGGTGCACAGGTGCTGGGCCCACGAGAGCCCCTCACACAGGCCTCCTAGCACAGGGGTGGTGGCCAAGTCCCCGGGGCACAGCCTCCTGCTGGGCTGTGGCTCATTCCTGGGGAGACAGGTCTGCACATCTACCCAGCACCTGCCTGAGCCACCATGGGCTGCAGGTGAGGTAATCTCTGCCTCAGGTCAGTGGCAGCACCTCATGGGTGAGAATCCTACCCTCCTGGCTGCTGTTTGGAGATTCCAGAAGATCTCTGTCACAAGTCCCTTAGCGCTCCTTCAACATCCTTTACCTCTTCCAACCACGCACGGTGGCCCTTATTTACTTTATTTTTTTTTCTTTTTCTCCTTTTTCTTGTAAGTAAGAGTGTGCTTGCATTTATGGTATTTATTTTCAAATGTCACAAAATTTCCAGATATTCCTCAGATTTACCTCATGTAGCTATTGTTCTTTTGATGTGTAGCACACTCCTGAAGGAGGCTTTGGTTTCAACAAGTTCATAGCATTTAAGTAGCATTTGTCACATAGAACATCAGTTTAATAAGGTTCTAAGAGAAGAGTGGTGGAAAATACACAGAGTTTGGACAGGTGAGGAGAGTGGCAGGGGAGGGAAGGAGGGGAGGGAAGGGAAGAGAGCATGTCATCATTAATTCCTGAGGGATCCAGATTGTCCAGTGCAAATGGACAAGGTGGTTTCCCATTAATTTAGTATTTCTTACTTACATGTGTACTGGTATTTGACACCTCTGTCCAATTAGGAGGGTAACTGGAATTTTTATACCTACAAAATTCAAATTTTTTCCTATTTACATTGATGCTATTATAAAGTTCAGATTATTAGCTAAATATATGTTCCGAACTCTTTTCAAAGAACAAACATTTTTATATAGTTTTGGTCCCTTGCATGTCTTTTTTGAGAAAATATCTACTCAGGTACTTTGCCCACTTTTAAATGGAATTACCTGCTTTACTTGCAGTTGAGTTCCTTACACAGCTCGGAAGCTAGCCAAGGTTTGCACGTATTCTCTCCCACTCTGTCTTTTCATAATCTTGGTTGTTTCTCTTGATGTGAAGAAATGTTTCCATGTGTTGTAGTCCCAATATTAATTTGTTTTTTTTTTTTATGTGGCTTGTGCTTTTGGTGCCATTTTCATAAATCATTGCCAAGACCTTTCCCCTTTTTTTGAATAGAGCTGAGTGCCTTATATTTAAGACAGATAAGTTTCAACTCTGTCCTTTGGCATGTGGCTGCCTAGTTTCCCCAACACTGTGTATTGAAGAGGGAGGAAGAGGAGGTAAGATTCCATGGAGCTCACAGTGAATTCCCTGGAAGAGAAAGCCAACGCAGAGGACCCTTCTGAGCCCAGAGCCCGGTGATGATGATGGCCACCCCAGGATTCTCCCATGACTTCAGACTCTTATTTGTAGAAAGAGCCATTTTCTGCTGCTTCCTCTGCTTCACGCTGATATGAAACCCAGCTCCCTGAGTCCTATCAACATTTTACTCCATCAACCTGCCGGTTCTCCCGCTGTGTGAGCTGCTGCTCAGGCCGGCTGTGGACCCCAGGGCCCCTCAGGAGCAGAAGCAGCTCTGCAGACTGCTGACCAGTGCTGCAGGTGAGCTGCCCACCCACAGTGCACATGCTCACCCTGAACGCCTCCCCAGCTGGGACCCTGCTCCAGGCAGCCTGTGTGCACCTGAGGGCTGGGAGTCTTCAGGAGGAGCCTGGACCAAGTGTGAGGCAGTGCTGTGCTCTGTGCACAGGAGGGTAGGGGAAATTGAAGGTGGAGACTGGAAAGCTCTCTGGGCCACAGCCCCATGGTCCTGATTCTGTGGAAGGGACAGGAAGCACAGCTCCCACCTGGAGGAAGTTGAAACAGCTCCATAGGCCCAAAGGCTCTTGTCCTTTCTTAAACAACCAGGGCTTCTTAGATCCACTTATGAGTGAGACCACACAGTGTTTGTGGTTCCCTGTCTGACTTATTTCACTTAACATAATGTCCTCCAGGTCCGTCCACATCGCACACAGTGTACTCACCATGAGGAAATGGTGAGGTAGACCTGGGTGTGGCTCAGTGTTCGACCTGCTTGTCTAGAGGTGGGCCCTGAGTCCAGCCTGGGACCACAACAAACAAGAACAACAAACAAAAAGAGCAACAAAATTTAAAGTGGTGCAGATGCTAATTACTCTCTGTCACCTTTCACTGGTCCTCCGGCTCTTCTGACCTCTCACTCTCCTGGAGCTTCGGTTCTGCGTCAAGCTCTTCTGTCAGGTCCCAGCAGGCCCAGGGAAGCTGTGCCGCCCTTCATGGACCAGGCTTCCAGAACATGGCTGTGAGCCCTCGTTGTTCATGATGGAAAACGTGAAGCACACATTCAGTCAGAGAAGCAGAGTGCACTACAAGGACCACGATCCAACACTCAGCTTCAGCTGTCACCCGCTGACCCCTTTCAGCTGTCCCCTCTCCTTCCTCTCCCCCCACACAAGAATGTTGTAAACAGATTCCATTCATCATTTATTCCACTATTAAATGCCTCAAGACACATTGCGATAAGTAATACTAAGATAACAACTGTGCCTGTTCTGCCCACAAGGACACCAGTTCTGTACTAACAGACACCCAGCATTTCTCCATAGTACTCACTCAATTTTTTTTGATTATCTCATTACTAATTACTTAAAGTTTGTTTTAAATGAGAGCTCAACAAAATACAATGCTGTGTTCTTTTCAAACATTTCCTAGATGTCTTGTGAGCTATGAAATTTTCACTTCCCTTTTTAAAATTCTTGTGCTATTTAAATTCTTAAGAAATTGGAACACTTCTCCAATTGAACTTTCTACATTTAAATTTTAGTCATGTCCATGTGGTTGTTAAACATGCTGTTATCCATCATATTTCCTGTAATTTCACTAAATTTATAGGCTTAGGCTTCAGCCAGGTCCAGACATGAAGGAGGCAAATTTCCATTAAGAGTTTATGAAATAAGTCATCCAATGATGATCAACGGGATTGTGGTAGATCAGGATGCTATAGGGGGACTGAAATCTTGGAATAGATTTCAAAGCAAGACAGAATTTAGAGCAAAGCTGTGTATGCTACAAGAAATAATTCAGAAAGGGTTCATATCATGCTTGCTATTCCAGCTGAGAGATGTGAGAGTGGATACTTAAAGGCACAGAGTTCAACTGCTGGGCTATGAAGTTGGGTAAGCCCTTTAGCATCTCCTAGAGGGCATCATCCAGGCCTTAGGAAACCTGGAATGGATTGATGGCTTAGCACATCAAGCCTTCTCCCTCAAATTAGTGGGTCCTGAGGACATGCCTTTCACCACAGCCATGACAACTGTGTGAAGAGAGCCCCATGTCCTAGAGGGACCCTGTGGTGCATCTCCCCCCTTTACAGGAACAGAATCCTTCAACACAGTGGGACCATTGACCCCAGCTGCCAGGGAACACACCTCGGACTCACCCTGTGTTGAGCAGATGGCCGGTGCTCAGAGCTGCCTGACCCACAGGCGTGTTTGGCCTTACGACTGTATCATGGTGTGTGGTGTCCACGGGACTCAAGTAGATGGAGCTCTTATATTCTTAGTTCGGAACCAACCCGCTCAGGTATCAGGTAGAACACATGCTGTAGCAATCGCATTTCTGGTGAGCTCATTTTGAAAAATAGATGATGGTGTTTTATTTATTATATAGGTTTACAAAAAAAAGTTCTTAGCTGCCATGGAGACAGGATTAGCCCTTGTTGTTTGAGCTCACCATTCTTTTGTAAATTCCATAATCCCTTTCTATGAAAGGACACTCATGTGTATTTTCAAATAACAAAGAGGTACTCCTTTGGCTAGTATGTAAGTGTGTTTCTGAAGTAATCAACAGTGGAATGTAGGATTTTCCTGCTATAATTCTCAAAAAGCAAGTATATGGTTGGATTGGGTCCTAGAAATGGAATTCTTGGATCAAAGGGTCAGCACTATCAATTTAGAATAAGGTATATAATGGTTATCCTGCTCCCTACTGGGGCAGTGCTGGTGAAAGGCAGGTCTCAGAAGACCAGGATCACAGGCACCAGCTGAGGGGCACCTTGCAGCAGAGATTTCTGAATCGCTACAGGTTTCTGTGACTTTTGGGTCAGCTCTAGGCTGCAGGACACCAGGATTTTTATTTTTGAAATTAAATCCAGAATATCAAAGCTACTTTGCCTTAATTCTGTTTAAAACACAGTATAACACAATTTAGAGTTCTTTCAAATTAATGAAAGGATCAATGACATAGGTATTTTCTCCATATCTTTCCTTCTCACTGAGCAAACCAACAAGTAGCAAACAGTCCGTCTCTGTGAATCTGCAAAAATGGGCTCACAATTGCATAACCAATGGTGAGAAATTCATGAAGACCATTTGCAATGGAATCTGTCCCTAATGAGAAAGTCAAATACAAAGAAATAAAACAATCTGCCCAATAGAAGAAGAGATAACAGAACATCAGAAGGAGAACACTTTGAGCAGCCTTCATCTCAGGGGGAGTTCTGTAGAGGAGCTTGGAGGTCTGCAGGTAGAGGACATGCTGGTGGTGCTTGTGGAGGAGGAAGACCATGTGGCCACTGGCCCAGCCCATGACACCCTGGAGCACAGCATCTCGAAGGACCATGAGAATAATAAAAATCCATCTGATTGTCCTGTTTTCTGATTCAAAATAACAGTAATCATTGTTTTTACTGATATTTGATATGTTCATGTTGCTGATAAGTTTGATGTAAAATGGTAAGTTCATGCTTATCAAGGAATTGAGAATCCAGAAGAATAGCAATAAGGGAAGGATGTGCCAGGCAGACCTGGGCTGCATCCACCTCCATCTGGAGGTTCTGAGACTGATGGTGACGGCCTGGACCACCGTGAGAAGACTGGTGGTGCTGATGGACAGGCCACGGGCCACCCTACTGAGGTAAATCAAAATCTTACAGCCTGCCGTATCCATGAGGTTTATTAACACAAAAATGGATATTGTCCTTGTGATTCCTTTTGTCACAAGTGTTATTGTATTTGTAAAAGCCAAATGGATGAGAAGAAGCTGCACAGATTTCATAGTGCTTCTAAACAAGCACATATAGTTCACAAGGACAAAGATGTTCCCCACAATGCCAAGTCCTGTTGCAAACATGAAGATCATTCCCTTGGTAAGATTCAAAACCATTGCTTACTTCATAGGCAGAAAAACGTGGATGCAGCAACTTCCAACTTCTGAAAGAAGCAAGAGTGATGATGATATGTATCTGCAAAAGTATTTCGTATCAGCAATTTTATAGAGTGTAGGAATAGTCAGGGTTTATGTAACGGTGCTGATTTTTGTCCCAAGACATATTAGTGTTCCTGTGGCACTCTTTGTATGTCATTCTATGTAGTTTCAGATGACATCTTGAAGACTAAAATTCAAAAATCTAAACTTTCAACCCAGAATGCTTTCAAAACTGCATGTTAACAAACCAATCTAGTCATTAAATTCATAATATCCTTCCTGTGTTCAACCTGTGTGCAAATGCACAAAACCGCAATTCCCCAAGCAAGAATTTCTCTCTCTTTTATTTCATTTTAACATATTCTCAGTTATATAATCCGAAGAGCCAGGAGCTGATGTTTGGTCTGACTACCTTCCCCAAACCTTATACACAGATACTTTTAGAATGATGTTGCTTCAATATCTTTAACATTTTGTAATTTCAGCTAGTTAAAAATCCATACCATCTTTCATTTTGTTTTATATTCCTTTCTAACTTTCATTTTTGTTCATCTAAGAAACTCCCATTTGATTCCTCAGAAAGCATGGAATGGAACCACCATTTGACCCAGCTATCCCATTCCTCGGCCTATACCCAAAGGACTTAAAATCAGCATACTACAGAGATACAGCCACATCAATGTTCATAGCTGCTCAGTTCACAGTAGCCAGACTGTGGAACCAACCTAGATGTCCTTCAATTGATGAATGGATAAAGAAATTGTGGTATATATATACAATGGAATATTACTCAGCAATAAAGAATGATAAAATGATGGCATTTGCAGGCAAATGGATGAAATTGGAGAATATCATGCTAAGTGAGATAAGCCAATCTCAAAAAACCAAAGGACAAATGATCTCACTGATAAGCAGATGATGACACATAATGGGGGTGGGAGGGGTTAGTGTTAGGGTTAGGGTTAGGTTTAGGGTTGGGGTTAAGGATGGTGGTAAGAATGGAGGAAGGAAGGACTGTATAGAGGGAAAAGAGGGGTTGGAGGGGCGGGAAGGGAAAAAATAACAGAATGAATCAAACTATGTATGTAAATTTATGTAAATTTATGATTACACAAATGGTACGTCTTTACTTCATGTACAAACAGAGAAACAACATGTATCCCATTTGTTTACAATTTAAAAAAATGGTGGAGGGGACCTGGAGATGTAGCTCAGTGGTGAAGCACTTCTGGGTTCACGTCCCAGGACCAAAAGAAAAGGGGGCATGGCAGTTATCACAATAAAAAGAAACTCCCATTATACCTTTACCTTTGCGAGTTTTATATCTTTGATGACAATACCTTTATATTTCTAAACTTTTGAACACCAAAATGACTTTATGATTTCACTCTTTACAAATAATCAGTTGTATTTTTCGATCTTCAATAGAAAATCAAGCTGTATAACCTTGCAGATAGAATACCAGCAGTTAGAGATGATCAGGCAAAGGCTTCGAGGAACCAGTCTTTTCTCAGAAAATCAGATAACCAGGGGATGCAGCCAAGGAGGGTCCCTAGAAAAAATGAGGATTGCTCCTCCTTGAGGGTCTTTTCCAGTGGTTAGGTAGGCGTGTAATGCCCCACCTGGACCCACACCCAACAGGTTAGACCAGTGAGCACGTCCATCCTATGCCCAGTTCTTTCAAGAAACTCAAGGAAATTTACCGCTCCCTGCTGCCTAGTACTGGACTTAGTTAAAAGCGTGAAGCCTCAAACTATAGTAACAGACTGAAAAATCAGCAGAAATCCTCACAAGAGGAACTGATTTGAAACGACAGTTGTTGTTCATTGAACCTGCAAGAGGCATGTAGTGAAGCTGACTTGCACACACAGAGCTCACTACGGCAGCAGAAGGGACACTTCCAAACAGGCAATGCTGTGCACTTCAGGTCACACCAATGTAATGCAGGAGCTAAAACGGTGTCTGGAGAAACTGGTGTCCAAACTTACGTGAAAACTGAGGAGCTGACAGAGTCATAAAGCAGGGCAAATGGAGGCTGAGGAAGTCTGAGTTTTCCTGGATGCCCGACAGCACTTCTGTCTTTCTGTCTTCAGGACCCACTGCAGAGCTCTCCATGAATCCACTCCCTGTACATGGGGATAAAGAAGCTCCTGCACGTCTACAGAGACCTCAGCTGTAAACGACCCCTCCTTCTTCCTGGCCCAGGTGCTACCTTCAGGTACAGGAGAAGAGGAAAGATCCTGAGGGTCAGACCCTCTCAGCAACCCGCTTGCTCAGTCAGACAGAGTAAGGTCTGTGCTGCTGAGGGACTGTCACATGTGCCTGTGGGCAAACCAGAACCTCAGGTCAATTCAGACCCACTCACCTTGATGGTTGTGCTGCAGACAAGCTCTGTGCTGGTCCTTCTGACAAGGGGCAGCTTCCCAGGTCCCATTTGTACCCTCTGGCTTAGTGGAGCTCTTGCCTCCCATGAGCCACCACCAGGACTCCAGTTGTCACAGTTGACACCTGGCAGGGAGAAGCAAAGCCCTGCAGAATCTCAGTCCCTGGAGGACGACTTTCCCTCTCCCTCCACAATTACTGCATTTCTTGGGCTCAGAGGTGATCTCAGTCTTGATTAAAGCTGACTGTTTTAGTAGAATGGTGTGCAGTGAGACAGGAACCACTAGCCCATCATTTGTACTAGTGCTTCAGTATCTCCCGCCTTCTCCAATGTTTCCAAAGTTCCATGCTGTGAACCAGACGGGACCAGATTCTGAGGAATGGACTGAGTAGCTTCCCTTCTTCCTCAGTCCTTCTTTACACTCAGAAAAATAATAGATGACCAGCCCTTGGGACCCTGCTTTCTGAGAGTCCCAAGCATGGATGTGGACAGGACAGACCCCCTGCTCAACCTGTGTGCGTCAGCAGCTCAAGGTCTTTGCCACGTTGTTGCTTTAGTATTTGTGCATTAAATGATAAATGTGACTGGACAACTAGATGGGCTGCCCACCCTGATCAAACCCACCCTGCCTTACGAGTCCTCGGGGCTCTTGTGTGATCCTCCTGTCCAGTGTTCATTCTACCCTCAAGGGGCATGTGCAAGCCCCTGGTGCAGAGGGGTGGAAATGAATGTGAGCACAGGGCTGAGGTGAGAGGGGAGTGTGGGGGTTTTCCACGTCCTGCATGGATGAGGGGGAGAGTTTCTTTCAGAGCGCGATGGTGCCAGGGATGCATTTAGAACTAATAAACTTATCTAATCAATAAACAGAACCAATACTCTTCAAATGGAAGAGTGTGTGACAGATTGCTCAATGCCAGATCTGGCCTCCAAAAATGAGGAGAAGCCCCACATTTAAGTTTATTTATAGTCCCACAGGTAAAGGTTCTGGGACTGGGTGGGGCTGCTTCTGTGAGGATCAGGGTGGGGTGGAGCTGGGGCAGCCATGTGCTTAGGGAACTAGCATATCCACTGATGCTAAGCCACCTGCACAGGAGCCACCTACTCTGGGGCGATCTGGAGCAGTCTCTCATGGTTGCCAGCTCCTGGGAGTCAGGCCTCTGTGTCCCATGGCTCAGCAAAGCCTGGATCTGCTAGACAGGAAGGCTCCCACAGGGGAGAGCAGCATTGTCCCTTCAGAACCAAGAGCAGCCTGGGCTGGCCTGGGAGGCGGGCTCCTGTTCCCTGAGCCTCCTCTGTCCTGCGTGACTGTGTCCTCACTACCTAGAGGCACCCCAGGCGCACGACAGAGGCCAAAGTCCTGTGCCACAAATGGAAGAGCCACCTGAGTCACCTCCCTAGTTGTGAGAGAAAACCCAGGTGGGCAGGGGCTTCAGGCACTCAGGTTCTTGTGAGGGGTTTACGGCTAAACACAAAGTGAGATAAAGCAGTAATTAATTGTCCCTGGCTGTTACGGTTTGTGTACGAGTGTCCCTCAAAAGCTCAGGTGCGAGACAATGCATGAAGGTTCAGAGGACAGGTGATGGTGTTCTGAGACTCTGAACCCAATGAGTGATTTAACCCCTGTTAGGGATGAACAGTGGTAACTGAGGTGGTGGGTGTGGCTGGCAGAGGTGGGAATCAGGGCGTGGCTTTGGGTATATATTTTGTATCTGGAGAGTGGAGTCCTTCTGCTTCCTGATGATGTGAGCTGCTTCCCTCTGTCATACTCTTCTGCCATGAGGTTCTGCATCACCTCGAGCCTTGAGGAATGGAGACAACCTTCTATGCATTAAGACCTCTGAAACTGTGAGCCCTCAAATAAACTCTTCCTCCTCCATGGTTGTGCTGGTCAGGTCATTTGGTCACAGCAGGAAAAAGCTGACTCAAGCACTGGTGCAGTAAGTAGCATTTTTGTTGGTCACTTTTTAATTTTGTTTAGAAATGCAAAAATTGCATTTTTACACCCTTGAGAGGTACATGAATCCTTGTAAAAGCTGTGTCCTGCTCTCACCAGTTTTAAGACCCAGAACTGTGTCCCCTGGGGCCCCTTTAGATGTAGGATCATGAAGATCAGAGCCTGCCTGCTAGTTTGTGCAGCAGGAAAGGAGTTTAACTGGGGATTTGATCCAAGTTACAAATCATCTGCTGTTAAAAAGACGTGATGACCAAACTAAACAAATGCCGGTGATCTCCAGTAAATGCAGAATGAACACGTTTACAAGGTTGCAGTCTAGTCTTCTGACTTGAGGAAGGGCTGTCATTTTACCTGGGAAAGTGTAGGTAGAGGTTTGCACCTGCTCAGAGAGAAATCCAGGCAGTAAGTCAGCGAGGTGGGGAGGGTCAGGGAAAGGTGACTCCTGTGTCCTGTTTTTCCTGCTGCCTCGTGTCCTGGCTTGGTGACAAGTGCCCCAGTGTGAGAGTCAAAATCACCCTGTGTGCCAGGGGGCTCTTTGTACTGCATTTTAGACATGAGACCCCAAGGCACCAGGATAGCACAGATGGCCACAGAACGGGGGTCCTGGACGCCAACAGGTCAGCATGATCCTCTGGGCTCTGTGACTGGACATGGGCAGGTCCACATCATCCCCTGGGCTCTGCAGTCCTCCTGTGACTGGTCATGGGTGGGTCTTCATCATCCCCTGGGCTCTGCTCTCCTCCTGTGACTGGTCATGGGTGGGTCTGCATCATCCTCTGGGCTCTGCTGTCCTCCTTTGACTGGTCATGGGCGGGTCCGCATCATCCCCTGGGCTCTGCATCATCCCCTGGGCTCTGCTGTCCTCCTGTGACTGGTCATGGGCGGGTCTGCATCATCCCCTGGGCTCTCCTGTCCTCCTGTGACTGGTCATGGGTGGGTCCTCATCATCCCCTGGACTCTGCTGTCCTCCTGTGACTGGTCATGGGCGGGTCCGCATCATCCCCTGGACTCTGCTGTTCTCCTGTGACTGGTCATGGGCGGGTCTGCATCATCCCCTGGACTCTGCTGTCCTCCTGTGACTGGTCATGGGCGGGTCCGCATCATCCCCTGGGCTCTGCTGTCCTCCTGTGACTGGTCATGAGCAGGTCCGCATCATCCCCTGGACTCTGCTGTCCTCCTGTGACTGGTCATGGGCGGGTCTTTATCATCCCCTGGGCTCTGCAGTCCTGAACTGGGACTGGGGCAGGTCTACATCATCCCATGTCCTCTGCAGTCCTTCTGTGACTGGACATGGGCAGGTATCCATCATCCCCTGGGCTCTGCAGTCCTCCTTTGACTTGATGTGGGTAGGACTGCATCATTCTTTGGGGTTGACCGTCCTCCTGTGGTTTTACGTGAGCAGATCTGCATAATTCCCTTGGCTTTGTAGTCCAGCTGTGACTGGACGTGGACAGGTCTGCATCATACCCTCTGCTCTGTAGTCCTCCTGTGACTTGATGTGGTTAGACTGTGTCATTACCTGGGCTCTGTAGTCCTCCTGTCACTGGACTTGGGAGGGTGTGCATCATCCCCCGGGCTTGGCCATTGTCCTGTGACAGCACCTGGGTGGGTCTGCTTGATCCCCTGGGCTCTGCAGTTCTCCCATCACTGGATGTGGTTGGGTCCGAATCATCCTGTGGGCTCTGTAGTAGTCCTGTGACTGGATGTTGGCAGGGCTGCATAATCCCCTGTTCTCTGCAGTCCACCTGTGAGTGGATGTGGGCAGGTCTCCATAATTTCCCAGGCTCTGCAGTCTTCCTGTCACAGGACCTGGTTGGTTCTGCATTATTTCCTGGACTCTGTCATCCTCTGTGTGGACATGGGCAAGTTTGCATGATACCCTGGGCTCTGCAGTTTTTCTGTGACTGGATGTGGGCAGGTCTGTACCATCCCCTGGGCTCCACAGTCCTCTTGTGACTGTTTCTTGGATGGTCTGTACAATTCCCTGGGCTCTGCAGTCCCCTGTGAGTGGACATTACCAGGTCTGCATCATCCCCTGGACTCTGCAGTACTCCTGTGTCTGGACGTGGGCAGCTCTGTATCATCTCCTGGACTCTGCAGTCCTACCGTGACTGTAGGTGGGCATGTCTGCATCATCCCCTGGACTCTGCAGTACTCCTGTGTCTGGACGTTGGCAGCTCTGCATCATCTCCTGGACTCTGCAGTCCTACCGTGACTGTAGGTGGGCATGTCTGCATTATCCCCTGGGCTCTGCTCTCCTCCTGCTACTGTGCTGCACTCTGTGTCGCTCACCAGCTCTGCTCACACTGGTTTATTTGAGGACGCCATCCATTTCTGTTTATTAAATGGCTCTGATGTTCTTCATTATTCGGACCTATTTCCATAGAGAATTCGCCAGAGGGTTGAACAGTCTTTTCAGCTTCCTGAGCAATAGGTGATGGCTGCTCTCCCGGTTTTACTAGGATCTCTTCACGATTCTATTAAACCACTATGTTCAGAGATATCGTAGAATCGGTATGGTCATCGTTCATGTCATGGAGAAAGCAAGACTGGCAGGAAGTGAGTACGCTCACGTTAGCGACTTCAGCTTGGAGGGGTTCCTTCCTCTTCACTCTTGGCGCACTGAATGTGAAGGCAGAGCAGTCATTCTGGGTGTTCCTTTGGCTTTGTTTCCGTGCAGGTGTCACATGTTGTGACGTCATGGTTTCCAGCTTCAGCTAAGGTGCCGACTTTCCATCCTTTCTCCGTCCGCGAACCAGGTGGCCATGCTTATGACGTCCGCTGCAGACAGCAGTATGCCATGAGCATGCAGCAGGCGCCTCAGGCAAGCGCAGGTTTTGCCTGTTTGTTTCTCTAAAGAGGTGATATCAACATCCCCTCGTACGTGGAAACATCACTGAGCCTGCATCACGGGCTTTTCTATTCACAGGCTGTTCTATATCTTATTTCTCACACGCATTGGCCTGATAATATTTTATAAATCATGTAAATATCCACTTTCTTATGAGGAAACATTGTGCTAAGACATTTATCTCCACATTTGGTTTGTGGACAGGATTGCTTTCTCTATACATGTCATTATTACTGCAGGAGAATACACAGGTCTTATTCTATTTCACTCTTTGGGTTTTTACTTTTTACTTTTTATTTGATCTCTGTAGATGCACCCAGGAGTGGAGTGTGTTTGGACGTGTGGTACCACATGGAGTCTAGCTCACGCTGACTAGGATCCCGGTCTTGCAGTGGGACCTGCTCTGGAGCCTCACTTGGCATGGGCTCATGTATGAACAGCGTGCAAGACTTTTCTGCCAGTCCTAAGCACAGAATCCTTCAACGATGGGTCATCTAAGGAAATCTCCTCGGGCAGCCCAGCCTTCCTCCAGGAGCACTTGTCCCGGGATCCCTCAGAGATCAGCACAACAACTATTTAGATTCTCTTACTATTTCTCCTTTGAAAAACAGCAATGATGGCTAAGGCCACTTAGACCAGCTTCCTCCTGTGGATGTCCTCACTTTAGGAATAGACGCTGACCTCTCCATGATCCTTGAGAGAGAGGATTGGAAGGGCCAGTCTCAGCCAGGCATGATGGTGCATGACTCTAATCCCAGTGGTTTGGGAGGCTGAGGCAGGAGGGTTGCAAGTTCAAGACCAACCTCAGCAACTTAGCGAGACCCCAAGAAGCTCAGTGAGACCCTGTCTCAGAATAAAGAGAAAAAAGTGCTTGGATGTGGCTCAGTGGTTAGGCACTCCTGGGTTCAAACCCCAGTAACTCACTTCTTTTCCTTTTATCCACTTCTTTATTTAATTCACACATACAATGACCATATTTATGGGATGCATAGTGATGTTTCTGTATAATGTTCAAATCAGGGCATACATGTATAGCTCTTCAAATGCTTATGTTTCTTTCACTTGATTGTTAGTCTTTTGTTTGTTTGTTGCAGTGTTTGCAATAGAACCCAGGGTCTTTCACGTGGTTCATAAGCCCTCTACCAGCGAGCGACACCCGTACATCATGATGTTGAATTTTATTATTCATGTGGTTTTATATATATAAATTATTAAACTTCTGCGAGGTGTATTCATTGCAAATATTCTAAGCCATTCTGTGCATTGTTCATGCGCCCTGCCGATTGTTTCTCTTGCTTTTCAGAAGTGTTTTTGTCTAATGCAGATCTGTTCCTTTCTGCTTGCATTTCCTGTTCTCTTGGTGTCCTCTTGAAAGATTCCTGACCACTCCAGTGTCCTAGGTCTTTCTCCTCAGTTTTAGGACTAGCCATCTGCTTTCTGGTCTTCTGTTTAAGTCTTTAGTCTATTTTGAATTGATTTTAAGTTATAAGAGAAGAGTCTAGTTCTTTCTTCTCCAGGTGAATATGCACTGTGGCCAGCGACATTGTATTGAAAAGGCTCTTTCCCTCCTGCCTCTTCTCGGCAGCTTCGTTGAAGATCAGCTGGCTGCAGATCTGTGCATCTGCTTTCAGGCTTTCTACTGGGTCCATCAGTGTACGCATCTTTTTTATTCTAACACCATGCTGCTCTGATTACTACAGCTTGATTGTGAACTTGGAGTTCTATAACAGTGACGATTCATCCTGCTTTGCTCTCTTTGCCCAGGGAAATTTGTCTACAGTTTTAATTCTTTGTGGAATTTCCATGCAGTTTTCCATAATGACCATGGAATTGATATTCCCATGAACAAAACTACCTGGTCACTTTTTCATATATCACATCATTTATTTTCTCCACACCCACCTCACTAACACTTTTATGTCCTATTAGACAAGAGTCAACCTCTCAGGCATGAGGAGGTGTCTTTTGGGGGTTTTCATTTGCATTTCCCAGATGGACACCTGATCACATATCTGCTGGACATTTTAAGTCCTTCTTGGAAAAATACCAGCTCAGGTTCTTTGACCTTTCCTTACTAGGCTACTTGTAATTTTAGTTTTTAAGGCTGCATGAGTTTCTTATGTTTTGGATATTAAACATTTAGCAGGTGTATGGAGAAACCAGTGAGGGAGATCAGTCAGGACTTCCAAGATCAATGAGATCCAGGAAGACCAGTCAGGGTTTCGAAGATCACTATTTCAAGGTGTGTTTCCTGGCTCCCTCTCTCTTGGATATGGAAAAATTTTAATCATGTGCCTTTTTCTTTTCAATTATTTCTTCTGATAATTCCACATGGTTTTTAAATTTCCCTAACTCAGTTCCAGCACTTCAGTGGGAAGCAGAATCTCACTGCTTTAGGGGGTGAATCTGCAATACAAATTTAATTTTTCCAAGAATGACAAATACTCTCTGTGTTCATTTCCTCAATGTTTAATGCTCAGTCATTTGTTCTTCATAAAGAAAATTCTTTTGTTTTTGTTTTTTTTAAACTTAGGTGCTAGAGATTGAAACTAAGGGCAAATTCTCATTGTGCTACAGCCCCACCTGTTTTGTTCTTCATTTTGGAAACTGGTCTCATAAGTGGTTCAGGCTGTACTTGAACTTCTTTTCTTCCTGCTCACCCTCCTAAGAAGGTGGGGGTACCTGTGTGTCCACTGTGCCTGCCATGACTCAGCCTTTAAGTGTGACTTCCACCTGACGTCCATCTGACACCCAGGGTTTCCACTCCTGCCCTTTGTGGCCATGTCCAAGGACTTACTCAGGACTGACTCTTTATCCTGCTCTCTATGCCACTGTTGGGAGACGGCTGTGGATGGAAAGTACACTCCTTGTCTTCCAGCAAGCCACAGTTATAAGAAGAAGATAAGCTCCTGATTACAACACAGTGGACATAATAGCATTAATGACTTGCTACCATCTGTGTGGACATGTTGCCATGAAGCCACAAAGAAGAGGCCTTCGCCATGGTCTCCTAGAACAGTAAGATCCCAAAATGAATCAGAACCACAGGAGAGTTCAAGAAGAACACTTGACAATGAAGCACAAGACTCTGCCTCAATTCATTTTTTTGTTCTTTTATTATTATTTTTATTTGATTCATTGAACCTACTTCAAATAGAGCAGTAATCTCCAGAATTTTCAGAGAACTCGAAAATTTTTACAGCAAGAATACAAATAACCCAATCAATAAATGGGCTAAGGAAATGAGCTGACCCTTCACAGAAGATTTCAAAGCAATCAACAGATACATGAAAAAAAAATTCAAATCTCTAGTAATAAGGGAATTGCAAATTAAAACTACCCTAAGATTTCATCTCACTCCAATTATAAAGGCTATTATCAAGAATATAAACAACAATAGGTGTTGGCAAGGATGTAGGAAAAAGGTACACTCATATACTGCTGGTGGGTTGCAAAATAGTGCAGCCACTCTGAAAACCCACATGGAGACTACTCAGAAAACATGGAATGGAACCACCATTTGATCCAGCTATCCCACTCCTTGGCCTATACCCAAAGGACTTAAAATCAGCATACTACAGAGATACAGCCACATCAATGTTCATAGCTGCTCAATTCACCATAGCCAGACTGTGGAACCAACATAGATGCCCTTCAATAGATGAATGGATAAAGAAACTGTGGTATATGTACACACTGGAATATTATTCAGTCATAAAAGAGAATAAAATTATGGCATTCATGGGCAAATAGATAAAGTTGGAGAATATCATTATAAGTGAAATATGAATCAATTCTAATGTTTTGATGTATGGAGACGTGAAATAAGTAAAGTAAAATCACAAGTGTTTCAAAGGCTTAATCAGATATCGCACTAGCTGAACTGTATGTTCTACATACAATATTTCTTGTGGTTGAAATTTAAGAATAATACAAAACAATATTTTCACTTAATTAAGAATCAGGATGTGCTGTGGACTGTTGAAGTCCGGACAATAGCACCAGGCAGTGAAGAGGTTTTAACAAGCAGCATCTTCAAACAATCATGAAGTGTGATCAACCTTAACTTCTTATATATCTGTTAAAAATGCATTTAAATAATTAGTAGGTCAGAAAGTGCACACAGAAATATGTGCATGCTCACTACTATGCCTCCATTTACCTGGTTTATAGTCTTTGAAGCTTTTACATTCTTGAGGAAGTTTGTAAAGTAGACAGATGCAATTACGTATATTATTGTATTCAATTTTAAATATTATTGCTCTGCAAAGATCTTTCATTAGTCATGTTAGACATCATTGCACATCAACACAGTGGGGAAGCTGTTTTTTCACAAGTTCAATAAACAGCATCAAATTATACGTATTGTTATATTCTATTTTAAATGCTATTATACTGCATTGCTTCATGCACCTTGGATATAAATATGTATGAACATGGTTTCAACTTGTTCATTCTTTCACAACTTTAACAAAATCACCTTGGGTGCATGAATAGCTATGAATAAGTAAAATGGTCCTTTTACTGGATATTGACATTGGTTTTAAAAATAACATAGGAGAGTGCAATAATTTCATAGCTTATGTCTTATGTGAGCAAGTACAACTGGAAGTCCACATCCCAGAAGGAAATTTCTTGGGTTAACTGGTGAATATATAAGTAATATATATCCCTTGATATAATCCTCCACATTGTTTCTCATCTTACCAGGAGAAGTGGTGGTAGTGAACGAGTTCTCTCACATCAGCCACTATGGAAGGATGGCACAGAGGACAAGAGGGGTCCTCCAGCTCCCTGTGACCCGTGTGACAGAGGAAGACAGTCTCCAGCTTTGTGGTGTGAGGGTGCGCCACTCTGAAATTCAGCGACCTTTACTTGATTTTGCATCACACACACCAAGAGCCTAACAAGGATTCAAGCACACTTACTGAAAAGATCAGTAAATCTAACATTCTCAGTGTCTGTCTTATGAAGATGCCTGCATTCAACCAGAAGTCCACCTCTGTGAATTAGCACAAATGAACTGACCATTCCAGAACCAAGGGGCAGAAATTCTTGAACATATTCTGTTATGGAATCCTTGTGTAAGGAGAAGTTCAGGTGTAAAGCCATAAAACCATCTGTCCAATAAAGGAAAGAAAGCATAGCAATAACAGAAGAGCACTTTGAAAGGCTTTCCTTCAGGCAGAGTTCTGTAGAGTAGCTTGGAGGTCTGCAGGTGGAGGACATGCTGGTGGTGCTTGTGGAGGAGGAACACCATGTAGCCACTGGCCCAGCCCATGACACCCTGAAACACAGCATCTCAAAGGACCATGAGAACAATAAAAATCCATCCGATTATCCAGTTGTCTGACTGAAAAGTAGTTGTCCCTTCTAATAATTTGTGATGTGTTCATGCTGCTGATATTTTTTATGTAAAATGGTAAGTTCAGATTTCTCAAGGTATTGAGTATCCAGAAGAAGAGCAACAAGGGAAGCGTGTTCCATGCAGACCTGAGCTGCAGCCTCCTCCACCTGGAGGCTCTGGGACTGATGGTGACGGCCTGGACCACCGTGAGGAGACTGGTGGTGCTGATGGACAGGCCCTGGGCCACCCTCTTCAGGTAACCAAGAATCTTACAGCCTATGTCATACAGAAAATTCATCAAAGCAAAATCTGCTATTGTCCTTGGCATTCCCCTGGCGAAATGTGTTATCACGTTTGTAAAAGCCACAATGGATGAGAATAATGTGTATGCATTTCTTCTCACTGCTTAAAAAATGTGTATATAATGCACAAGAACAAAGTGTTCCCCACAATGCAAAGCCCTGTGAGAAAGACAGTAATTGTCTCCATTGACAAAGTTCAAAATCATTTTATTCTTTGTAGGCAGAAAAACTTGGATGCTGCAAACAACTTTCTGGAAGAAGCATCAGCAATATTTCTATGTATCTTCAAAAGTATTCACATAAAAAATTTTAACAGTGAAAAAGCACTCAGTACATAGGTAAATGTGGCAGGGTTTCTTTCGTTGTTGTTGCAGTAGATATCAGTCTATGTGGCACTCTTAGTGGGTCATTCTAAATGGCCTCAGATGCCATCTAGACAACTAACCTCCAAAATTCTGAACAGTCAATTCAAATTTTTAGAAGTCCACGTTAGCAAAACCAATATACATGTTCAAATCTTTACTATCTCTCCTGTGTTCAATCCATGTACGACTACACTAAAATTCTACCAATCAGAATTTCTCAATTTTTTAAAATTTTAGTCTAACATATTCTCAATTATTCTATTCCTAAATACACAAGGGCTCATGTTTGATCTGACTGCCTCCCACCTCATATATGACACCCCATATAAAAACTTAAAAAACTCTTGTGTTTCAATGTCTTTTACATCTTGAAAATTCATCTAATTTTAAAATCCTTATTACATTTTATTTTGTTGAATATTCTTTCTGTCTCCCATTTTGGTGAAAGTAAAAATTCAATTTTGCTTTTATGATTTCAAGTTTTATGTCTTTGATGACAGTTTATAATTCTGTACTTGTACACATCAAAAAGACTTTGTGGTCTTTCTGTTTACAACATTCAGCATTTTTGGTAGTCCTCAATCAAGACAGACTGAATGACATTTCCTTGTGGTATTCCCAAAGTTAAAGCTGAATCTATCAAAGGCCTCCAGGAGCCAGGCTTCATCCTGAGAAGGTACTGTAATCCACAGGATGCAGCCAAGGAGGGTGCCCTAAAGGAGCCATGGAGACTGCCAGTGAGAGTCCTCAGGAGAGTGCCATAGAGGAACCATGGAGGATACGTGTGAGAGTCCTCAGGGTAGGGCCCTAGAGGAACCATGGAGGATACCTGTGAGAATTCTCAGGAGGGTGCCCTAGAAAAATGGAGGATGCTGGTGAGAGACCTCAGGAGGGTGCCCTAGAGCATCAATGGAAGATACCTGTAAGAATCTTCAGGAGAATTCCCTAGAGTAACCATGGAGTATATCTGTGGGAGTCCTCAGAGGAGTGGCCTAGAGGAACCACGGAGGACACTTGTGAGGGTCTTCAGGAGGATGCCCTAGAGGATCCAGGGAGGATAGCTGTGAAAATACTCAGAGGATTGCGCTAAAGGAACCATGGAGGATACCTGGGAGACTCCAGAGGAGAGTGTCCTTGAGGAAACATGGAGGATACATGTGAGAGTGCTCAGGATGGTGCGCTAGAGGAACCATTGAGGATACCTGTGAGATTTCTCAGGAGGGTGCCCTAGAGGAACCTTGGAGGATATCTGTGTGAGTCCTCAGGAGGGTGTCCAAGAGGAAACATGGAATTTGAATGTGAGAGTCTTCAAGAGATTGTCCTGTGGAACCGTGGAGGATACCTGTGAGAGTCCTCAGGGAAGTGGTCTAGAGGAACCATGGATGATACCTTTGAAAATCTTCAGGAGGTTGCCTGAGAAGAACCATAGAGGATGACTGGGAGAGTCTTCATGTGGGTGACCAGAGGAACCATGAAGGAAAGCTGTGAGATTCTTCAGGAGTGTGCCCTAGAGGAACCATGGAGGATACCTATGAGTGTCATCAGGGGAGTGCCCTAAAAGAACCATGGAAGATACATGTGAGAGTCTTCAGGAGGGTGCTCTGGATGAACCATGTTGGTTACCTGTGAGATTCTTCAGGAAGGCACCCTAGAGGAACCACTGAGACTGCCTGTGAGATTCTTCAGGAGGGTGCCATAGAGGAACCATGGAGGATACCTAGGGTAGTCTTTAGATGGGTGCACTGTAGAAACCATGGAGGATACCTGTGAGTCTTCAGTAGGGTGCCCTAGAGGAACAATTGAGACTGCCTGTGAGAGTCTTCAGGAGGGTGCCCTAGAGGAACCATTGAGACTGCCTGTGAGTCTTCAGGAGGGTGCCCTAGAGGAACCATTGAGACTGCCTGTGAGTCTTCAGGAGGGTGCCCTAGAGGAACCATTGAGACTGCCTGTGAGTCTTCAGGAGGGTGCCCTAGAGGAACCATTGAGACTGTGAGTCTTCAGGAGGGTGCCCTAGAGGAACCATTGAGACTGCCTGTGAGTCTTCAGGAGGGTGCCCTAGAGGAACCATTGAGACTGCCTGTGAGTCTTCAGGAGGGTGCCCTAGAGGAACCATTGAGACTGCCTGTGAGTCTTCAGGAGGGTGCCCTAGAGGAACCATTGAGACTGCCTGTGAGTCTTCAGGAGGGTGCCCTAGAGGAACCATTGAGACTGCCTGTGAGTCTTCAGGAGGGTGCCCTAGAGGAACTATTGAGGCTGCCTGTGAGAGTACTCAGGAGTGTGCCTAGAAGAACCATGGATGATACCTATGAAAGGCTTCAGGAAGGTGACCTAAAGGAACTAAGGAGACTGCCTCTGAGAATCTTCAGGGTGTGCCCTAGAGGATCCATGGAGGATGCCTGCCAGAGTCCTCAGGAGGTTGCTCTAGAGGAATCATGGATGATTCCTGTGATAGTGTTCCGGTTGGTTCCCTAGAGGAACCCTGGAGGATACGTGTGAGAGTCCTCAGAGTAGTGCCCTAGAGGAACCATGAAGGATATCAGTGAGAGTCTTCTGGAGGGCACACTAGAGGAATCATTGATGATACCAGTGAAATCCTCAGGAGGATGCCCTAGATAAAAGAAGGAGGATATCTGAGAGTCTTCAGGAAAGTGCCATAGAGGAACCATTGAGAATAACTGTGTAGTCCTAAGGAAGGTGCCCTACAGAAACCATGGAGACTGCCACTTAGAGTCTTCAGGAGGGTGCTCTAGAGGAACCATGGAGGATACCTGTGAGTGTCAACAGGGGAGTGCCATAGAGGAACCATGGAGGATACCAGTGAGAGTCCTCAGTAGGGTGCCCTAGATGATCCAAGGAGGGTATCTGAGTCTTCAGGAGAGTGCCATAGAGGAACCATTGAGAATAACTGTGTGAGTCCTAAGGAGGGTGCCCTACAAGAACCATGGAGACTGTTGGTTAGAGTCTTCAGGAGGGTGCCCTAGAGGAACCATGGAGGATACCTGTGAAATTCATCATGAGGGTGCCCTAGAAGGACCATTGAACCTGACTGTGAGAGTCCTCAGGAGGATGTCCTAGAGGAACCATTGAGGATATCTTTTAGAGTCCTTAGTAGGGTGCCCTAGATAAACCATTGAGTATATCTGTGAGAGTCTTCAGGGGAATCCCGTAGAGGGACCATTGAGGATACCTGTGTGAATACTAAGAAGGATGCCCTAGAATAACCATGAAGATTGCCTATGAGAGTCATCAGGAGGGTATCCTATAGCAACCATAATGATACCTGTGAGAGTCCTCAGGGAAGTTCTCAAAGGAACCATGGAGGTTATCTTGGAAAGTCCTCGGGTGTGTGCCATAGAAGAACTATGGATGATACAGGTGAGATTCTTCAGGAGGGTGTCCTAGAGAGACCATGGGTACTGCCTTTCAAGTTCTCAGGAGGATGCCCTAGAGGAAACAGATGATACCTGTGAGATTCTTCTGGAGGCTGTCCTAGAGGGACCATTGAGATTGCCTGTGAGAGTACTCAGAAGCAAGCCCAAGAGTATCATGTAGGATACCTATGAGAGTCTTCAGAAGGGTGCCCTGACAGAACCATGGAGACTGCCTCTGAGAGTACTCAGGAGAGTGCACTAGAGGAACCATGGAGGATACCTGTGTGAGTCTTCAGAAGGGTGCCTTGCAGGAAATATTGAGACTGCCTGTGGGAGTGCTCAGTAGGGTGTTCTAGAGAAACCATGGAGGATACCCATGAGAGTCTGCAGGAAGGTGCCCTAGATGAACCATGGAGTTTGCCTGTGAGAGTCCTCAGGAGGGGGCCCTAAGGGAACCAAGGAGGATACCAGGAAGAGCCCTCAGGAGGTGCCCTAGAAGAACCATGGAGGATATCTGTGAGAGTCTTCAACGGAGTGCCCTAGAGGAACCATTGAGGATACCTGTGTGAGTCCTAAGGAGGGTGCCCTAGAGGAGCCATTGAGGATACCTGTGAAATTCATCAGGAGGGTGCCCTAGAAGGACCATTGAGACTGGCTGTGAGAGTCCTCAGAATGGTTTGTCTTTCTGACCCAAGTGAAGAATGTCCGAGGATGGAGGTGTGACTTCTATTTCAGATTGTCTTGGGAAATGGTACTATACTCTTTTCAAAGGCAGGTTTTGCATTCATACAGGTACAATCCCCAACTGGACCTAATATCCTACAGCTTAGGCAAATGTGTTCATCCATCAGATCTGGTTTTTTCAATTAAACGGTGAGATTTATGCTCCTTGCTGCATATGCCAGGATAAAACTAAAGGAAATTAGTTCATATTATAGTAACTCCCTGCCTGGGTGATGCACACTAGGACTTCTTGAAGAGGCAACTATAGTTTTCAATTTTAATAGTTGTTCACAGTTCCCCATCAAACAGGTATACAAGGAATGTGATTGACTTGCAATATGGCATCATATTGTGTGTGTGAGAACAAGAATAATTCAAGGAAGATGCAGAATTAAACAGAAACACACTTATAAACTAGCAACATAATGCAAAGATCACTGGTCCATGATGGAAATACAGGAATGTATCATAAATGAAATGTGCTAATATCATTGTAGCAAAATATGATGATAGAGTTATAATACAGGAGAAATTGGAGGATGAAGAAAACAATATTTTTATAGAAACTTGAGAGGTTCTGTACCTTTCTAATTTCTTAAAGAAGTCAAGGAAGTAACATTATGCAAGACCCATCACAGAGCTCTCTGATGGCATCATATCCTGAACACAGGGACAAAAACACCCAAGCCTTTCTGGAGGGACATCTGTGGGATATGGTCCCTTGCATCCTTCTGGACTCATACTTCACTAAAGATCAGGGGAAGATCAAAAGCCCAAGGCTCAGGACCTTCTCAGCAATTCCCTTCCTTAGTCACAGGGAGAGTAAGATCTGTGCTACTGAGGAAATGTCACCTGGCACCTTGAGAAACCCACAACTCTCAGGTTCACTCACCTGGGTGGCTGCAGACAAGCTCTGTGCTGGTCCTTCTGACAAGGGGCAGCTTCCCAGGTCCCATTTGTACCCTCTGGGTTTGTGGAGCTCTTGCCTCCCATGAGCCACCACCAGGACTCCAGTTGTCACAGTTGACACCTGTCAGGGAGAAGCAAAGCCCTGCAGAACCTCAGTCCCTGGGGACGGCTTTCCCTCTCCCTCCACAATTACTGCATTTGATGGGCCCAGAAGTTATCCCAGGCTTAATTAGGGTTTAATTATTTTAACAGAAGTTTGTGCAGAGAGAAAGTAAACAAGCAGTCAAGCTTCTGTATTTGAGTTCCCATGTCTTGGCCTTCCCTTCCCCTTCCCAGAGGTCCAGAGTTCAACCAAAATGGGGCTGCTTCCCCTCATTTTCAAGACCTTCTCTAGGCACAGGGATGTGGTGCTGATGAGCAGCACTGGGGACACTGCTTTAGAACAAGCCCCAACCAGCACCTGGGCAGGATGGAGTCACCTTGCTGCATCTATGTACGTTAAGGTCACATTACAGCCCTGGACAGTTGTTTTATTCCTCATATGTGAAACAGTAAGTGAGCCCAGAAACTCTGAAGGATCCTCCCAACCCTCCCTAAGAACATCAGTCCTGGCTGTGAAGATCAAGGACACATCTGTGATCATCTATAGACAAGTATAATCCTTCCATATGTTCATTCTGCTGCCCTCCTGGTCGCTGATCAAAGGACATGAACATGTTGGGCTCAGGGCTGAGCTGAGAAGAGCATGGGTTCTCCACCCATGAGAGCAGCACAGGGCTTGGCAGGAGGCACAGTCCCCTCATCCCATGTGACCCTGTTTTCTTACCCAGTGGTACACTTGGCACAGAGCAGATACTGGAATCTCTTGTGCATCAGTGAAAGGTGAGCCCTTGGAGATGAGCAATACTTTGGCTCATTTAGATGAGAAGATGTTTCAGGAATGAGAACAGGAAAATAATGTCACTTACTCAATGCACCTCACATCCAGGATTGGGTTCTAAATACCATTTTCTGATACAAAGGAAGCAGGCTGTTTAACACAGAGCTTGTTTAAGGGCTAATTCAGGGAAAGGTGAGATGAAACTGGAGTATCTAATATGTCACACAGTAAGGAAGGCCCAAGAGGGATGGTCATGCCAACTAGGGGTCCAGCTTGCAGAGTCTGCCACCCTTTTTTGGAAACCAGGGAATCACACTGAGTCAATGAAGAGACCTCACATTCTCTATCAACCAAGAGCACACAGGTCCACAATGAAAATAAGTGACTCAGAGAAAAGAAGAAGCTCTAACTTGAATGGATCATCCAACAAATAAACACAAAAGGAAAAAAGGAAAATAAAATTAGAAAACCATCTCTTGGTAACATCGTGACAGTAATTTCTTCAGGAGGAGACCATCAGTGGATGCTAAGGGTGGTAGGTGAGGGTTTAGGTGTCCCAGGAATTCCATATGTCCTCGAAGTGTCTCCCCGATGCCTCACTCATGCCAAAGAATGCAACAGTCACATGTGTTGGACACCAAGAAAATGACCTGGCCACCAAAGGATGACAGTGCAGGGCAGAGAGGCCTCTCCAGCAGCAGGAGGCCCAGAAAGTGCCATCAGCCTTCAGCCCTTCCCTGCTGTGCCCATGGCCTCTCCTGAGCTGCAGCTCAGAGAAAAGTCAGTTGAAGGGAAATTCCACAAAAAGGTTCCACATTTTTCAAAACCTTCCCTGTAATTAAAGGCAAAGGAGGACTCAGGAGTTTTAGAGGATAAGGATCCTAAGGAGACATGACATCTGAATGCTGTAGTGGAGGATTTGGGATTACCTTTTGAGACAAAGGGTATCAATGGTACAGTGTGTAAAATATAAATATGTTCTAACAAGGAATCTGCTGATTTTATTTACTACATTCAGGTCATGTGAGGCATTATTTTCTTTTTAAGAAATAAAGTTTTAAGTTGGGTATAGTGCCACACACCTATAATCCCAGTGACCTGGGAAATGGGGCAGGAGCATCACAAGCTCCAGGCCAGCTCAGCAACTTAGTGAGGCCCTAAGACTGAGTGATACACTGTCTGAAAATAGAGTGTGGGGGGAGCTGAGAGGTGAAGAGCTCCTGAGTTCAATCCCAGTGTAGAGAGAGAGAGAGAGAGAGAGAGAGAGAGAGAGAGAGAGAGAGAGAAGAAGAAGAAGAAGAAGAAGAAGAAGAAGGAGGAGGAGGAGGAGGAGACAGGGAGGGAGGGAGGAAAGAAGGAAGGAAGGAAGGAAGGAAGGAAGGAAGAACTGAATGGTGTGACTACCCTCAGGACTGAGTCAGGAAGGCCAGGTTCACAGGCAGAGAGTATGCAGGAGGGTGGTAGGTTGGCCACTGTCCTGAGGGCAGACTGTCCTGAGGCCCCTGAGATCCAGATGCCCAGCAGAGACCTATGGAGCTGCCTCTTCAGAGTAGATGCCACTGCACACGGTCTCACAGTCCCCATCAGGGCTGCCTGGGCCATGAGCACCTCGCATGCAGACCTCAGCATCCACCCCACCTGGGAGCACCTGGACCTGGTCCTCTGCACAAAACCCGTGGACTCTGCTTCCCATTCTGTCCTAACGCTGTGGGAGGGAAGCCTGCTCTCTCTCTGCCTGGATCACTAGCAGGCCCTCTGCTGTCAGAGTGGAGAGGGACACAGGAGGAAGGTGCGACAGCACAGCTCTGGCTCTCTGAGGGAATGGACAGCCAGGAAGGAGGAAGCAGGGCAGGGGGCACAGCAGTGAAGATCTCCCCTCACTCAGCAGGAAGCTCCCTGATCTGCATGGAGCCCTGTCCGCCGGCCGTTCCCCTCCCTTCCTCTGTGGTGTGTCCTGCTCTCCTGTGGGTGTGCTCGCAGCAGTTCCTTCTCACTTTCCTCATGTGTTTCATTCACTTGTCGTCTTCTCCTCTGGAGGGTTGGAATGTGGATGGCAGGTTTGGATTTTGGCTTGTTTCTGGTTACCTTCCTCTCCCTCTTGCCCCTCCCATAGCCAGTCCCCTTCTTCTCCAACTGTGCTACTTTGGCTGTTTATTTCTCTCCTATGGCGCACCTGCCTCCTCTCTGCTGCGTCTCGTGCACATTCTGCAGGTCCCTCACGTTGTCTGCCTGCATTCCCTTCTCCTGAGGACAGTTGCTGCAGTTGCTGGAGCTCTTTCCTGTTACAGGGGCCACTCCACCTCTCCTGCTGTGGGGTCCCCAGTGCTGTGGGTGGCCTGTGCACACCTGCTTCCCTCCAGGATGTGGCCCCCAGCTGTGGACCCAGCTGCTGTGGCCCTTGCTGACCCTGCTTCCTGTTGACCGGTGACTGAGCTGGGACATCCTAGGGCACCAGGTGCTGTCCCTGGTCTTGTCGCTGTTTTTTGCCAGAAAATACATCTTCTCAAGATAAAGTGTAGCTCAGCTTCAGGAAGAGGACTGACTCCTCCATTTGTCAAGCACAGTCCATGTGAGATGCACCTGACCTTGTGGTGGACTTAGCCTTTATCAGAAGGTGAGTGCGCTGCTCCTTGTGGACAGAGGAGGCATTGCATCGTGCAGCTCGGTGGCCAGAAAAGTCGGAGGACTCCTCTCCCACAGGACCTGGCAGACAGGCTCCTGGCTTCCTGGTCCTCTCTGAAGGAGGACTCCAGGGCCTGGAGAAAAACATGCTGAGTTCCAGAACAGTCAAGAGCATCTCTTGGCTTTGAAGGAGATGTCCACACACCTCAAAGGGGCAAGGAAAAGTGAGAATTATCTGACTTCTACAGAAAATGTTCTAAAACAAGGAAGGGTGGGAGAACCCCCATTTCCGTCATTTATCACACCTGACAGTTCTCCCTGGAACTTCCTCAGCATAACTCCGCCTGGATGTGGGCGATGAAGACAGTTCTCATACCAAGGGTGTTTTCCATCATCGTAGGCATCAGGAACCCCTCTAAACAATGAGGTTAAGATCATGAGAGGACAGGGCTGGTCTTAAGGGGAGGGTCCACCCCACTGGGGTCCCAGTCTCTGTTTAACCATCAGGGGATAAAGCAGTCAGTTATTTCCCAGACCTTGGACTGCCTACAATCTTGGGTGAAGCTAGGATCTGTTGTCCCTCCTGGGTGCAGGCTAGGAACACGCTCAGAAGGCAGAAACCGCAGTGCTGGTCATCATGTGTCACATCCCTGTGTTTGAAGGACATCTTGAGAAAGCGGGTAACGACTTATTCTGTGTTTCCAAAGCTGGCCCCTTTGTGATTGACCTAGGAAACTTGGGGAATTTGAAGGGAAGGCCAGAGAGTGAGAAGTCTCCTACAGGAACTTAGCTAGCTTCACTTTCTCACTAGACACTGTTCTATTAAGGTAATTAACTCTGATTACCACTCAGAAAACTTCTGAGCCCAAGAAATGCAGTAATTGAGGAGGGAGAGGGAAAGTGGTCCTTCAGGAACTGAGGTTCTGCAGGGCTTTGCTTCTCCCTGACAGGTGTCAACTGTGACAACTGGAGTCCTGGTGGTGGTTCATGGTAGGCAAGGCTCGACATAGCCAGAGGGTACAAATAGGACATGGGAAGCTGCCCCTTGTCAGAAGGACCAGCACAGAGCCTGTCTGCAGCACAACAAGGTGAGTGGGCCGACCTCCTTTGTCTGCTGCAAGGTGCCCTGTGAGATTTCCTCAGAGTGTGAGTTTTGCTTTGTCTCCTTGGCTACATGAGAGGGTCTGTGACAGTCAGGACACTGGCTCATCTGGTCTGTAAACATATGCACCTGGGTACAGAGATGAAGGCAGTGCCACCGGTGCTCTGCCAGGCTCATCTGGTTCCCCTGTGTGGGACTGAGGCCCTCAGAGAGCTCTGGGGTCGAGGCCTAGGTGAGCTCCCTGCCTCTCTCAGCACCTGAGCATCACAGAAGCTCTTTGGCTCTTAAACTTTACTGAAGCTGTGTTCTCACTACATCGTGCTGCCACCATGAGTCAGCCTGAATGAGCTTCTTCACCTCTTTCTGGGTTTCACACAGGGACACCTTTGTCCTCACCATCAAGTCTCCTCCTCAGTGTGCAGGTGAGCCTGCTCTGCAGGTGCTGCCTGGAGGGCTCTCCTGCACCCCCACAGGCTCTGCTGTTCTGACACAGCACATCACAGGTGTGAGTGAAGCCCATGCTCCACCTGCCAGTTTGATGGGGCACCACTTGAAACAGGTACGTCTAAAACTAGAGGTGTTCTTCAGGAAATTCCTTGCATTTTGTCAGGTTATGATTTAGTTCAATCTGACTGGTTCACTGTCAACCAACTTAGTCTTACAGAACATCAGCACTAATCTCATTTTTAGTTGAGAAAACTGGGGCTGAGATGGCATAGCTATCTGAGTCATCAGGTTAGACCCAGACGGGGCATCATGCATCATCGGAAGGCAGAACACGGCCTTGTGAACAGTTTCCAAAAGTCATTTGGAATTCCAGAAAGGCACCCCACCCAACAAGTGGTGTTCACATTAGTCAGTCCAAAAGAAAAGACAGTGACACAGAAGGTGTCTCAAAGCTCCCTCACATCCATGGCAGAGCTTTGGAGAGTGGCAAGGTGAAGAGACGACCAGGAAAATGGGAAGGAGGCCCTAGGTGACCAAAATAAGGAAGTGCTTCATAAGTACACTGGGCATTGAGGAATCTTTGGAAATCCATTTTGACATTCCAGCCCAGGTTGTCTTCAATTCTTACTCCAAAACCACTGGTTAGCACTGCTATTCCAACATGGTTTGGTTTTTCACTTTGCTGAAAACATTGGTGCACACCTCAGCCTCCCAGCTTGTCAGGGGAAGACACAGGGCTGGTATCCATGGGCTCCCTGGAACTAAGCCAGCACATTAGCCCAGGTTCACACACATGGAGCTGCTGGAGAGCTTAAAGACAGGCACACATTTAGCCCTGGAAGATGGCAGCAGGTGTGGGGAGGAACCCTGAGGAAAGGCATCCCAAGTACACAGAACAAGTGCAGCTCTGAGCATCAGTCAAACGTCTGGATTCTTCTGTTCTGGGGCATTTATGAATAGTCTGAGGTGAGTCCCAGGTGAGAGATGAGGGCGGAGAAATTCATTTGAAAGAATGAAATCCTATCAGTCTGAAGGTAGAACCATGATCTCCAGAGCTTGGAAGGGTGGGGAAGGCAGGGAAGATGGACAGCAGGCCCCAGGAACAGCAGGAGGAAGGACTGCATTCCCTGCTCTGCAGAACAGTGGGGAAGCATGTTCTGTCGTGACCCACCACATATTCTTTTAAGGACAAAACAGAGGATGTGAGGTCTCCAAACAGAAGCAGAAGAGGAGGGGAATGCCAGCTACCCTATGTGTACACAGGTACACAACTGCTGTGAGTTCCCCTGCAGTCCACGATTAAATGCAGCTGCTACATTTCAATCAATGATTTTAAAAGAACTCTTATAACTCATTGAAAAATAGTAAGAAAGAAAGGACAAAGAAGAAAGAAAGAAAGAAAGAGAGAGAGAGAAAGAGAGAGAGAGAGGAAGGAAGGAAGGAAGGAAGGAAGGAAGGAAGGAAGGAAGGAAGGAAGGAAGGAAGGAAGGAAGGAAGGAAGGAAGGAAGGAAGAAATGGAAAAGGAGGAAAGAAGGAAGTAAATGTAAGAGGGAGGGAGGAGATCTACCAACATGGAGTGATAACGTCAAAGCAGCCCTGCTCATCGCAGATGGAGAGGACAGATGTGGGTGAATCTGGCTGCTAGGACGACTGCAGACAGGGCTCTGCAGAAGCTCTGTGGCCACCATGACCCCCTCTGAGTGAAGACACCTCCCCCCGTGTCCCCAGCCCCTTGCTATAGCAGTCTCCACTGGGGATTCCTACTCCATAAGCCACTCCCATCTCTACAGCGCATGACCACAACGCCTAGTGATTTGTCTTCTCCTAATGCCCCTTGTTAAATATCAACACGCCAGACCTGTTCCAGGCCTCCCTGAGAGACCCTGTGTTCACTGAGTGGGGACTCGGACCTGTCCTGGGGTCACTGCTAGGGGGTATCTCCTGGTTCCTGCCTCCCTGCAGTTCAAATTCTGATTCTTGTTGGAGGCATCTTCCTGGAGATCTTTGTCTGACTAACCTTTGACGGTTGAGGTGCTGTAGCATGTGTTTTGCAGTTTATTTGATGTTCATGTGAGGAAATTCTCCTGAAAATTCATAAGGAGTGAAATAGCAGAATCATTCTGAGTTTTAAAAGACAATCCTGGGATATACACGAGTCAAAGATGCAAACTGGACATAGGATGTGACTCAGTAGTGGTTTAATTAGTAAAAATGAGGGAGATGTATACAGTAAACCATAGAAGAGGTATTATGGAAGAAACAAATATTGCTAAATATGAGAGTTGTTGAGTTGGACCCATAAGATTTTGAGTGTGTGTTCAATTTTGCAGAGGAAGAGAGTTAAGATGAGTGGAATTTGGAATTGACTGATGGGATCTGGTAGACTAAGGTTGAAAACACAGGGACGTGTTCAAGCTGGGATCTTTCGGATGAATTCAACAGAAGCTGGGATTCACACTATAAGAGATATTTAAGGACTTGAACAAGCAGTTCCGTTTTGGTGATGTGGAAATCAGAAATAGAGTCTGCTTTGCAACTTCACATATTTGTTTCTTCTTCAACAAATGCCATTAACAGTATACAATGTCCTGCAAAGAGTGCCCCAGGGAAATAAAAAGATTTCTTGGGCAAAGCTCTAGTCCACTGCATGTACCATGAATGTCTTCCATGCGGCAGGAATGTGCTTGACCTGACTGTACTTGCAGGCTACTATCAGTGCACCCGATGTTCTTCTCAGGAAGAATCTCAAAGAACTGAAGTGATTATGTTCATAAAATTACAAATGGTTTTGAACATGATCAGGATAACAATGTTCCTCTTTCAAACTGGATTTGTCACTGTGGGAAATATTTCTGTCTTTATGAATTATATAGTCATTTTCTCAGTGGACTCTGAGAAGAAATCAGTGTTCCTTTTTCTCATCCACTTGACTTTTACGAACTTCCTAATGCTCTTTTGCAGGGGAATGCAAAAGATAATAGCAGCTTTTGGTTTGAGAATCTTCCAAGATGATGGAAACTGTAAAACTGTTGTTTACCTGCAGAGGGTGGCCTGGTGCCTGTCCATCTGCACCACCAGTCTCCTCACGGTGGTCCAGGCCATCACCATCCGTCCCAGAGCCTCCAGGTGGGGGAGGCTACAGCCAGGTCTGCCTGGCACATCCTTCCCTTGTTGCTCTTCTTTTTCATACTCAATATCTTGATAAGAATGTTTTACATCTAACATATCAGCAGCATGAACACATCACAAATTATTAGCAGGTACAGGTACTGTTACTCTTAGTCAGAAAACTGGCTAATCAGATGGACTTTTTTCCCTGTCATGGTCCTTCGAGATGCTGTGCTCCAGAGTGTCTTGGGTGGGGCCAGTGGCCACATGATCTTCCTCCTCCACAAAAATCACCAGCATGTCCTCCACCTTCCGACCTCCAAGCTCCTCTTCAAAACACACCCTGAGGTGAAGGCTCCTCAAAGCATTCTCCTTTTGATATTATCTTTTCTTTTTTTTTCCATTGGGTAAATTGATTTATTTCTTTATATTCAAGTTTCTCTTTCCACAACATTTCCATAGCTGTAAGTGCTCAAGAATTTGTGACTCTTGTTTATGTAAACCTCAGCCCATTTGTGCTGATTCACAGAGATGGATATCTGGCTAAATATTGGGCTTAGAAAGAGAAAAAGACATGGAGAAAATGTTGACTGAAGTGATCCTTCCAATAATTAAGTTTGAATTCACCAGTTTTTGTGCTGTATGTGATGCAAAATCTGGTAAAATTAGGTAAATTATACATAATTACATTCTGCCACCACAAAGCTGGTGACAGTTCTGAGCTGACAGAGGTCATCAGACGCTGGAGGGACCCACCCAGCTTTCCATCTGCTTCCCCCACCTTTCAGGAATGGGCTGATGTTCTCATGCACGTAGGATGTCTCCTGCATACACCCCTTCTGCTAGTCAGATACAGAAACTGACTAACAATTTGTATCAAAATTACTTATAGATTCCTTGACCTAGTAACTTCACTTCTAGGACTCTAATGATGCTGATATACATGTTCATGTAATATATGCAGCTGGGCATGGTGGTGCACAGCTGTAATCCTGTTTGCTTGGGAGGCTAAGGAAGAGGACCACAAGTTCAAGGCCAGCCTGAGCAACATAGAGAGGCCCTAAGCAAATTAGTGAGACCCTGTCTCTAAATAACATATGAAAAAGAACTTGGGGATATGGCTTAGTGTTTAAATACCCTGGGTTACATCCTCTGTATTAAAAATAAATAAATAAAAAGAAAAAAAAACAGACAAACAAAATGAAAAAATTTAGATTGCAGTGCTATTCTGAAAATAAATCTCAATGTCCAAGGAGTGGGAAAATTTTGGTTGTTATTTAAAAATATCCCTAAATGTCCATCTACCCAATTGAACATTATCAAACTTCTTAAAGAAAGAGTGAGTTCAAGCTGTGTTCATTTGTGCAGGTATCTAAGGCATATTTAAGATTCACTTAAAAATCCATGCAGTGTCACAGTGTTTTAATAAGAAATAAAAAACATGCCGTTGGACTTCCTCTGCATGTGAACATCTGCACAGTACGAAAGAGACTGAAAGAGTAGTTGTCTCTTTTGAGAGAAATGAGCTTAGTGCAGGTGTATTAAGGAGAGTTCTATTTTTATTTTTTATTTTCTAGATATTTGAATGCACTTTGAAACAAATGTGGAAAATCCATGTTGAAAAGAATCCGCGCCCTGCTCCACAGCATTGTGCTAAGTGCCTTCATGCTGCCTGTGCTTCAGTCTCTCCTAACTTCAGAGACCCACCAAGTATTCTGGTTCTAAATGAAGAGAAAGACTGACCTTGTCCTTTTCTTAAACCAGCAAAATATTGCGGGGCACAGTTCTGACTATGAGGGATTCCATGGGGCTGCTCTGAACCTTCTGTGCTGCCGCTGTGCTTCATGCACATACTCACTGACTGAGCATCCAACCCATGAGACACAGACGTGCTCCAGTTGAAGGAAGGCCTCTGTGTCTCCCGGGGGCCCTGCATCTGGGTGCCTTAATCTCTCGTGGACCGTGATGAATGCCTGCTCTCTCCAGTTGGTTTGTGCCAGGTCACTAGAGGTTTTAAGTAGCTTAGTAACATTATGTGTCATACTCTAATACTTTCAAGTGTTTATCTTCCTCATATAATGGTTGCTGGCTTGAAGACAGCTCTCCTGTGCCAGCCTGCTCCTGACAGGAAGCGTGGAGAGCCAGACCACGTGTGTCACCCATCCCTGAATAGGCCATTGCTCTTAGACCCACAGGGAAGGAGTCCTGGAAGTGCAGTTAGGAATGCCATGTAAGTGTCGAATCCTGAAGGACAGGCCCCCGAGCATCTAACATAGAAAGTCTTTAGCAGAACAAGAGGAGATTTTGGGACTGGCAGCAAAACTTAGTCCAGATTTGTCTGGATCTTAGTTTTCTTAAGTGTTATTTTGTCTCTATCCAAAAGTTGGGCTTGAGTTGAGAAAACTGTGTACACTTATAATTACTGGCAGAACTTACAGAAGAAGAGAAGCACATCATTAAAGTCATCACACCTCAAGTGGAGTGGTCAATAGAACCAACTAGAAACTCATCCATAGGACACAACTGCAGGGCACAGGCACCGACTTTGCCACTTTGTGTGTTTGCAGTTTTGTTTTCACCAATTAAGAGGAAATAGTCAGGTGAGCTCTGCCTCAGTCTGTCTTTGAAAGTGTTCATAACATTTAACGTTTGGGCTGGGTTGTGGCTCAGTGGCAGAGCACTTGCCTGGCATGTGAGGCCTGGGTTTGATACGCAGCACCACATATAAATAAACAAATAAATGAATAAATAAATGAAATAAAGGTCCATTAACAAATTAAAAAATATTTAGAAACATTAAGTTGTCCCAATAGTACCCAATTGTGGTGAGAGAGATAAATTTCCAGGTTAAAAAAAAAAAAAACTGAAGAAACACATTAACTCAGCCTAGCAATATTATTACTGATGTATCACAATAAAGTTGATAATATTTAACAAATATAATAACAACTTGAAAAAAAACAGAAAAACACTTTACCTAAAATTCCACATTGATTCCTAAGGGTAAAGGATTTCTCACAAGAAATACTGGACCAGAGACAAAACTCCATAGATCATTTGCTGCATGGTTGGAGTAACACTTTGGATCCTTAGAAATTATCATCAGTTCATATTCAGTGACTGTCAGTCATTCCCCACCACCAGTCACCTAGGAAGTTACTGCTCTTCCCTCTGGGGAGCAGCGGGAGGCAGAGACCAGTGCACCTGGGCAGGGTACAGGTCCTCCTGAGGACCTCTCTCCCCACTGTTCAGGTGGCTCTGGGTCTGCAGACTGGCTCAAGGGTGGAGCAACTGAGGAGCCCTGACAGCTGCTCTGGGATTCAAGGGGATCACATTCTGAGCACCTGGAGCTTCACTCCATCCACAGACAAAGCCCAGAGAGGGCAGACGTTCACTGTTCCACTTTATAGACATGACGACAAACAGGGCAGTGACCAAGGTCTTCCCGAGTCACACAATTCTCATTCTCCATCATGGTGACCAGGGCCACCTTGCCCTTGGAAAGTAGGTGCCACCCTACGGGAAGTGACCTCAGGATCAGATGGTCCCTGTTGTGTTTAAGGATTCCAGTTAAATGCTAGAATCCTCATGAATTTCTTCAGTAAACACTGCTGGTAAAACTGGAAGTGTACGTAAAAAATGAAATTGGACCCTTGTACCACACACACTCTCAAATCAAGCTGTGTCAAAAGGCAGACAGAATTTTCATCCTCCTCTGCACCCTGGCTGGACTACTGGGAAGCCAGCTACCTGACTTCTCCAACCCTTTACTGGGAACCAAAGGGGCAGAGCTGGGAACAGCCCAGATGGAGAACTCCTCTCCACCTCCCTGCAGGGCTTTGAGCCTCGGGATACAGACATTGGACGAAAGCTAGAAGTGTGGAAAGCACTGCAGGCTCTCACAGGCGCCAGGAACCTGCTTTCCCTTTCCCCAGACCTTGATCTGAACAGCTTGAATTCCCATAGCACTCTGAATCCTGTACACTGGGACAAGGCTCAGGAGAGTGTGGTCCGGGCCCAGAGAATGGTGGAGCCCCCTGAGGACAGAGGGCAGGAGAACTTCTTCTGCGGCCCCCCTGGTAAGCAACAGGTTGGCCAGCCCTGGTATCCATGGTGGTCCCTTCCCTACCTAGTAGGATGGGCAGGCCCAGAACAAATGTGGGCAGACAGAAGGAGAAGGCAGCCAGCTGGTCACATTCAAGTTAATGTGTTGTGCTACAGCTGGGAGAATGAAGCAGATCCCAGATACTCCAAGCCAGTGGGATCAAGCTGGGTGGGGGTGGGCACAGGGACAGGATCAGGGAGTCAGGAATGGGTTTCAGGCTCCTGGGACTCTACCCCTCTGGTGGCCCTGGGTAAGCATCTTCCCTTTGGTGGTGGGCCCAAAACCTGGGCTGAGCTCCAAGGGGGTGTGTTACAGAGAAGAGCAACACAAAGCTGGTGTTCATGTCCACCACTGTGGGCAGCCTGTGGAACCTGCATGCCATCCATTCTATGTGTCGCATGGAACAGGAGCAGATCCGCTCCCATCCCCGCTTTGGGGCTCTATGTCAGCGTACAGCAGCCAACCAGTGCTGCCCCAGCTGGTCGCTGGGCAACTATCTGGCTATGCTCTCCAACCGCTCCTCCTGCCTGGACACTACCCAAGCTGATGCAGCCCGCATACTGGCCCTGCTGTGGGCTTGCGCCCCCTATTACCATCGTGGTGTCCTGGTACCCTCTTGTCTGGGACCTGGGCATGACAAATCCCCACACTGTGCCCAGATTCCCACCAAGTGCTCCCGGAGCAGTGCCATCTACCAACTCCTTCACTTTCTGCTAGATAGGGACTTTCTGAGTCCCCAGACTGCTGACTACCAGGTGCCCTCCCTCAAATATAGCCTGCTCTTCCTGCCCACCCTAAAGGGTGCCTCCATGATGGACATCTACCTAGATGGCCTAGTCAACCCCTGGGACCTCTCTGACAACTATACATCCATTACCGGCATGGACCTGGGCATCAAGCAGAAGCTGCTGAAGCACTATCTGGCCCTGGATACGGTGTACCCCTTGCTGGCCCTGGTTGCCATCTTCTTCAGCATTGCTCTCTACCTGCGCTCACTCTTCATCACGCTCATGGTTATGCTGGGGGTGCTGGGCTTCCTACTGGTGGCCTTCTTTCTTTACCACGTTGCCTTCCGCATGGCCTACTTCCCTTTTGTAAATCTGGCAGCCCTCATCCTGCTTAGCGGTGTCTACGTCAACCACACACTCATCTTCTACGACCTATGGCGCCTGAGCAAAAGCCAGGTGCCCTCTGGGGGCCTGGCGCAGCGCGTGGGCCGCACGATGCACCACTTTGGCTACCTGCTGCTGGTCTCCGGCCTCACCACCGGCGCGGCTTTCTACGGCAGCTACCTGAGCCGCTTGCCGGCAGTGCGCTGCTTCGCCCTCTTCATGGGCACCGCTGTGCTAGTGCACATGGCGCTCACACTGGTCTGGCTGCCCGCCTCCGCGGTACTCCATGAGCGCTACCTGGCGCGCGGCTGTGTGCCCCGGGCGCAGGGCCCAAGGGGCGGCAGCGACCCCTGGCGGCTGAGCTAGCGTTGCACCGGCGGTTCCGTGGCTTTCGGAGGGCGATCGCCATTCTCTCGCGCCTGCTCTTTCAGCGTCTGCTGCCCTGTGGCGTCATCAAGTTCCGCTACATCTGGATCTGCTGGTTCGCGGCGCTGGCGGCAGGGGGAGCTTACATCGGCGGCGTAAGTCCCCGCCTGCAACTCCCCATTCTGCTGCCGGCTGGCGGTCAGGTCTTCAGGCCTAGTCACCCCTTCGAGCGCTTCGATGCAGAGTATCGGCAGCAGTTCCTGTTTGAACAGCTGCCTGCGGACGAGGGCGGCCAATTGCCAGTGGTTTTGGTGTGGGGAATCCTGCCGGTGGACACTAGCGACCCCCTGGACCCTCGCAGCAACAGCTCACTAGTGACCGACCCTGACTTCTCAGCCAGTAGTCCAGAAGCCCAGCGCTGGCTTCTGACACTCTGTCACCGAGCCCGGAATCAGAGCTTCTTTGGCACCCAGCCAGAGGGCTGGCCCACACTGTGTTTAATGGAGGCCCTCCAACACTGGATAGAGAGCCCGGCCTGTGCCCGCCTAGGACCTAACGTCTGCTGTGGTCAGTCAGACTTTCCCTGGGCCCCCCAGCTTTTCCTGCATTGCCTCAAGATGATGGCTCAGGAGCAAAGCCCTGATGGCACCCGCGACTTGGGACTCCGTTTTGATACCCATGGCAACCTGGCTGCCCTTGTCTTGCAGTTCCAGACCAACTTCCCATACAGTCCAGACTACAACCATGTCCACCACTTCTACAAACGAGATCAGCTGCTGGCTGGCAGCAGAACTGGGCAGGTCACCTCCCAGCCTCCGCCGTGGTTGGTTCACCAGTCGCCTAGAGCTGTACAGCCTGCAACACAGTCTGAGCACAGAACCTGCTGTGGTGCTGGGCCTGGCTCTGGCACTGGCCTTTGCCACTCTGCTGCTGGGCACCTGGAATGTTCCACTCAGTCTGTTCTCTGTGGCAGCTGTGGCAGGCACTGTACTGCTCACTGTAGGACTTCTGGTTCTACTTGAATGGCAGCTCAACACTGCCGAGGCCCTCTTTCTCTCTGCCTCTGTGGGCCTCTCAGTAGATTTCACTATCAACTATTGCATCTCCTATCACCTGTGCCCACATCCTGACCGCCTGAGCCGCGTGGCCTTCTTGCTGCGCCAGACCAGCCGTGCCACAGCAGTGGGAACCACTGCTCTGTTCACATCTGGCGTGCTCATGCTGCCTGCCACAGTGCTGCTCTATCTCAAGCTGGGCATCATCCTCATGATGGTCAAGTTCGTCAGCTGTGGCTTTGCCAGCTTCTTCTTCCAATCTCTGTGCTGTTTCTTCGGGCCAGAGAAGAACTGTGGACAGATCCTCTGGCCCTGTGCCCATCTGCCATGGGACGCTGGAAGTGGGGAGCCTGATGAAGAAAAGTCACAACCAATAGGAGGGGTACCTGGGTCTTGCTCCGAGTATTATGAGCTTCAGCCCCTGGCATGGCGCCGGAACCCCAGCTTTGACACTAGCACAGCCACCAGCAAGCTATCCCACCGGCCCTCAGTACTCTCAGAGGATCTGCAGCTTCATGATGGCAACTGCTGTTCCCGAGCACCACCAGCCCCTGCCTCCCCAAGGGATCTGCTCCTGGACCACCAGGCAGTCTTCAGTCAGTGCCCAGCCCTGCAGACCTCCTCTCCCTATAAACAGGCTGGCCCCAGCCCTAAAACTGGGGCCAGGCAGGACTCCCAAGGGCAGAAGGCTGAGCCCTTGCAGGCCTCACTAGAAACCCCGGCTCACTGCCCCAGGCTCAAGGCTGAAGATCTTCCTGATGGCTTCTGCTCCTCGGCCAGCACCCTGGAGGGGCTCAGCGTCTCAGATGACACCTGCCTTAGCACCTCTGAGCCCAGTGCCCGTGTACCAGATTCCATGGGTGCCTCTCCAGAAGACCTGGATGACACTGACCAGCCAATACTTGAGTGGGGCCAGCTGAATGGGAAGCGAGACACTCTGTGGCTGGTGCTGAAGGAGACAGTGTATGACCCATCACTGCCCAACTCCCACCAGAGCAGCTCCTCCTGGAAGGGCCGTGGCGGGCCCGGGGATGGCAGCCCTGTGATGCTGCCCAACAGCCAGCCAGATCTGCCAGATGTTTGGCTCCGCAGACCCAGCACCCACACTTCTGGCTACAGTAGCTAAGGAGGATCAGGGGAAGCCAGACCTGGGTGCAGAACCTTGTCAGTGATGATAAGGCAGGAGCAGCACCAGGCTGAAGCCTGAAAGTATTCTCCAAATCAACATGGATTTAAAACCCTGCCAGATGTTCCAGCCTTGATCTGTCTGCGACTTACCCCCTATATCTGGAGGATTCAACAGGGAGTGCCTTTGGAAGGGAATACAGGCTCTCCTTGTGACCTGCTGAGGGCTCATCTGCTCCCACAGTGCCAACAAGGATCCCTCCTCTGGAAAGGGGAGAGGCCAGCTGTGCAGTTCTGAGTATCAAGGGAGACCAACCTGACCCCTTCCCAGCTGACAAGATATTCAGTGACACTATGGTACCTGGTCTTTGGAATCCTTTTGGGGTACCTTGCTGGCCAGAAGAGCCCTTGGGCACCTCCATAACCTCCTAGGTCTCACTCCTCCCATTGACTTTTCATCAGGACACTTCTCACTTTGGGGGGAGCTTCTCCGGGCCAGAATTGGGCTGAGGCCTCTGTCCTAAACTGCCCTGCTCTACTCGCATTCTCAGTTTCACCAAAAGTTCTTCAAGGCTGGGCAGAGATGGCTGCTGAGAATGAAGCAGGAGAAGGCGGAATGATCAGTCTCTGAGCATTCTTAAATTGCAAGACCCCCTCTTCAGAAGCAGGTTCCAGTGCTCTCCTCTATTAAAAAAAAATGATAATAATTCTTTCCATCCCCACACCTCTTAGTCTCCTTGGACTCTCACTACTTTACTACAGCATGATCTGCAGTTGGTTAGGTTTTTACCCCCAATTTGCAGGTAAAGACATTGAGACTAAGTAAGGTTAATTGATTTACCCAAACTCATGTCACCTGTCAATGGCAGAGCAGTATGCTGACTCATTCTACTACCATAACTCCAACTCTCCACCCAGCTACCTGCTTCGGGGACATTGGCTCCTTGGCTTTCTTGATCCCTTGCTTCTAGCACACTCCTCCAACCTGCCTTCTGTGATGTCTCTGTGTAAACCCTGCCTCCCCTTTGGGCCTCCATCTCCAGAGAAAGCTGTACTCTGAACAGACCACACAGTTCCTCCCTGTCTCCGTTGTGCTTCCCTCTGAAACCTTCTGAGATGTCTTTCAGGCTTGTGGCATCATGGCTGATTCTGAGGCTCCTGAGGCATGTCTCTTCCATGGCCATAGTGTACAGAGTGGCCTCACCAGAAGAGGTTCTGAAGGGTGGAAGAGGTTGAGCAGAATTCAGTTAAGGCAGGAACTCAGACCTGCCCTTTTGTGTGTATGGTGGGGGAAGGGGCTGGTGAAACTGAAGCTGCTCCCCACCTAGGTCAGGTCCCATACTTTTGAAGGATGAGTTTCTCTAGGGAGCACTCAGCAGACCAAATCCTGGCTCTCCCTACCCATAGCAGAGTCTGTCCTAAGGTTTCATCCCTGTTAAAACTCATAACACTAGGGAACATCAGCAAGTTTATGGAACATCTGTTTTGCACATGATATTACAAAGAATATAGGTATGGAAGGAAAATTAAGCACCTACCTTTGATGAGCTCACATTTTGGCTGAGGAAGCAGCTTACGTGATTCATGAAAACTATTGATCTAGGCCATTTTACAAATGAGTATCAGAAATAGGAAGGAATTTTTCCTGAACAAAACAGTCTGTGACAGAACTGAAGGCAAACCAGAGAATGTTTTTGTTTAATATTGTTGTGTTCCTGTTATTAAGACCTACCTCCGATCCCAAATAGCTCATGTCAAGTGGAGCAGAAATTCAAATGAGACATAAAGGTTATGGAAGAAAGAGAAGACAGTACAGTTGTCCCTCAGTATCCACCCTCAGTATCCATGGAGAATTGGTTCCTGGACCCCGAGGATACCAAAATCCAAGGATGCTCAAGTCCCTTGTGTAAAATGGTGTAGTATCTGCATAGAATCTGCGTATATCCTCTCATATACTTTAAATTGTCTCTAGATTACTTAAAATATCTAATACAATGTATATGCTGTGTAAATCGTTGTTACACTGTGTTGAACAAAGAACAGTCTGTGTTCAAAAAAAAAAAAAAAAAAAAAGGCAGACAGAAGACCTGAAGTCACACAGATGCTCCAACACGATAAGGGAAACACTCCTCCACAGTGGTCTTCCCTGGGGGATTTTGGATGTGACCCCTAAAGCAGAGGAAGATTGGAACCAACCACCAGGTGGGACTCCATGAAAATTATTAGCTTCCCCACAGAAGGAGACAACCCCACAAAGAAAACACAGCCCATGAATGAGAAATATTCACAACCCTGTGCCTGATAAATGTTTACTACCCAACATCTATAAGGAATGTCTAGAGCCCTCCAACCTCTAAACACAAGTGCCCCATTGGAGAATGGGTGAGGGTCTGAACAGAGTTTTCCAAGAAGAACAGCAGGCATCTGAGCAGGTTCTGGGCATCACTGGTCATCTGGGAAATGCAAATGAAAGCCTGCAAGAGCCCTCCTCATGCCTGTGAGGTTGGCTGCGTCTAATGGAAAATGTGTAAAAAGTATGAGTGCAGGTGAGTGTGCAGAAAATGAATGATTTTTTACATGAAAACATGGCACTGTAGTTACTCTTTTAATGCAGTTTTTGTGAATGTCATTTACTATTACTTTTATAAAAAAAAGTACACGGAAATTCTATAAAGAATTAAAAGGGAAAAGAGGGGTCTGTTTCATAATAGAATGAGATAAACATCATTACCCTATGTACATGTATGGTTATGCAAATGGTGCAACCCTACATTGTGTACAACCAGAGGGACAACAGTTGTACCCCATTTGTGTACAATGAATCAAAATAAATGAAATTAAAAAAAAGAATTAAAACTTTTAAGGAAACAATCTTCAGCAAAAAGAACAATTGGGCAGCACTATCATGTTAGAGAACCAAAGTGTACTTACCACAAAACTGAGGTCATCATGACATGATGGTGTTAGCATAAGATTCACGCAGTGATGGACAGCACAGCAGCCTGAATCACCACATGTCTGCAGCCACCTGGTCCTCGATAGAGGTGGTCAGAAGAGACCCCAGGGAAACACAGCCTTTCCAATAGAGCAGTGTTGAAAAAACTGCAGAGCCACTGAAGAATAATGAAGTTAGATCCCTGCCTCTCACCAGATGAAACCAATTCCAAATGAAGTGAGACCCACAACCATAAAACTGGTAAATGTAAACAGGAAGGACCTAGGACATCAGCACAGTCATGAATTGTTGAACAAGGTGAAGAGACAACCTATAAAATGTTTGAAAACATTTGCAAAGAATATGACCCATGAGAAGTTAAGAAACACAATATTGATAAAAGTCAAAAATTTACAACCAGCACTGCTATTGTACCTTGCTGATGGAGAGATTTCCTAGCATTTGTAAATCCCTGGTTTCTATACCAAAAACTGCAGAACAAAAACATACAATCAAACAAAAGAAAAATGAAAGACAAAATTAAATTGGGAAAATAAACTACAACTCAATCATAAAAGCAAAGCAAAATGATACACCAAGAGATAAACAAATGCCCTGATTTAAAGACGGACACCAGACTTATGTACATGTTTCTCATAATTCCTCAATGTCACTAATCACCAGGGTGATGCAAATCTAATCTAGATTGTGATAGCACTTCACCCCAGTTAGAAACGGTGTCCTAAAAAAGACAAAGGAGAAGTGGAGTTGCTTGAGGTGTGGGGAATAAAGACCTCTTACACAGTGTGGGTGAGAGTGAAAATAAATATAACTGTTACAAAAACACTGTGGGGTTGCACAAAACATTCACAGTAGGGCTACCACAGGTCCAGTAATCACACTGGTGGGCATCAAGCCAGTGGCCTTACATCAGCTTACTGAGGAGGCTCTACAATCCTACAATCATTTCAGCAGAAATAGCCAAGGAGTGGAACCAACTGCAGTGGCCATCAGTGCATGCCTGGAAAAAATCCAGTGGCCCTTATCTCACCCTGGACACACAGCAACTCAAAATGTGCCCAAGACCTGGGCTTAGGCCAGAAGCTCTGCAACTCTAGAAGAAAACGTAGGGTCAACACTGCAGCATGTAGGCACAGGCAGCGGCTTACTCAGTAGGACCACTAAAGCTCAGAGAAGAATGCCAAGGGCTAATAAATGGGAGGCATCAACTTAAAAAGTTTCTACACAGCATAGAAAAGAATTTGGAGTGTGAAGAGAGAACCTATAGAGTGAGAGAGGATCTTGCTAGCTACTCTTCTGACAGAGGATGAATATCTGGAATATACAAAAGAAGTAAAAATGGTTAATAAATAAATGAAAAAAAGTACTGTACATCATTAGCAATCAGGGAAATGCAAACCAAACCACACTGAGATTGCATCTCCCATCAGTCAGAATGGCAGTCATGAAGAATACCAACAGATAAAGGCTGGAGAGCATGTGGAGAAGAGGAGAATTTGACCCTGTTCGTGCAATGTCACCTTAGTGCAACCACCATGGAAATCAGTGAAGGTTCTCCAAAATCTAGACGTGGAGCCACCGCATGACCAGCTGGACGACTCCTAGGTATTCATCCTGAGGAGTTAAAATCATCACACTGCAGTGATACATGCATGTCCATGTTTATAGAACACAACTCACAATAACCAAACTATTGAACTTGTCTAGGAGTCCATCAGTGGATGAATGGATAAAGAAAATGCGGTATGTATACACAACAGGGTTTTATTTGGCCATAAAGAAAAATGAAATTTAATCATTTACAGGAGAATGGATGAGATCTGGGATCATAATATTAAACAAAATGAGTCAAACTCAGAAGGTCAGAATCTTATGTTTTCTGTATCATGCAGAACCTAGAGAGGAAAAGGAAAAGGAAAGTGGGGGTAGACCTCATGAAAATCATAGGGAGATCAGTAGAGGAGAGAGACCAGGAGGCGGAAAGGGGGGGAGGGAGAGTGCGGGGCAGTGACATTGGCCAAGTTATATTGTTACATTGTGTGTGTGTACGAAGAGGTGACAACAAATCCCATCACTGTGTGCAACTATACTGCAGCAGCAAAAAATCGGGGGAAAAATAGTTGGTAAGATCTGTTAAGAAATATGATTCAGCCATAACTATGCATTCAATCCTGGCACTGGCAACAATGTGCATGGGAATGCAGATACTTTATTAGGTGAAGTAAGACAGGCTTAGGAAAGTTCTGCATAATCACACTCCTGGGTAAAATTTAAAAATGTTGATCCCACAGAAGTCCAGAGTAGAATTTGGAACACCAGAGGTTCAGAGGGAGGGGAGGATGGGAAAGTGGATAAATGATACTAAGTACCAGTTACATGGGAGCAGGAGACCTGGTGGGCTATGAGCTGCAGGGTGAGAACAGACAGTGGTAAAGTAGGGTGTATTTCAAAAAGCTGCAAAAATTTTTTTCGATGTTTTCTGCATAAATGATGGATATTACAACATGTGTACACACACATACATTCATCTATGCGTGTGTCTGTAGACTGTACAACATCACATGTAGGGAAACATTACATAAATGGTAGATTTTTGCCTACATTAAAAGAAGTAAGAGAGATGAACTGTGTTGTTGAAATATCTTTCTAAGAAGCTGGCACTTTGAATCCTTCGAATCCTCTCTCTCAATCCTCACGGAGAATCCAACATCATTTTCTACAGTGAGGACAGAGGAGGGAGCCAGTCCAAGCATTCTCTGGCCAGGATTGCCCTTTTCAAAGGAGCCGTGTTATGAGAAGCTCCGCTGGCAGGTCTGCCAATCTGTAAGGAATTTGGAGTCACTGCTCCTGTTGAGGACAGGCCACTGGAGGACACTTCCACAAGAGCCTGTCTTTGCAGAATTCTGTGTAGACCCAGCAAAAGATGGAGTGTTAATAGAGATCAAGTAGAAGAGAATCTGTACAATTTCCTGCAGTAACAGTAGCAGGTAGAGAGAAACAATCCTGTTTTAGGGACCAAATATTGAAAAGAAGTGTTTGGCAAAATGCTTCCTCATGAGAAAGCAGATTCACAAAAGCTCTTATTGGTTCCTTGTAGGTACACCAACATGGGCTCATCTACCTGACCACACTCGCATGCAGTGCCCTGTGCTCCCTGCAGGCCCACCGCTCCTCTCTCCATACTCTCCTGCCTCCCCTGTTCCCTCCCCTCCTCTGCTCCTCTTCCTTCTGTCTATTTGTTCAGTTGGTGCTGCATAGATGCACACAAACATGAAACCCACTCTGGTACACTCACATGAGCGCATGGTGTAAGTACATGAAGTTCTTTCCACGGTTCCTCCTCGTCCCATCCTTCTCACTTCCCTACTCCTTCCTCTACTCCGTGGATAGGTTTTCTATTTTTGTTGGATCTGCCCAGCCCATTCCCCCTAATTTTCCTCCAGTTTCCCCAAATGAAAGGCAATATTCAACCCCTCACTTTCTGAGTGTGGGTATTTCTTATAGCCTGATGTTCTGCAGTTCCACCCATCTCAGACAATGGGATGCTTTCACTCTTCTTCATGGCTGAGTAGAACTCCATTGTGTCCATACACCACATTTTCTTCACCCATTCATCTGCTGGTGGAAGTCTGGGATAGTTCCATAACTTGGCCATTGTGCATTGTGCTGCTATAAACCTTGATGCACTTGAATCATTATAGTATGCTAATTTTACTTTTTTTTGAATAAATACCAAGGAAGCAGGTAGATTTTTAAGCAAGGTTCACCCTGCTTTACTGGATGGTTGTCCTAAATTTTAGTCCCACCAAAAATGTATGAAAGTGCCTGTTTTGTCACGTCTTTGACAGAATCTACTACTATTTGTATTTTTGATTAAAGACATTCTAACTGAGATGAAATCCCCTGTACTTCAGATTTGCATTTCCATGGTGGCAGGTATTTAAGGTATTTTGAAGGGGAGAATGTGGGTGCATCTAGCCATTGTGTCCAACTTGTTTAATGTACGAGTTATAAAGAAATCCTATGGCAATGTCCTTGATCTGCCAATGTGCACAGGTGGAGAAAAGTGATTCCTGTCCTGCCCAGGTGCTGGTTGGGGCTTGCTCTGAGAGCAGAGTCCCCAGTGCTGGTCATCACATGCCACATCCCTGTGCATTGGGAAGCCCTTGAATGTGAGGGAGGTGACCCTCTGTGTCACAGAAGCTGGTCATATTCTGGTTCAGTTGTGGGCCTCTGGGAAGGTGAAGGGAAGGCCGAGACATGGGAACTCAGATACAGGAACTTGACTGATTGATAATTTTCTCTCTGCACAAACTTCTATTAAAATAATTAAGCCCCAATTGAGCCTGGCATGACTTGTGAGCCCAACAAATGCAGTAATTGTGGAGGGAGAGGGAAGTCGTCCTTCAGGGACTGAGGTTCTGCAGGGCTTTGCTTCCCCCTGACAGGTGTCAGCAGTGACACCTGGAGTCCTGGTGGTGGTTCATGGGAGGCAGGAGTTCCACAAAGCCAGAGGGTACAAATGGGACCCAGAAAGCGACATCTTGTTCAAATAACCAACTCAGAGCTTGTCTGCAGCACACCAAGGTGAGTGGACTGAGAGTTGTGGCTTTCTCAAGCTGCCAGGTGACATTTCCTCAGTAGCACACATATCACTCTCTGACTGAGCAAGGGGGTTGCTGAGAGGGCCTGGGCCTCAGGACCTTCCCTCTTCTGGTACCTACAGGTGTGCTCCTGGGCCAGGAAGGTGAAGGGCCGTTACAGCAGACATCCCTCAGCTGAGGCAGAGCAGCTTTGACCCTGTGTCAGGGTCAGGATTCTTCAGAGAGCTCAGTGGTGGGTCCTGAGGAAGGAAAGTTAGAAGCTTTGTCTGCTTTTAGAGAAGCTCAGTGTCTTCAGTCTCCATGCTGTCCTGCAATAACTGTGAGCACTCATGGCTCACATAAGATTTCTGCATATGGTTTTTGTTTTATTATTGGGATTCCAAGATGCAATTTTTCTCTAGCATTATGTTTTAGGTCCCTAATGCAGTGTGTTTAATGAGAAGGCATTCTTTCTGCATCATTTATAAACTGTTCTCACATATAACATTATAACATAATGATAAGTCAAATTCATTCTTTATATGCAAGTTTGTTGGAGTGTCTACTAAAAGCAATTAGGATTTAAAATCAAAGTTCCTCTTTGTGAATTCCAGTTTGTTGTCAGTTTGCTTGTATTAAAATTCCAGAGAATTTTCTTTAAGTTTAGTTCAGTATCATGCAGGAGGGACCAACAATCTCATATTAATCTTGGAACGATTTACCCTGGATGGATGCATGTACCTTCTTAGCCATTGGCTGCTATCTCCAGGTGGGGGATGATACATCTCTCTGAATGCAAGACCTTCCTTTTAGAACCATTTACTATGTAATTCCAAAATCGATCTGAGATTACACCAGTCTCTTCTCTGAAATTCTTCATTTCATTTTGTCAGAGTGAAAGAGAAGGAAGTTAAATGTCTCAGAAGTGCCTCACAAATTTTATTCAGAGCTGAGTAGTTTGGGCAGGTGGAATGGGATAAAAATATGAGAAAAACTAGAAATGGTCAAGAAACATGAACATGTTGGCCAAGTCCTCAGGCCCATGATGTTCCTGAATCCAGTCCTTATAATCCTTGACTTCCTAGTTGAAACTGCTGTGCCTGGATCATTAAAACTTGTATAATAAGGCATTACCCAGTAGATATTAGAATTTTGTGCTGTTTATTTTAAGGCATTGGTACAGTTTTATTCCCCCCATTTGTTAGTGCAGGAAACAGAGTTGGAAAGGGAATCATGATTCTTCCTGAATTCAAGGGCTACATGGTACTAAACCCGAGAATAACCTGTATTCCTGCCCTTCAAGTTCCCAGGGACATTGAGCGGAGGAATGTAAAGTGATTCTTTAATGAGCAGCAGGAGCTGTGGGGAAGTGAGGAACTGCATTCCACATACACTGATACATGCAAATCCTAGGTTTCTTTCAACATCATTTGTTCTGGAAAAAATGACCACATTTGACATAAGTTCTTAGGTGATATTTGAGACTAAAAAGTAGGAACCTGTCCAGGACTGCATGAAAATGAGCTGTAGTGTTTAAACTTCCCAGCAGCCCAGTAGTTGTGTAGGTGGGAAAATAGACAATTGGAGCAGGCTGCAGAGTTGGCTGAAGTTATTATTTCCCCCAAGGTTCTCAAGGGCTGTAAAATGCTTTCATGACCCTACTGAGTTATTTCATTCATGACAAGTGGCCCCAAATGTAGTTTTCTACAAGGAGAATTTACTGGGGAGTCTTAAATCATACACTGCCATCCTCTGGGTACAGACCACAGCAGGAGGTCATTCCTCCTGCCCGGCTCCTTTGAGAACAGCACCCCATGCAGAACTGACCCTTGCTTACTTGGAGACCCTGAGGTCATCAGTGAGAGCTCAGCCCTCTGCTGAAGACCCTGTCAGAGCAGCGTTCCACGGCTCTCTGGCCTCCCTCACTTGCTGTGTCCTGTCTATATCTGATTTTCTCAGGACTGGATTCTGCCTGCCTTTGACTGGCTTGGTTTTTCCTGTTGGATTCCATCTGTAAAGGCTGAGTTCAATGTCACCCTGAGGACTACAGGGACTCTCTGAGTATTAGTAAGCAGTGAAGCCAGAGTCACGCTGGTGTGCAGGAGAACACAGAAGGGAAGCTCTCGTCATCAAAGGTGGAAAACTCTGAGCAAAAAGCAAACCTCCAATTGTGCTGACCAAAATGAGAGAAAGGGACACTGAACAAAGCAGGAATTTGAACTGTGGCTGAACTTACATTTGTTAAGACATTGAAGCAACTGGATTTTACAAATGCCTGTGCATGTGTTGTCAAGAAGAGAGGCCAAGCACGATCCTGGACTTTTGCAATCCAAAAATGAGCATATATAGAATGAAATAAAAAAGATAGCGAGCAATCTGACTGGGGGAGGGCAGGGTTAATGTGTCCATGCTGAGGTTGACCATGGATGGGATGTTAAGGATTTGGTCAAGCAGCTTGGTATTATTTGCAAGGAGCCTGAAAAATTCTGGGACACAAATTTAGATTTTTGAATAATAGCCCTCCAGATAGTATTGAAAGTAGATAGATTCATCCTTAAATGGCTAAAGAACATGAAATAAATATTTGTACACATTCTTCACCAGTGCATATATTCTGATTTTTTTGATACTCTAGAAATTTCTGTTATAAAATATTTCTTTATATAAAATATCACCATTATTCTTTCTTTCGTTAAAAAGATGTTTGGTACAAATAAGTTTTTCTGCCTACAACTAAGAAATGGTTTTGTATCTTGTCAAGGGAATAATGTTTGTGCTTCTAACAGGACTTGGCGTCGTGGGGAACATCTTTATTCTTATGAACTATATGTGCTTTTTTAGAAGCACCATGAAATCTACATACCTTATTCTCATCCATTTGGCTTTTACAAATATTTTAACTCTTCTTACAGGAGGAATGCCAAGGACAATATCCAGTTTGGGGTTGAGGAACCTCATAGATGACATAGCCTGTAAGACTGTGATTTACCTCAATAGGGTGGCCCGTGGCCTGTCCATCAGCACCACCAGTCTCCTCACGGTGGTCCAGGCCATCACCATCAGTCCCCGAACCTCCAGGTGGAGGAGGCTGCAGCCCAGGTCTGCATGGAACATCCTTCCCTTGCTGCTCTTCTTCTGGATTCTCAATGCCTTGATAAGCATGAACTTACCATTTTATATAAAAAACATCAACAGAATGAACACATCACAAATTATTAGCAATTATAACTACTGCTATTTTCAATCACAAAACTGGATTATTAGATGGCTTTTTATTGTTCTTATGGTCCTTCGAGATGCTGTGTTCCAGGGTGTCATGGGCTGGGCCAGTGGCTACATGGTGTTTCTCCTCCACAAGCACCACCAGCAAGTCCTCTACCTGCAGACCTCCAAGCTCCTTTACAAAACTCCCCCTGAGATGAAGGCTGCTCAAAGTGTTCTCCTTCTGATGCTCTGTTTTCTCTCCTTTTATTGGACAGATTGTTTTATGGCTTTATATATGACTTTCTCCTTAGAGAAGCATTTCATAGAAGTAAGTGCTCTAGAATTCGTGGACCTAGGTTATGCAATCCTGAGTCCTTTTTTGCTGATTCACAGGGATGGACACCTGACTAAATGTTGGCCTGCTCAGTGAGAGAGAAAGACATTGATCTAGAAAAGTCCTATTTCATTGATCTTTTCAGTAAGTAAGTTTAAAGCCATTCTTAGTTTTTTATTGCTGTATGTGATGAAGTAAGGGTAGTTGAATCTCCTAGGGGCACGTCTCCATACCGCCAGCCTATGACAGTGCTATGACAGATGTCATAGGAAGCTGGTTATGTGTGCTTCTTCTGTCTCTTATTTCCATGCATGTATTCGTACTTTTTTGTCTCATAAACCTCAACATCTGTTGATATGTATTGATGTGTAGAGTGTGTTTATTCATGATTAATAGAAAATATACTTAAAAATAGAATGGAATAGTATACAAATTGGATGTCATCTACATTATAAAATCCAGAAGAATAAAGAGACTTAAGATGAAGTTGTCTTATTTGATGGAAATATGGAGATATGATAAAACAATTTAGTTTTATTTCTGTATTTCTAACTCACATTTTAAAAGCATTTTTCTCCAATTAATGAGAAATTGGTTTGGTCATATTTCATGACTTGTTTCAAGTGCACACTGGTTAGAGTCTATACCCTGCTTGGCTTTGTTGACCTTCTTTACATCATACTATGATTTGTAATTAAATGAGCTTAATTTTCACTTTTCTTAAATAGAACCAAAACCTATGTTCACATAGAATACACCAATATGGCAAAAATGTAATTGATTAAGTCATTTAAAATACTATTGATGGTGTTGATGCATTGATAATATTTCCTCCAAGACGTCAGAGTGGAGGCAGAGGCCCTTCCCTCCATAGCCACATTGTCCTCTGTATCTTTCCCATGACTCTGTTTATGTTTGAAAGTTTGAAATCTCTAGTAAGAAATGGTGAAGACCTTTCCTTTGTGGTTTCTTTTTTAGTATATTAACATGGGTTTAAAGTACCATATTGATGTTATTATGTCATACTCCAAAATTAGGGTTTATCCACTTGATATAATAGTGGTGTCCTTGAAGATAAAGTATGTACTATTTTCGTCCTTCTACATTTTTCTGTGGAGCTGTTTCCTAAAATGTAGCATAGAGAACAAGAGAAAGCAAGCCATCACCCAACAGGTGATCACCATTGGACTCGAGGGCAAGGAGTGCAAATCCCACAGTGCCACCAGGAATAAATGACATGTAAAGGAGGAATCGTGAGGATTAGGTGACTGAGCATTAACAACACACAAGTGTCTAGAAGAGTGAGAAGATGGCTCATGACTGTTGGAAACGATTTTTCAAGGTTTGGATTTTATTTTCCCTACATAAATATAACTCTTCTTCACTCTAAAATGTGGGAATTGAGAAAATAAAAGTGCATCTGAAATCATGATTAGAAAATAATTGAAAAGCATTATGCACAAGATAAATATTGTTGCACACATGTGGAGTGGGAGAGAGGAGAGGAATGAGAAACACCGGCCATTGAAACACACTACCGTGACTGTAGCACACAGGTTTCTTCGATTTCTCAAAGACATATAGGTCATTTTTAAAAGCAGTAAAATGTAAACAGTGAGATAAATCTGCATCAGTTTTGCTTTAGAAAGATTACACAATATTCATAGTAGAGATGACTAAATATTCTACTAATTTTCGTGAGATAAAGCTCTACATAGAGAAACCCAAAAACCTTATTGTATGAAATTGACACAGCAGCGTTTACACACAGACCTGTAGTTGCTAAAAATTTTAAAAAAATATATTTTGAAAGCAACAAGAAGAATACACCAAGTAAAAGTCATCGACAATTTCTAATAGATAGTGGATTTTGGACAAGAGATCTTGGGCCTCAGACAGATTCACTGATCTTGAACCTAGTGAATCACTCCACTTATTGGTGGATGCAGAAACATTTTGGGTCTCCAACAAATATTGTCAGTTCATGACCAGTGTCAGTGAATGGCTGAAATGTCTGGTGGTTCCCTCGTTCCCATGACCAGTCTTTCTGCTAAGTGCATGCAGGTCTGTCTGGGGAAGAGCAGGAGGAACGGGTCAGTGTGCTCTGGCAGGACAGCAGGGCTCCTCATGAGGGGCTGCATGTCCACCACACAGGGAGCTCTGCTTATGCATCCTGGCTCCAGGAAGGGATTAAATGAGGGGACGTGGGACCCCTTCTGGAGATTCAAGTCAAATTGCCACTCACAATAGTTGGTGTTTCAGTACTTCTACAGATACAGAAAGAACTGTGCACAACTCCCATATATTTCATTTCTAAAGACATGATAATCAATTGATCAATGCCAATGCTCTTTCTGGATCTCACAGTTCTGATTATTTTCCATTAGGGTAAACATAACCACTGTCCCTTAGGGAATCAATCAGTGCCACCATATGGCACATGTGACTTTTGGATCTGATGGTCCTCTTTGTATTTAAAGATTTTAGTTCATTGCTGGCATTTCTCAATTTGATGATGAATTCATGGCAAAGACAAAACAGAGTTCATCTAGAATGCTGAGCTATCCTCTGAATTTCTTCAGCTAATGATATTGGTAACACTATATACCCACAGGCAGAGTATGATATTGGGCCCTAATTTAAAACTGTATAGAAAACTGTATTCAAAGTCGAGCAAAGATTTAGATATATAACTGAAATTTTAGAATGCAATACAGGGAAAAACTCCTTGACTTTGTTCAGTGAGTTTTTGAATAAGACTTCCAATCAGAAAAAATATAAAAGAAACTATGCAGTGGCACTAGGTCAAACTAAATCCATTCTGCACACAAAGCAGACACTCAACACATTGGAAAGCAGGAATGGGAAGAGAACAACATTTGAAATCCCTATGACTAGTACAGTTTTACTGTCCAAATTATTTAAGACACTTACATGGGAAGATAGGCAAAAATCCCAAAATTAAGCAGTTTATAAATGGGCAAGGGACTTGAAAAATATTTTCCAGAGAAGACATGTAAATGTTCAAAAAGTATGTGAGCAGGTGCTCTCCATCCCTAACCATCAGGAAACTGCAGATCAAATTCAGAAGACACACATCGCACCTGATAGATTGGTTCTTAGCCAGGAGAGAAGAAATAATAAGTGTTAGGGAGGATCAGAAGAAAAAGCAATTATGGATATGGAATTGTCACTCTGGATATATATGTGCCCTGTTACTGAGATCAAGGTTCTTTTTCCACTATGAGAAGTATATGGACATTCCTCACACAATTAAAAGCATAGTGTAATCTATCTTAAGCCAAGGAATGAAGCAGGAGGCCTTACCCTATGCCAGAACTCAAAATATACTACAGCGCTGTAGGAATTTATTCTGCATGTTATTGGCATAAAACAGACACAAAAACTTGTAGCATTTGAGAAGAATCAGGAGCCTAGAAATAGCTCATGCATCTACGGTCATCTAATAAATGTACTCTGAAAGTTCATTAGAGAAGGGAGAGTGTTCTCAATGAAGTGGTCCTGGAAAAACTGCACATCCATTGCAGAAGAATGTCTGTAGACTCTTGTCTCTTACAAACTACAAAGTGTATTACAATGGATTAAACTCTTAAATGCAAGACCTGAATCAACCAAAGTAGTAGAGGGAAATAAGGGGAAAGACTTAGGAGACTGTAAAATTCAAGGATTTTGGACAAGTCATTAAAATGACATGAAACACAAAAAAGTACAAAGAGGATTATATTGAACTAAAAATACTCTGATCAGGAAAAGTAAAGAATAAACAAGAGTGATGAGACTAACTACCTAGTTGTTGAATGTATTTGGGAATTTTTTTTTTATCTCATAGGGTGTTTATTTTCATTATATACAAAAGAAACTAAAACACTCAGTAGCAGGAGCTGTTGGTGGGAGACTGTTTGTCAGTACAGACAATATCTTGTATTGGAGTCCAAGAAATGTAAACAAACATGCAAAACAGAATCCAATAACAAAACACACAAATTCCAGAACAAGAACAAAGACCCTTATTTAATAAGGCCAATAAGGCTAGGGATACATTTCTCAGAAGACAACATAAAATAGTCAAGCTCAGTAATTATCAGGGTATTGCAAAGCAAGCCTCAATGCCACTGGAAAGGCCACTGTTAAAAAGAGAAAGGAGGTTCTGGAGGGGATGTGGCAGAAAGAACCTTCACACACTGTATTTGGGAAGACAAATAAGTACTGGCGTTATAAAAACTGTGGGAGAATCCAAAACACATTATCAATACGACTAACACATGATCCAGTCATCCCACCTTGAGTTTAAATCCGAAGGGCATGAAGTCAGCATGTCCAGGAGACACCTGCAATCCTATGTTCACTGCAGTTAAAACGGCACAGAGAGGCAAGCACACAAGTTCTTCCTCACAGGTGGAATAGGAAACTGATCTCACAGAGGTGGAGAGCAGGTGGTGAGCACCAGAAGACTGGGTAGGGAGGTCCAGGAAAAGTGGGTAAATAGTGTGTTACAGTGTATAGGAGCAAGGAGTTCTGTGCACTGAGATTCAGCAGCATCAACTGATAATGGAAACAGTGTATATTTCAGAGAGCTAGAGGAGGAGAGTTTCTGTGTTTTAGCAGAAAAAAGATATTCATCAGAGAAAATATTTGACTTTGGGGTTTTGAGATTGATTTATCTCACTTAGCATGATTATCTCAATAACTAAATAGAACAAACCATAAAAAAAGTTAAGAAAAGATATATTTGAGGTTGTGTGTGCATGTGTGTGTGTGTCCCTTCCTTTGAATATTATTAAATACATATGTTTACAGAAACATCTCATAGCAACCCATAAATATGTGGAAATTAGTGTCAATTAAATAAAGACCACTGAAAAGAAAGCTGTCATATAACTAATTAGAAAAAGAAAGTAATCACTGAAACACTATCACTCATTATAAAACCCATTATGAGAAGCTGAAATGTAATGGGGCCCTTGGAGATGGACTGAGTGTTGCATTGTGAGATTGGCATGAAGTTCAGGGCCAGAGTTGGAAAGCTCTGGTGTAATCGGAGCTCATGTCAGGCAATGCAGGAGTGCTCAGAGCTGTGTCTGTGAAGACATGATTGGATCAGAATTGGACCATGAGGCTCTAATCCCCTCAGTGTATTAGTTCACTTGATAGATGACAAGGTCCTACTGGCTGGTAACTACAGGCAGGTGGTGTGGGGCACCTAGAAGTAGGGCCCTGGGGGAGCAACTGTGGGACTGTATCTGACCCTGGTTCCTTCTAGTCTTCTGTGTCTCCTTCCCTGCTGCCATGAGCTGAGCAGTTCTTCTCTGCCTCCCCGGCGTTTCTGCCTAGGAGTCAGCAGACCATGGGTACAACTCTGAAGCCATGGGCCAAAATGAAACCTTCCTCCTCTTGGGGGTGTAGAGAAAAATGGAGTCTTGTTTAAGAGTGCTTTCAAAAAGTGAAATCAGGGCAAGGAGTAAACAACTTGCATGAGAAACTTAGAGGTCTGGCAGTGCCCCTGTTCAAGGACAGATAAGCTCTCTGTTCTGAGAACATTAAAAAAATAATAACTTAAAGACATCTGGTTTCTGCTCTCAAGGCCTGGCTCCTGGCCAGATCCAGGTCTGGAGACCAAATGTACCGATGGCACTGAGCCCAGTGGCTCCAGACAATAACGTTATATGTTTACTCTGGTGTATTTAAGAGAGATGAGAAGAACTCAAAGGTGACAAGACTGCTTTCTTTGGCTATGTATGCTGCAAAATGCTCAAGATGTCTCTCTGGAGCTGAGTTCGTATGCTACCTGGGATGGTTTTCCTTTTGTGCATACTTTATATGTCTTAATAAATACTATCTTTTCCTATACGGCTTGTGGTGGTACATTCAGTGGATTGACCTATATAAATTATAAGTCTGTGCACAGCAATGGAAAATTTGTTCCCAGACAGGTACACATGCAATGCAGCATCTCAGGAGCCTGAAGCAGGAGGAATAACAGCTCACAGAAACCTGGCAATTCAGTAGAAGCAGACACAAGGAAAGGAAAAACAGGACTGGTGATGTGACTCAATGATAGAATCACTCTGGAGTCAATTCTCAGTGACACAAAAATAAGGAAATACATAGAAATTTAAAAACATGAATTAAAACACAAAACTTTATGACTCTAACCTGCCTTGTCATTTAAATTGGTCACAGTGATGAAAGGTTCCTAAATCCGGATTCTTTCTTTACAAAGTTAATGGTAGTAAGTTTTTGTGGTTAGTTTTCACCACAGCTAATTGGAAAGAATCTGTGAGCCCCCCTTGTGAGAGACAAAGAGTGTAGAAAAGACATACACAATTATTCTGTATGTACAACTGACCAAGTGTGTACAATTTGATTACATGCAGTGGAAAGATGTCATCCTTACCTCTGCCCACATGAAAAAGCAAGTGAGTGCCCAAGACAAGCAGCACAGTCACAGGAAGAGGCTGCAGAGCCCACGAGATGATGCAGAACTGCCCACATCCTGACCCCACCTGAGCTGCCCTGGCCAGTGTGCCCAGTTCTGGTGACTTGGGTTCTCAAGTCTCAAAGGAGCTGTGAAGAGCCCCTGGCACACAGCATGATTTAGAGAATCTCACACGGGCTTCTTTCACCAGCCTGGGATGTCAGGAGAGGCGTCAGATCAAGTCCCAGACGGGGCTCTTCCCTGACTCTTCCTCCTGCTCTCTTACCTTGATGGTTTCTCTCTCACTGAACCCAGGCAGCATAATATCATGTATGGAAAGGAGCAGTGAAGAAAGTTGCGGATGAAAACAGCACTTGTGTGCCTGCAAATAAAACATGTCCTTGGCTTCTAGAGCGATGTACCTGCAGGACTGTGCAGTCAGTGAAGTTGCTGTGTTTTCCAGCTATACGCTGACTGCCTTCGCTCTGTCTTGTGCGCAAGGATGGAGAAAAACTCATTTACAGTTCACAGGGAATGTTGTTTTGAAAAAAAATTGATTTAATCTCTGGCACAATGCACTCAGTTGCTGTCCCCACCTGGAAAAACCTGTGATCTCCACTGTCATTCTCCAAGTTCCATCTGTCCTTCACACAGGACAGACAGGAGAGCCAAATGGAGGCAGTGTGAATATCCATGCTCACATTTTCCAAGACCTGGATGGTGCCACTAGTCTCTGCATCCTCCAGGGGTGGTAACTTTCTTCTTCATAATTTTCCTAGGTAGAAGCAGTTGTTTTCTAAGATCTCTGTCTTGGTAAGTATGGTATAACCTAATTATTTTACTTACTATTCTGTTTTTTAGTGACTTTAGGACTGTAGTTGTACTGGCTATTTTTGGATATATATGACAATAGGATTCATGTGACATAATCATAACAGCATGGACCGTAATATGTTGTAATTGAGACCCCAGGACCTCCCTTTTACCTTCCCCTCTTCTGAACGTTCTGCTATTTACTTAGAGTTTTTTTAAATTAGCATGTTGTGTAAGCTAATCCAAATTCAGGTGAAGGGATAAAAAATGAGTAGAAAAATGATCCATGGAGGAGACAAATGGGAAGAAGGGAAGGGAGGAGGGATGGGATAGCGAAAGACAGGGGAATGAACTGGACCTAAGTGTCCCACGGACGTGTATGATTATACCACGTGAATCACGTAGATTTTCATTCCATAGCGGCAAACATTCTAATGCGAATATTTAGGTGGAGTTCTCTCATGGGCTTAATTGTGAATCTTTTTTCCAAAAAGATAGGAGAGAAACACAGATAGGGAGAAGTTCAGGGTCAACAATGTTTGTGGATGGGTAAGTTTGACGATGCTCCTGAACACCTACAAAGAAGGTACTTTGGCCAATAAGACAAAAAGTGATCTGCAGGTTTAATGTCATGACTATAAATGAGCAAAGGCGTTTTTCACAGTACTAGGGAACATAGTCCAAAGATGTACATGGAAGAGGAGAAGGCCCAGAATAGCCAGGCGACCCTGAGCAACAAGAGCAGTGCTGGAGGTATCAATACCACACCTCGAGTTTTCCTACACAGCAATAGTCACAAAACAGCATGGTATTGATGTAAAAGACAGGAAGACCAAAAGAATTGAATAGAAGAAAATGAGACAAGTTCACACAGGTACAGTCATCTGAGCTCTGACAAAGGTGCCAAAATTGTATGTTGGAGGAAAGGCAGTGTTTTAAATAGAAGGTGCTGGGCACACTGGATACCCATATGTAGAAGGCAGAAGTTGGATACCTGTTCCTCACCCTGAGAAAATGTCAACTTGAAAGTTACCAGAAAACTAAAAATGACAACTAAGAACTGCAACTCTATCAGAGACACAGCAGAACATTCAAAATACAGACCCAGGCACCAACCTCCTTAATAAGTCTCCTAAAGCTCAGGAAAATACCAAGTCAGGCATGGCTGTGCACCCTTGTAAGTCCAGTGACAGGAGAGGCTAAGGTAGAAGGATCCCATATTCAAAGCCAGCACCAGCCATTTTGTGAGACTCTAAGCAACTTAGACCCGGACACAAAATATAAAATAAAAAGCTCTGTGGTGAGACTTAGTGGTTGAACACTCTGGGGTAGAATTCCTGGTACAAAAAAGAAAAAAAAAATACAAAGAAACAAAGAAAACCAAGAATCTGTAATTGATGTGGCATCAAATGAGAAACTTTTGCACAGCAAACTAAATAGGTAAAAGTGTGGAAAGGCAGTCTATGATATGGGAGAAAATGTTTGCTACACACACTTGTAGCAGAATATTAATATCTATAATGTGTACAACTGGACACACAGAAAAAATTCAACCCAGCCTTCAATAAAACTACCACCAAATAAATGAAAGACTTAACAATCCCAAAAAAAAAAAAAAAATCCAGTCAGTAAAAGGATAAGAGATCTGAACAAATATTTCTCAAAGAAGAAATAAAAGTGGTTAGGAAATTTATGTGAAAATGTTTAACATCCCTAACAATTAGGGAAATAATCACACTACACTATAATTTTATCTCTCCTAAGAACACACAACATCAGGAATACAAAGCATAATAATTGCTGGTGAGGATGTGGGGAAGTGCACTTATACATTGTTGGTGGGACTGCAAATTAGTACAACCACTCTAGAAAGCAGTGTGGAGAGTCCTTGTAAGACGAAGAATGGAACAAACACATGACCCAGCTACCCCAATCCTGGGTATTGTTCAAAACAACTAAAATCACCTTAATATAGAGATACATGCAAATCAGTGTTTTGAGAGGTGCTAATTCACAATAGTCAAATGATGGAACCAACATAAGTGTCCAAAAACACGTGAAAGTATCAAGAAAATGTGAAATACATGGCCAAGTGAGCATTGTTCTGCCATAAAAAAATAAAACTTTGTCATTTGCTGGTGCATGGATGGAGCTGAAAGCATCAAGCCTGGAGATATAAGAATTAGCAATACTTGATAAATGTGAGTTACTATTAATATTAAACAAGGAATACATAGGAAGTGCTCCTAAATCTTAGCTAGTTTTACTAATATTCCCTTTCTAAATAATTTTGTGCTTTTAACATTTTTCTAAGTATTTAATAAATATGCAATACACACTTTTTAGATAGGATGAATTTTGACAAATAAAAAAAAAGGAAGTCAGATTCTAGGTCAACATGGTGAAGATTTGTATTGAATATGATCCATGCAGTGAATTTTCCTCTTGTACTGCTTTCATAGTGTCACAGAGATTTTGATATGTTGTATCATCATTCTCATTGACCTCTAAGAATTTATGTACTTCCCCCCTGATGTCTTTTGTTACTTATGCATCATTCAATAGTGTATTATTTAATTTCCAGGTGTTGGAGTACTTTCTGGGTTTTTTTCTTTTTGTCATTGATTTCTAATTTCGTTCCATTATGATCTGATAGAATACAAGGTATTATGTCTATCTTTTTTTATTTGCTAAGATTAACTTTGTGGCATAACATATAGTCTATTTTAAAGAATAATTCTTGTGCTGCTGAGAAGAAAGTGTATTTGCTCATATATGGGTGGAATATTATATATATTATATATATATATATATATATATATGTCTGTTAAGTCTAAATCATGAATTCTGTTATTGACACCTATGGTTTCTTTGTTCAATTTTTGTTTGGAAGATCTGTCCAATGGTGAGAGAGGTGTGTTAAAGTCACCTAATATTATTGAGTTTTGGTCTATTTGGTTTCTGGAATTGAGAAGGATTTGTTTGACATACATGGATGAGCCACTGTTCGGGACATAGATATTTATGATTGTTATGTCTTCCTGATTTATGCTTCCCTTAAGCAGTATGAAATGTCCTTCTTTATTCCTTCTGACTAACTTTGGCTTGAAGTCCACATTATCTCATATGAGGATGGATACTCCAGCTTTTTTGCTGAGTCCATGTTCATGGTATGTTTTTCCCATCCTTTCACCTTTACTCTGTGGGTATCTTTTTCTATGAGATGAATCTCTTGAAGGCAGCATATTGTTGGGTTTTTCTTTTTAATCCACTCTGCCAATATATATCTTTTGATTGATGAGTTTAGGCCATTGATGTTCAGGGTTGTTATTGAGATATGATTTGTATTCCTGGTCATTTTGGCTTATTTTTGGTTTTTAACTTGACTTGGTTTCTCCTTTATTTGGCTATTCCTTTAGGGTAGTTCCTCCCTTTGTTCACTTACATGGTATTGTCTTTAAATTTCTTTCTCATGGAATATTTTGCTGAGAATGTTCTGTAGTGTCAGCTTTGTATTTGTAAATTCTTTTATTTTGTCATCAAATCTGAAGGTAAGTTTTGCTGGGTATAAGATTATTGGTTGGCATCCATTTTCTTTCAGAGTTTGAAAAATGCTGTTCTAGGCCCTTATACCTTTTATGCTCTGGGTTTTGTAATGTGGTGATATCTATATTGGTTTCCCCATGAATGTAAGTTGATATTTTTCTCTCAGCCTTTAAAATTCTATCTTTATTTTGTATACTAGGTATTTTCTTTATAATGTGGCTTGGTGTGGGTCTGTTGTAATTTGGTACATCTGGTGTCCTATAAGCCTCTTGTATTTGATTTTCCATTTCATTCTTCAGATTTGGAAAATTTTCTGATATTATTTTATTCAATAGATTGTTCTTTCATTTGGTTTGTTTCTCTGTGCCTTCCTCAATCCCAATAATTCTTAAATTTGGTCTTTTCATGATATCCCATAATTTTGGGAGGTTCCATTCATGATTTCTTACCATCTTCTCTGTTTGCTCAACTTTGTTTTCAAGATTAAATATTTTGTCTTCAATGTCTGAGGTTCTGTCTTCCAGGTGTTCTAGCCTATTCGTGATGCTTTCTATGAAGTTTTTAATCTGGCTTATTGTTTCCTTCATTTCAAGAATTTCTGTTTTTTTTTTTTTCAGAGTATCTATCTCTTTATTGAAATGATCTTTTGCTTCCTGCATTTGCTCTTTTAACTGTTGATTGGTGTGATCATTCAATGCCTGCATTTGCTTTCTTATGTCATCATTTGCTTCTCTGATCATTTTAATTACGTACATGCTGAACTCCCTTTCTGACATTTCTTCTGCCATGCTGTCATTGGATTTTACTGATGCAGCATCTAGGTTTGTTTGGGACACTTTCTTCCCTTGCTTTCTCATATTGTTCAGGTATCTTCCCTTCTAGGAGGGCAATCTGAGGTATTGCAGTCTCCCCCCGATAGATTTATAGTGTCCCTACGGGTTTCCAATACCTCACCTGGAAGTGAGAGATCAACATTAGCAGCACACCATACAAACAATATGCATCCTTAACTCAAATAGTCCCTATTAAGAATATTAGCCATATTGTCTTAATAAACAGAGGTTATGAGTTTATTATCTACAGCTTAGCCAATAGGTGTTGAATAAGGGTCACAATTTCTAAAGGTGGACAAAGAGGATGGGGAGGGGTGTAGTATACAACGTTAATGAGATAAGAAGTGTGTCTATAGAGGTACTATGTCATAGGAGTAGTGAAAGAGGAAATAAAAGAAATTGGTTGTTAGCATGTGCAAAGGGAGAGTCTCCAAGGAGACAGATAAGAGGAAAATAAAGAGGATGAGAAAAATATTAATAAAGGAAAAGAAATATCCAAATAATAGTTGGTATCACAGAAATAATTGGAATATTACCATTAATAAAAGATTCTACAATAAAACTACACAGTACTGTTCAAACCTCATAGTATTCAATAGCCTGATATCTTGAAGGAAATTGATAATACAGTGACCCTAAAAGGAGGCTGCCCCTCTGGGGATGGTGGCCTCCAGGTGGGGTATAATTCCTGCTAGTGGGCAGAGGCTCCTCCACGTGTGGACAGATGGTCAATGGCCGCACGGGTGCTAGACTGCGGGCTGGGTTTGGGCTTGTCTGGGCCTGGTATCCCGGGACTGCCTCCCCCTCTCTGGGCCTGCCTCCTCCTCTCTTGGCCTGCTTCCCCTGGATAGATTCTCATGGATATTTCCAAATAATTAATTAAATAGGACCTCTTGCTGGATACTTAGGTATTTTTATAAAGTAAGTTGTGATTTTTTTATACTTTAGTTCTTGAATGAGAATGTGTATTGAAGAATTAGGTCCTAGAAATGGAGTTCCTGAGTCAAAGGTGGATGCTTTAGTAATTTTGGCAGGTCTTAGCCAAACAGTCTCACTGCCCTTACTCCTGGAAGCCTGGTGGTGAAAGATCCTGGTACCCACAGTCGCCGCCACTTCCTGAAGTGTCAGGATGGAAAGAGGAGCTGCTGGTCACCAGGTTTGCTGTTGGAGAATATTTGCTCATTTTTTAATCTAGTCTTGCTTGAGTTTTTTAAATACAAAGCTTAGCAAAACTTAAAATCTTCCAATTTTCTTACTAGAGAGATAAAAGACATTTTCCCATACCTTACTGAGCACCATTCAAGTAGACATCCACGTCTGTGATTCAGCACAAACGGGCTGAGGATCGCAAGGCCAAGGGAGAGAAAATCTTGAACAGTTACTGTTACTGAATCATTATTTAGGGAAACAATAGAATAAAAGACAAAACGATCTGTCCAATAGAAGAAGAGAAAACAGCATCAGAAGGAGAGCACTTTGAGCACCTTCATCTCAGGGGGAGTTCTGTAGAGGAGCTTGGAGGTCTCAGGTAGAGGACATGCTGGTGGTGCCTGTGGAGGAGGAAGACCATGTGGCCACTGGCCCAGCCCATGACACCCTGGAGCACAGCATCTCGAAGGACCATGAGAGCAATAAAATTCCATCCAATTATCCAGATTTCAGGCAGAAAATAACAGTAGTTGTCACTTTTGCTAGTTTCCGATGTGTTCATGCTGATGATATTTTTGATGTAAAATGGTAAGTTCGTGCTTATGAAGGAATTGAGAATCCAGAAGAAGAGCAAAAAGGGAAAAATGTGCCAGGCAGACCTGAGCCGTAGCCTTCTCCACCTGGAGGCTCTGGGACTGAGGTGACGGCCTGGACCACTGTGAGGAGACTGGTGGCCGGCAATCCTCTGCTGGTAACCAACAGTTTTACAGCCTATATCATGTTGGAAGTTTCTCAAACCAAAGGCTGCTGTGCTCTTTGGCATTCAAAGAGAAGTGCATGAGAATAAGGTGAACTGATTTCTTCTCAGAACCCACTAAGAAAATAAACATGTAATTCACAAAGATGGAAATACTTCCCACAGTGACAAATCCAGTTTGAAAGAGGAACACTGCTAGCTTGGTCGTGTTTAAAACCATTTGTAATTTTATGGGCAGAAACATTTTAGATCTTTGAAATCCTTCCTGAGTAAAACATCAGCACACTGATAGAAACCTGTAAGTACAGTCAGGTCAAGCACATTCCTGCTGTATGAAAGACAGTCATGGTACATACAGTGGGTGAGACCTTTGTCTAAGAAATCTCTTCACTTCAACATGGCAGTCTTTGCCAGACATTCTATACCATAAAGTGGCATTTGTTGAAGAAACAAATATGTGAAGTTGCAAAGCAGACTTTCTATATTTGATTTCCACATCAGCAAAATGGAACTGCTTGTTCAAACTCTTAAATATCTCATGTAGTATAAATCCCAGATCATGTTGAATTCAACTGAAAGTCCCCAGCATGAAAACTCCCCTGTTTTCTACTTCATCTACCATATTCCTATTAGTCAATTCCAAAAGCCACTAATCCTTAACTCTCTCCCTCTGCAAAATTCAACAAACACTCAATATCTTGTGGTTCCAACTCAACACCTCTCATATTTAGCAATATTTGTTTCTCCTATAATACCTCTTCTTTGGTTCACTATATTTGCCTAATTTTGATTAATAACTACTCCAGAGTCACCTCCCATGTCCAGTTTGTATCTCTAATCCATGTACCTAAACATCTGAGGATTGTCTTTTAAAGCTCAAACTAGTGATTTCACTCCTTACGAATATTCAGGAGAATTTCCTGACATTAATATCAAATAAGCACATGCTTATACAAATAAGCACCTCAGCTGTCAAAGGCATATCAGACAAAGGCCTCCACAAAGACACCTGCAGCATGAATCAGAATATGGACTGCAGGCAGGAGTCCCCTAGCAGTGACCCCAGGACAGGTCCGAGTCCCCACTCAGTGAACACAGGGTCTCTCAGGGAGGCCTGGAACAGGTCTGGCGTGTTGATATTTAACAAGGGGCATTAGGAGAAGACAAATCACTAGGCGTTGTGGTCATGCGCTGTAGAGATGGGAGTGGCTTATGGAGTAGGAATCCCCAGTGGAGACTGCTATAGCAAGGGGCTGGGGACACGGGGGGAGGTGTCTTCACTCAGAGGGGGTCATGGTGGCCACAGAGCTTCTGCAGAGCCCTGTCTGCAGTCGTCCTAGCAGCCAGATTCACCCACATCTGTCCTCTCCATCTGCGATGAGCAGGGCTGCTTTGACGTTATCACTCCATGTTGGTAGATCTCCTCCCTCCCTCTTACATTTACTTCCTTCTTTTCTCCTTTTCCATTTCTTTCTTCCTTCCTTCCTTCCTTCCTTCCTTCCTATCTTTCTTTCTTTCTTTTTCTTTTTTTCTTTCTTTCTTTCTTTCTTTCTTTCTTTCTTTCTTTCTTTCTTTCTTTCTTTCTTTCTTTCTTTTTCTTTCCCTCTATTTTTCAGTGAGTTATAAGAGTTCTTTAAAACCTGTTGATAAACATGTAGCGGTTGCACTTACTCGTGGGCTGCAGGGAAATCCCAGCAGGTGTGTACCTGTGTACTGGTCAAGATAGGGTAGCTGCCATTCCCCTCTCCTCATCTCTTTCTGATTAGAGACCTCACACTTCTCTCTTTGGTCCTTCAAAGAATATATGGCAGGTCACCAGGGACCACGGCCTCCCCGCTATGCTGTAGAGCAGGGAACTCAGTCCTTCCCTCCAGCTGTTCCAGGGACCTGCTGTCAATCCTCCCTCTCTCCCTTCCCTATCCTACTCAGCCTCTGGAGGTCAGTTCTACCTTCAGATTGATAGGATTCCACTCTTCCAAATGAACCTCTCCACTCTCACCTCTCACTTGGTACTCAGCTCAGACCACGCATAAATGTCCCAGAAGAGAAGAATCCAGGTGTTTGAGTGATCCCCAGAGATTCACATGTTCTGTGTACTTGGGATGCCTTTCCTCAGGGCTCCTCCCCACACCTGCTGCCATCTTCCAGGGCTGCCTTACATGTGTGCCTGTCTTGATGGTCTCCAGCAGCTCCATCTGCATGAACCTTGGCTCAAGCATAGGTTCAGTTCCAGGGAGCCTATGGATACCAGCCTCAGCCTTACAGCCCTGTGTACTCCCTTGACAAGCTAGGAGGCTGAGATCTGCACCGTGCATTCAGCAAAGTAAATAAACAAGACCATGATGGACTAAAGAGTGGCTTTGGAGTAAGAATTGAGAATAACCTGGGTTGGAATGTCAACATGGATTCCTGGATGCCCACTGACTTTATAAAGCACTTCCACGTTGTGGTCACCCAGATTTAGGGCCTCCTTCCCATTTTCCTGGTCGTCTCTTCACCTTGCCACTCTCCAAAGCTCTGCCATGGATGTGAGGGAGCTTTGAGACACCTTCTAAGTCACTGTCTTTTCTTTTGGACTGACTAATGTGAACACCACTGGGTGGCTGGGGTGCCTCTCTGGAATTCCAAATGACTTTTGGAAACTGTTCACAAGGCCATGTTCTGCCTTCAGATGATGCATGATGCCCCGTCTGGGTCTAACCTGATGACTCAGATAGCTGTGCCATCTCAGCCCCAGTTTTCTCTACTAAAAATGAGATTAGTGCTGATGTTCTGTAAGACTAAGTTGGTTGACAGTGAATCAGTCGGATTGAACTAAATCATAATTGACATCAATATGAGGAATTTCCTGAAGAACACCTCTAGTTTTAGACGTACCTGTTTCAAGTGGTGCCCCATCAAACTGGCAGGTGGAGCATGGGCTCCACTCACACCTGTGATGTGCTGTGTCAGAACAGCAGAGCCCACGGGGGTGCAGGAGAGCCCTCCAGGCAGCACCTGCAGAGCAGGCTCACCTGCGCACTGAGGAGGAGACTCGATGGTGAGGACAAAGGTGTCCCTGTGTGAAACCCAGAAAGAGGTGAAGGAGCTCATGCAGGCTGACTCATGGTGGCAGCATGATGCAGTAAGAACACAGCTTCAGTAAAGTTTAAGAGCCAAAGAGCTTCTGTGATGCTCAGGTGCTGAGAGAGGCAGGGAGCTCACCTAGGCCTCGACCCCAGAGCTCTCTGAGGGACTCGGTCCCACACAGGGGAACCAGATGCCAGCCTGGCAGAGCACCTGTGGCACTGCCTTCATCTCTGTACCCGGGTGCACATGTTCACAGACCAGATGAGCCAGTGTCCTGACTGTCACAGACCCTCTCATGTAGCCAAGGAGACAAAGCAAAACTCACACTCTGAGGAAATCTCACAGGGCACCTTGCAGCGGACAAAGGAGGTCGGCCCACTCACCTTGTTGTGCTGCAGACAGGCTCTGCGCTGGTCCTTCTGACAAGGGGCAGCTTCCCAGGTCCTATTTGTACCCTCTGGCTATGTCGAGCCCTTGCCTTCCATGAACCACCACCAGGATCCAGTTGTTACACTTGACACCTGTCAGGGAGAAGCAAAGCCCTGCAGAACCTCAGTCCCTGAAGGAGGACTTTCCCTCCTTCCATGGTGATTGTATTTCTTGGGCTCAGAAGTTTTCTGAGTTGTAATCAGAGTTAATTGCTTTAATAGAACAGTGTCTGGGGACAAAGTGAACAACTAGCTAAGTTGTGTTGGAGATTTCCACAATGTAGCTTTCTCTTTGATTTCAGAGTTTTGCATCTATCATGAAAAGAGCTTCCCTTCTGTGTTCTCCTACACACCAGCGTGACTCTGGCTTCACTGCTTACTAATACTCAGTCCCTGTAGTTCTCAGGGTGACATTTAACTCAGCCTTTACAGATGGAATCCAACAGGAAAAGCCAAGTCAGTCAAAGGCAGGCAGAATCCAGTCTTTTCCCTGAGAAAATCAGATATGGAGAGCACGTAGGCAGGGAGGGTGCCCAGAGAGCCATGGAATGCTGCTCTGCCAGGGTCTTCAGCAGAGGACTGAGCTCCCACTGACGACCTCAGGGTCTCTAAGGAAGCCTGGCCAGTTCTGCATGGGGTGCTGCTCTCAAAGCGGCAGGGCAGGAGGAATGACATCCTGCTCTGGGTTGTGCCCAGAGGAAGGCAGTGTATGAATTAGGATGCCCCAGTAAAACCTCCTTGTAGAAAAGTAGGTTGGGAGCCATTTGCATGAGCAAGGCACTCAGTAGGGTGATGAGGGTGTTTTACAGCCTTGCTGAGCCTTGGGGAGACAGTGACTTCAGTCAACTCTGCAGCTGCTCCAGCTGTCTTTTTTCCCACCTACTCAACAACTGGACTGCTGTGATATTTACAATTCACAGCTCATTTCCATACAATACTGGACAGATTGCTCTCTATTCCTCTTATATTTTCAATCTCAAATATCACCTAAAAACTTATGTCAAATGTGGTCAATTTCTCCAGAACAAAAGAATCAATGATATTTTAAAATATTCGACATGAAATACAGTTCTACACACAAATTGTACTCAAATTTGAGCAACAACTCAGACACAAAACTGAAATTTTCAAATGCCTCAAAGGCAATATAGGGAAACAAGTCTTGACTTTGTTGTTCCCAGTGAGTTTTTGGATATTAAATTCAAAGAAGAAAAAAGAGAAGAAATTATCCAATGGCACTATGCCAAACTAAATATATTCTGTACCCAAAGAAGACACTAAACACACTTAAAAGTCAGCAATGGTGATGAGACCCACATTTGAAATATCTGTAACTAGTATGTAAATAGTATGGTTTTACCTTCTAAATTATGAGAATCACTCACATAGGGGCATAACAAAAAATCCAAGACTAGGCAGGTTATAAATGGGCAAGGGAATTGAAAACCATTTTCCCAAAGAAGACATGCAAATGTACACAAAGTATGTGAGCAGGAGCTCACCATCCCTAACCGTCAGTTCACTGAAAATCAAATTCAGAAGACAACCTCTCACCTGATAGATTGGTTCCTCTATTCTTTGGTGTGTGTGTGTGTGGGTCACCCAAAATTGAACTCATGGACCCTCAACCACTGGGCCACATCCCCAGCTCTATATTTTTGTATTTTATTGAGAGACAGGGTTTCAATGAATTGTTAAGCCTCTTGCTTTTGTTGAGTCTGGCTTTGTGCTCACAAACCTCCTTCTTTAGTCTCACTAACTGCTGAGCTTGGTTAGTTCTCAACTAGGAAAGAAGAATTAAGTAATGTTTTCAAGAACCTGCTTAAAATATTTTTGGATTTGGAAAAGTAACTCTGGATATATATGTGCACTATTGTTGAGACAAATGTTCCTTTTCCATTATGAGAAGTGTACAGATATTCCTCAGAGAATGAAAAGCATAGTCCAATCCACTGTAAGCACAAGGAATGAAATATGAGGCATTGCACTACTTAAGAACTCAAAATATACTACAAAGTTATAGGAATTCAAGCAGCATTATATTGTCATAAAAGCAGAGAGGTACACTAATGAAAAAGAATAGGAACCAAGAAGTAGCTCATGCATCTACAGCTAAGTGAATTTCAACAAAGATGCTCTGACGGTTTATTAGAGAAATAATGAAGTAAGTAAGTTTCTTAGTGAAGTAAGTGGTACCCAGAAAATGCGTATGCACATGCAAGAGAATGTAACTTGATTCTTGTGTCTTGTCAACTATAATATGTATTGAGTGGATTAAATAGTTAAAAGTTAGACCTGAATTAAACAAAGTAGTAGAAGAAAATAAAGAGAAAAACTTAGGACATCATAATACATAAGGTTTTATGGACAAGTCACCAAAATGACAGGAAACAAGAAAAGGGGACAAAGGGGAGTCTATGGAATTACAAATACTCTACGCAAGAAAATAAAAGAATAAACAAGAGTGAAGAGACTAACCACCTTGTAGTTGAACATATTTGCAAATATATCTCATGGGGGATTAGTTTCAGAATATATAAAAGAAACTTAAACCCTCAATAGCAGGAGCTGTTGGTGTAGATTAGTGGTAGACTGTCTGTCAGTACAGGCAGTGTTTTGGGTTGGATCCCAAGAAATGCAAACAAACATGCAAAACAAAAATCAATAAGAAAACACAGAAAAAAATTCCAGAACAAAATCAAAAGGCCCTGATTTCAAAAGGGCAAAAAGCCTAGAGACGCATTTCCCAGAAGACAACTTAAAAGAGTCAAACTCAGTAATTATCAGGGCAATGCAAACCAAGCCTCACTATCACTAGAATGACCACTGTCAAAAAGAGAAAAGACGTTCTGGTAGGGATGTGGCAGAAAGGAAACTTTGCACTCTAGCTGGGAAGGCAAATAAGTAGAGACATCATGAGAACTGTGTGAGAATCCAAAACACATTAACAACACGACTATCAAATTATGCAGGGACCCCACCATGGTTTAGATCTGAAGGGCATGAAGTCAGCATGTCTAGGAGACACCTGCAATCCTGTGTTCACTACAGCTAAAACAGCACAGAGACAAGCAGCACAAGATCTCCCTTGCCGTTGGAATAGGAAACTCTGATCTCACAGAAGTGGAGAGCAGATGGTGAGCACCAGAGGGCTGGGGGAGGTGAGGACTGGGGAACGTGGACAAAGTGTACAGGTTCAGCATACAGTATCAAGGAGTTCTGGTGGGCTGGGATTCAGCAGCATCAACTGATAATGGAAAAAGTCAGAAAACTGAAGGAAGAGAATTTCCTTGTTTTGGTATAACAAAGATATATTTGAGGGTGTGTTTGTGTGTGTGTGTGTGTATATGGATGTGTGTGTTTGCACCAATTTGAATATTATTAAATGCATATGTGTACAGAACCATCTCATTGTACTCCATAAATACATGTAAATTAGTGTCAATTAAATAAAAATAACCTCTTATACAGAAAGTTGTCAAAGTAACCAACGTAAGTCATATCACTAGTTATAGCACCTATTAATTTATGAGATGCTGGCATGTACTTCTTTATTTTAAATAGATTAAAGGTACATTGTCACACCTGCCTGAATAAGCCTAATGTCACCTGAAATGAATTAAAGTAGAAGGTGACACCTTGATCTTGTCCACTGGATCACATGCAAATCCACAGATAGTAATCACAAGCAGTGGTCACATAACTGACAGGAGGAAGGATGAAAAATCAGCACCTTAATGTGAGAAACCATCATAAGATCTCAAAGTGCATAATAGTCTCCATGCAAATATACTCAACATTATGACTGTCCAGAACATTGTGCCCTGCTTGGTCAGCATCTGAAACTGTGAAAAGAGAAGTTTACTTCCAACCAACATTTACTTTATGACACTTTTGCTTGTTGGAACCATAAGTGTTCTCAGCACCAGGTGCTCTGCATGAGTGACATGGGGATAAAGGACTTGACGTTTTTCCTTTTCAGTTTTGGTCTTGCTTTGAGAATGGCCCTTCTTCCTATGCTGCTTTTATTCTCTGTTGTAATGGGAATGTTTAGTTGGTGCCACTGTGTATAGGATGCACGCAAACTGATATTGGTTATTACAGGGACTCATAGTCTGGGTCCTGGGCTTGGAGCCGTCTCTGTGCGGAAAGGCTCTCACTGGGCGGCCTGCTCCAAGAAGCTGGCTGTGGAAGGAACCTGCCACTGGAGGGAGCAGGGCTGCTTGGGGAAGACTCTAGTTGCCCTGCCCTGCTCCGAGAAGCTGCCCCTGTCTGGGCCTGCCACCCTGGCCGAGCTTCACCTGATGGGAGAGACTCACCCTGCGGCTCTGTGTTAGTCTGAGTCTCTCATTGCCTCCCCTTCTTGAATCCTGGGTTCTGGAGCGACAGGAGATGCAGTCACCCTCTAGTCTGCCATCTTGGATCCCCTTGATGTGGCATTTTTTAAGATTTGACATAGAAACGCTACAATAGTTTAGTGTTCATAGAATAATACATTCTTGCAAAATTGTTTGTAATATAGGCACTACCCAGAGGTGATTGATGCTGGGCAATCACTCACAATGAAGAAGAGTGACAGACACTCTTGAAATACAAAACATAATTAGAAACTATTTTTAAAATCTCTACTCCAACAAAATAGAAAATCTTGAAGACATTGGAAGATTTCTAGCGACATAAGATTCACCAAAACTGAATCTGAAGGATGTACATAATTTAAATAGATCAATTTCAAACAATGAAATAGAAGTCATCAAAAGTCTGTCAACAAAGATTTCAGGACCAGATGGATTCTCAGCCCAGTACTACAAGATCTTCAAAGAAGAACTCATTCCAATACTCCTCAAAGTATTTCATGAAATAGAAGAGGAGGGAACCCTTCCAAACTCATTCTATGAAGTTAATATCAACCTGATACCCAAACCAGACTAAGACACATAGAGGAAAGAAAATTTCAGACCAATATTCCTAATGAACATACACACAAAATTTCCTAACAAAATTTTAACAAGTCATATACAAAAACATTAAAAAGATAGAACACCATGATTGAGTGGGTTTCATCCCAGGGATGCAAGTTTGGTTGAACATCCAGAAATCAGTAAATGTTATTCACCACATCAACAGGCTTTAAGTTTGGAATCACATGATTATTTCAACAGATATATAAAAAACATTTGATAAAGTACAGCACCCTTCATGCTAAAAAGACTAAAATTTCCTTAATATAGAGATACAGGCAAATCAGTGTTTTTAGAAGTGCAATTCATAAAATCCAAATTATGGAACCATTTAGGTGCTCACCAACACAAGATAGGATCAAGAAAATGTGGTGTATATACCCACATGAGCATGGCTCTGCCATCAAAACTGAAATGGTGTCAATTGTGGGTGCAAGAATGGAACTGAAAACATCATGCCTGGTGACATGAGCCAGACTCAGAAATTCAAGGAGCAAATGTTTTCTCTCATGTGTGGAAGATACAGAGAGAGACAGAGAGAGAGAGAGAAAGAGAGAGAGCAGAAAAGGAATATAAACGGGTTCTTATGATAACAGGAGGATAACCAATAGAATAGAGGAATGGAATTGAGAGAGGAAAAAAATCAACCAAATATACATGTCCATTATGAAAATATCATAATGAACCATTTGTGTCCCTATGTATATATAAACATTTATGTATGATTTTGATGTAAAAATAATAGGAGATCAAATGAGTAGAGCCAGATGAACAGGGGGAGGAGAAAGGGGAAGATTGGGAATGTATGGGGTAACAAATCTGTTGGAATCATGTTATGGGCACTGTGATCATGTCACCATTTATCCCTCTAGTATGGATCATCACCTCACGATCAGTGAAAAAGATAGGAATGAATATTATTCTGCAAAGCACTGCAATAAATGAAATCATTTCCACAGTGAGTGTCTTCTGGATACACACGGTGAGATTCACTGTGGTGTTTTTACATAGCATAAAGTTAGGACAAAACCATTTCTCTATTCTTCCCTGATCCGTTTTATCCTCCCTTCCCCTCAATTCCCTTCATCCAGGCCACAGATTTTCCCTCTATTTTAATTGACAGCTTCTCTTTCTTTTCCTTTCCTTCCCCTCCCTCCCTCCCTCCCTCCCTCCCTCCCTCCCTCCCTTCCTTCCATCCCTCCATCCCTCCCTCCCTCCCTCCCTCCCTTCTTCCTTCCTCTCACTGTTTCTTTCTCTCTGTCTTTCCCTCCTTCCCTCCCTCCCTCCTCATTATGGACTAGTTTCCACATATCAGAGAATCTATTTAACCTTTAATTTTTTATTTCAGTGCTATGAATATTTCTCTTAGAACAGCCTTCAGGAAAATAATCCTGCCTTTTCAATCCATTGAGATCATGCTATGCCTCTTATAAATATTCATATACATCTCAAGTTCATGCAAAAATTCCAGGATTATGAACAAATTCTCTAGAGAACGTCACAGAGTTTGTGCTCCTAGTATACCAAGGGATGCTGTTCATGGTTATTTTTCAGTTTTTTAAGCTTACAAGCATCATGAGTGACTACCCAACCTATGCAACTGAGTTTCCCATTTCCTAAGGCAATGTAACTCAGGTGAGTCTTCCATCTGTAGGACAAGGTTTTAATTCTGTAATGTGTGTGGCATGTATCTCTAGCTGATGTGTCACACAGGACACAAGAAAGCCCAGACACAGAAGGAAGTCCAGTGTCCATGAGTGTGACTCCCAGGGAAGCCCAGGCTGCTCTCTCCTCTGAAGAAATGCTGCTGCTCTCCCCTCTCATCTCAACCCTGTGCCCATATTTATTTACCTTCCATTGCAACAGGCATGAGAACAGTCCTCCAGGAGGTAGGACATCTAATTGATATTGGGATCATCCTGGGGTGCAGATGAATCATCTAAATGTGTTTTCTGATTAGCAGAGGAGGTTCGGGTTTTTAAACAATTTTATTAGTACATTTTATTTCCACTACCAGGGGGCTCATCTGACATGACCACACATGCGTGGAGTGTCTTGTGCTCCCTGCATACCCACTGTTTCCTCTTTCAATCCTTTTCTTCTTCCCCCTGTTTCCTTTCCTCTCCTTTTCCCACCTTCCTTCTGTTTATTGAATGTTTTATTAATTCATGATTCATAAGTACACACAAACATGAAATCCACTCTGGTGTTGACACAAGCACATAGCATAATTACCCCAAGTTCATGCCAAAGTTTCTCCTTGTCTCATCCATCTCACCCCCCCCCCCCCCACTACTTGGCTCAAGGACACACTTTCTATTTTTGTGGGATCCACCCAAACTATTCCTCCTAATTTTCCTCCTGTTTCCACATATGAATGGCAACATGCAACTCCTAACTTTCTTCTTTATTTTTTCTTGCAATTTTTAAATTCCTTGTTCTATTTAGTTAGACATGACAGCGAACTGTTTTGATTCATTGTACACAAATGGGGTACAACTTTTCATTTCTCTGGTTGTATATGATGTAGAATCACACCATTGGTGTAATCATACATGTACATACCTCACCCCTCATTTCCCACTACACAATCCATCATTTCTCCATTCTTCCCGCCCCTGGTCCCATTATGTATCATCATCCACTTATTAGAGAAAACATTCAGCCTTTAGATTTGGGGATTGACTTATTTCATTTAGCATGGCATTCTCCAACTCCATCAATTTATCTGCAAATGCCATAATTTTCTTCTTCTTTATGGCTGAATAAAATTCCATTGTGTATATACACCACAGTTTATCCATTCATCTATTGAAGGACATCTAGGTTGGTTCCACAATCTAGATATGGTGAACTGAGCTGCTATAACCATTGATGTAGCTGTATCTCTGTAGTATGTTGATTTTTAGTCCTTTGGGTATAAACCAAGGAGTGGGATAGCTGAATCAAATGGTGGTTTTAATCCAAGTTTTCTGAGGAATCTCCATATTGCTTTCCAGAATGACTGCACCAATTTGTAGTCTCACCAGCAATGTATGAGTGTACCTTTTTCCCCACATCCTCGCCAACACTTCTTATTGCTTGTATTCTTGAAAATTGCCATTCTGATTGGAGTGAAATGAAATCTTAGGATATTTTTACTTTGCATTTCTTTAATTACTAGAGATGTGAACATTTTTTAATCTGTATGTTGATTGATTATGTATATTCTGTGAAGTGTGTACTCAGATTCTTACACACTTATTAATTGGGTTATTTGTTTTTTGGTGTTATTTGTGTTATTTATAAATTTTGGAGATTAGTGCCCTATGTGAAGTGGTTGTTGTAGAAATTTTCTCCCACTCTTTAGACTCTCTCTTTATAATATTGATTAATTCCTTAGCTGAGAAAAAAAAGCTGTTTAGTTTAAATTCATCTCATTTATTGATTCTTGCTTTTATTTCTTGCCCTTGGGGTGTCAGTTTAAGAAAGTCAGAAGCTGACATGATGAAGATTTGCATATACCTTTTCTTCTGTTAGATGCAGGATCTCTGGTCTAATTCCTAGGTTTTTGATCCATTTTAATTTGAGTTTTGTTCAGGGTGAGAAATCAGAATTTCAAGTCATTTTGCTGCATATAGATTTCCAGTTTTCCCACACCATTTGTTGAATAAGCTATATTTTCTCCAGTGAATGCTTTTGGCACCTTTGTCTAGAATGAGATAACTATATTTAGTAGGATTTGTCTCTGTGTCTTCTATGATGTACCATTGATCTAGCTGTCTATTTTGGTGCCAATACCATGTTGCTTTTGTTACTCTGGCTCTATTGTATAATTTAAGTTTTGGTTCTTTAATGCCTCCTGCTTCACTCTTCTTGCTAAGTTTTGGTTTGGCCATTCTGAGTCTCTTATTCTTTCAAGTGAATTTCATAATTGCTTTTTCTTTCTATGAGGTATGTCATTGGGATTTTGTGCATTTTATGTTTACAGAGACCTTTATGATAAGGGATCTAAAGCAACCCTCTAAGATTTTGTAGGAAGAAGAGGGGGAAGCCTTACAGAAAGGTTTTACTAATATAAGCAACATAGGCAACTTTCTTGTGTTGAAGCAAACATCTTTGTTTCATTTTTTCTGGAGAAGTTGACCACAGTTTGAAAGAAATTGCTAGGTGAGAAATGGGACTGAGAACATCTGTGGAAGGAGCAACATTCTATCCACAGTTGAAATCAACATGGACTGATAAAGACCAAAGCAGTCCCTTGTTAACCAGGTTGCAGGGAACCACAGAGGCAGAGCAGAATAAGATCTGACAGAAGTCCGTTTCCCCTGAGGTCCTGAAGCAGTGGTAAAGCACCACTGTGACTCTGTGAGTGAGTTCTGTTCAGCACAGTGATCCCCCAAACTGCTGTGCTAAGTGTGGCCATTACAGGAAGCCTCACCCACCACATCTCTCAACACCTGTTATTCCCTCTCTCCTAATCCAGTTTGATAAGTGTCCACACATCTAGAACTGATGCTGGCTCCCTCAGTATCTCTTGAGGTCACTCAATGGGAACTCAGATTCACAAAGACCTTCCTTGGGTCACACTGGCTCCTTTGGGGCACCTGCCTGGCTGTACCTGCTGCTGATCTGATTCTTTCAGACAAGACGCTTGATGCTGGATGTCCTTGTCTGAGGCAGAGCTACATCAGTGTTCTATCTGGACAAGCTGGGCCTGTGGAATGGACACTGAGGACCACAAAGACCACTGCAGATTTGTGAGCAGGGACACCACAGAGTCAGTTGGGGCTTAGAGTTTAGAAACATTCACGTTCAGGCATCAAGGACATGCAAGAGGCACACCTGGAAAGCCTCATGCTCACCAAAACATGGAACAGAAAGGAGAACTGAGCAGAACAGGAGGCACTCTGAATGGGGCGATGGTTGCAGACATTAAAGACCCTGATGCAGTGGATTTCCTAGGAGTGTGCATGAGGCTGTGCTGTGAGCTGGGAGGATGAGCACAGGCCCAGGACTTTGGACCTGGACAATGAGAACAGACAAAATAAAAAGGAAACAGGGCATAAATCCAAGTTTGGGCAGCTATGGGCTGCAGGTAGCCATGCCTAGGTGGAGCACAGGTGTAGTGTCAGGATTTGAAAGCAGATTGGTTGTGCTTATATCAACCTTGAACAAAAACTGTGTTCAAAAGTTAGAACTTTGAACACTAGTCCTCAAGATGGCATTTTTTCAAAAAATGTTTATTAGTTAAAAAACACACAAAGGATGCAGTTATGGTTTAGATGTGAGGTGTCCCACCATAGCTCACATGTGAGTAAGGCAAGAAAGTTCAGAGCTGAAGTGGCTGGGCTGCAGAAGCCTCGATCCAGTCAGGACCTGAATTCCTGGTCAGGAGTCGCTGGGTGGCAACTGTGGGCAAGGCTGTGGCTGACCGTGGAGGTGGGGGCTGTCTTGTCCTTGTCGAGGGGAGTTTTCTCTCTCTCGCTCTCGCTCTCGCTCTCTCGCTCTCTCGCTCTCTCTCGCTCTTGCTTCCTATGCAGTGTCCTCAGCTACTTTCCTGCACCACACTCATCTGCCACGGTCTTCTGTCACCCCTTGGAACTGAGGGTGGAGTTGGCCATCTGCAGACTGACAGCCTGACACCATGAGCCCCCAAACACACCTGTCCTCCTCTAACACTGTTCTTGTCAACCCTCTGGTTACAGCAGAGGAAAAGCTGATCAAAACAACTGACAGGAAAAGGAATAGTACAGTTCCTTGGATAAAATGATCACCATTATGTGTCTCCTGATCCTTACCCTCTAGAAAATGGGTGGTATGAAATGCTTTCTGAAGATAAAGATTATCATTTCTGATTTTTATGCCTAAATAATATGTACTGCATCAACTGTTTCTACATATGAGGTAAGAAATGGTTCTGAACCTGGTCAAGGGTACAACCTTCATGATCCTAACAGGACTTCACATTGCTGAGAACATCTTGGTTCTTGGGAACTATATTTACTTGTTTAGAGATATTAAGAAAAATCTATGCACCTTATTCTCATCCACTTGGCTTTTACAAATATCCTAATGCTTTTTCCCAAAGGAACACCAAGGAAAATACAGATTGGTTTGCAAAGCCTTCTAGGTGATGTAGGCTGTAAGGTTGTGGTTTACCTGGAGAGGGCCAGGAACCTATCCATCAGCACCACCAGTCTCCTTACGGTGGTACAGGCTGTCACCAACAGTCCCAGAGCCTCCAGGTGGAGGCTGCTGCCCAGGTCTACATGGCACATCCTTTCCTTGTTGCTCTTCTTCTGGATTCTCAATTCCTTGATAAGCATGAACGTACAATTTTACATCAAAAATAGCAACAACATGAACACATAAGAACTTATTAAAGGGACTACTATTGTTATTTTCAACCAGACAACTGGATAATTTGATGGATTTTTATTGTTCTTATGTTCTTCAGAGATGCTGTGCTCCAGGGTGTCATGGGCCGGGCCAGTGGCTACATGGTGTTCCTCCTCCACAAGCACCACCAGCATGTCCTCTACCTGCAGACCTCCAAGCTCCTCCTGAGATGAAGGCTGCTCAAAGTGTTCTCCTTCTGATGCTCTGTTTTCTCTTCTTCTAGTGGACAGATTTTTTTTATTTCTTTACATTCATTTTTGTCCTTATTGAAGGATTCCATATCTTTAAGTGCTCAAGAATGTCACACTCTTGATTTTGTGATTCTAGCCCATTTGTGCTCATTCACAGAGATGAATATCTGGTTGAATGTTGTCATGTTCAGTAAGAAAGAAAGACATTGAGAAATTGTCCCCTTTCATTGATTATTTCACATGTTTGAAATCCTGTTAGTATTGTGATGCTGGATGTGATGCCAAATCCAGGAAGAGTAGATGAGTCCACAGAGGTGCATTCTCACACCTCAGCTGCTGACAGTTCTGAGGGTCACAGAGGTCTGTGGGAGCTGGGAAGACCCAGACACCCTTCCCATTTCCTTCCTGTCACCTTTCAGGAAGTGGCTGATGTGTTTTTCATGCATGTGAGATGGCTCCCACACCACACCACATCTGCTGGTAAGTGCAGAAGAACAATTTGGAAATATATCAAAATTACTTCTGTATTCAACTCTTGACCCAAAGAATTCAGTTCTAGGGCCTGATCTACAGATATACTTGCTCACATTAAGATACCTCAGAATGAAAAATATTTAGACTGCAGTTTTACTTTATAAAGAAACTTAAATATTCCAATAAGCTGGCCATCATTGTTGTTAAGGATAATTATATATTTTCATCCTTCAAGTTGAATATCATTGAACTTGTTAAAAAATGGGTGGGTTCACACTGGGTTTATATGTACCAGGATGTAAGGTGCATTATAATTAAAAAGTGTCTCGTCCAGCGAGTACAATGCAGACTCGGCTCTCAAATGAAGTTTTAAGGTCTGTATTTTATGGGAGAGCTTCTGAGCCGAGTGCCTGGTTCTTCCTCCTCCATCCACCAGCCGCCGGGTCCTTCTTTTTCTTCTCTTGTCGTGCAGCTCTCTCTCTCCTTCTTTTCTCTCGTGCAGCTGTCACTTCTCTCTTCTTCCTCTCTCGTCGCACCGCGGCCGCGCCTCTCCTCTTTTTTTCGTCCGCTGCAGCTGCTGCCTGCCCTCCTTGCCTTACTGCTCTGCCTTGCTTGCTCCCACCGCCGAGCCGTGCAAAATACGCAGCTTTATGGGATATAACAGCCAATCACCTTAACGGGTCAGGCGTTTGGCTTGTGGAGACTTAATGGTGGGTAATGAGGACATGTACTGATCACGAGCTAAGCATGGTCGCGGAGGAGATCAGTCAGCCAATAGAAAGCACTTGTAGCTGGGCTTCTGGCGCCATAGGGCGAGGCCAGCCACCACTGCGGGCCCTGCAGGGCCCGCGGCCTCCAACAAAGCATGTACACTAACAGTGCTTTAGAAGGGAATCCAAAATGTTTAATTGGATTTTGTCTAAGTATGAGTTGCATATCACAAAATCAATCTAAAGTGTAGTTGTGTCATTGGGAAAAAGAATCCTAATGGAGGTGTATCAAAACTTCATTTTTTCCTTCAATGTATTCTCATTTCTAATCTTTGTAATGCATTTTTGAATAAATGAAAAAAATACTGTTGTAACTAATCTCTGGCTTCTTTAAATACATTACTTCTTACTGAGTTTACATTGGCCAGTGCTTTTGATCTTTCCTAATTTTAAAGATATACAATGTATTCTGATTCTTATTTGAGGGAAAAATTGCTTTGCCCTTTTCTCAAATGGGATCCAAGTACACGTGGGTGTGGAGGGCACAGTTCTGACTATGAGGGATTCCTTGGGGCCACTCTGAACCATCTGTGATGCCGCTGTGCTTACTGCACATACTCACTGACTAAGCATCAAACCCATGAGACACAGATGTGCTAAAGGGCCTCTGTGTCTCCTGGTGGCCCTGCATCTGGGTGTCTTACTT
>NC_136467.1:156602884-156867296 GCF_902686455.1 Sciurus vulgaris
AGTTTCAATTGGAGAAGTGTTCCAATTTCTTAAGAATTTTAAATAGCACAAGAATTTTAAAAAGGGAAGTGAGAATTTCATTGCTCACAAGACATCTAGGAAATGTTTGAAAAGAACACAGCATTGTATTTTATTGAGGTCTCATTTCAAATAAACTTGATTAATTAGTAGTAAGATAATCAAAAAAATTTGAGTGAGTACTATGGAGAAATGCTGGGTGTCTGTTAGTACAGAAATGGTGTCCATGTGGGCAGAACAGGCACAGTTGTTATCTTAGTATTACTTATCGCAATGTGTCTTGAGGCATTTAATAGTGGAATAAATGATGAATGGAATCTGTTTACAACATTCCTCTGTGGGGGGAGAGGAAGGAGAGGGGACAGCTGAAAGGGGTCAGCGGGTGACAGCTGAAGGTGAGTGTTGGATCGTGGTCCTTGTAGTGCACTCTGCTTCTCTGACTGAATGTGTGCTTCACGTTTTCCATCATGAACAACGAGGGCTCACAGCCATGTTCTGGAAGCCTGGTCCATGAAGGGCGGCACAGCTTCCCTGGGCCTGCTGGGACCTGACAGAAGAGCTTGACGCAGAACCGAAGCTCCAGGAGAGTGAGAGGTCAGAAGAGCCGGAGGACCAGTGAAAGGTGACAGAGAGTAATTAGCATCTGCACCACTTTAAATTTTGTTGCTCTTTTGTTTGTTCTTGTTTGTTGTGGTCCCAGGCTGGACTCAGGGCCCACCTCTAGACGAGCAGGTCGAACACTGAGCCACACCCAGGTCTACCTCACCATTTCCTCATGGTGAGTACACTGTGTGCGATGTGGACGGACCTGGAGGACATTATGTTAAGTGAAATAAGTCAGACAGGGAACCACAAGCACTGTGTGGTCTCACTCATAAGTGGATCTAAAAAGCCCTGGTTGTTTAAGAAAGGACAAGAGCCTTTGGGCCTATGGAGCTGTTTCAACTTCCTCCAGGTGGGAGCTGTGCTTCCTGTCCCATCCACAGAATCAGGACCATGGGGCTGTGGCCCAGAGAGCTTTCCAGTCTCCACCTTCAATTTCCCCTACCCTCCTGTGCACAGAGCACAGCACTGCCTCACACTTGGTCCAGGCTCCTCCTGAAGACTCCCAGCCCTCAGGTGCACACAGGCTGCCTGGAGCAGGGTCCCAGCTGGGGAGGCGTTCAGGGTGAGCAGATGCACTGTGGGTGGGCAGCTCACCTGCAGCACTGACCAGCAGTCTGCAGAGCTGCTTCTGCTCCTGAGGGGCCCTGGGGTCCACAGCTGGCCTGAGTACCAGCTCACACAGCAGGAGAACCTGCAGGTTGATGGAGCAGAATGTTGATAGGACTCAGGGAGCTGGGTTTCATATCAGCATGAAGCAGAGGAAGCAGCAGAAAATGGCTCTTTCTCCAAAGAATGTTCCGAAGGTCATGGGAGAATCCTGGGGTGGCCATCATCATCACTGGGCTCTGGGCTCAGAAGGGTCCTCTGCGTTGGCTTTCTCTTCCAGGGAATTCACTGTGAGCTCCATGGAATCTTACCTCCTCTTCCTCCCTCTTCAATACACAGTGTTGGGGAAACTAGGCAGCCATGTGCCAAAGGACAGAGTTGAAACTTATCTGTCTTAAATATAAGGCACTCAGCTCTATTCAAAAAAAGGGGAAAGGTCTTGGCAATGATTTATGAAAATGGCACCAAAAGCACAAGCCACAAAAAAACAAATTAAAATTGGGACTACAGCACATGGAAATGTTTCTTCACATCAAGAGAAACAACCAAAATTATGAAAAGACAGAGTGGGAGAGAATACGTGCAAACCTTGGCTAGCTTCCGAGCTGTGTAAGGAACTCAACTGCAAGTAAAGCAGGTAATTCCATTTAAAAGTGGGCAAAGTACCTGAGTAGATATTTTCTCAAAGAAGACATGCAAATGGCCAAAACTAGATGAAAATGTTTGTTCTTTGAAAAGAGTTCGGAACATATATTTAGCTAATAATCTGAACTTTATAATAGCATCAATGTAAATAGGAAAAAATTTGAATTTTGGAGGTATAAAAATTCCAATTACCCTCCTAATTGGACAGAGGTGTCAAATACCAGTACACATGTAAGTAAGAAATACTAAAGTAATTGGGAAACCACCTTGTCCATTTGCACTGGACAATCTGGATCCCTCAGGAATTAGTGACGACATGCTCTGCTCCCTTCCCCTTCCTCCTTCCCTCCCCTCCACTCTCCTCGCCTGTCCAATCTCTGTGTATTTTCCACCAATCTTCTCTTAGAACCTTATTAAACTGATGTTCTATGTGACAAATGCTACTTAATTGCTATGAATTGTTGAAACCAAAGCCTCCTTCAGGAGTGTGCTACATATGAAAAGAACAATAGCTACATGAGGCAAATCTGAGGAATATCCGGGAAATTTGTGACATTTGAAAAATTAATACCATAAAAGCAAGAACACTCTTACTTACAAGGAAAACAAGGTAAATAAGGGCCACCGTGCGTGGTGGGAAGAGGTAAAGAATGTCGGAGCGCTAAGGGACTTGGGACAGAGATCTTCTGGAATCTCCAAACAGCAGCCAGGAGGGTAGGATTCTCACCCACGAGGTGCTGCCGCTGACCTGATGCAGAGGTTACCTCACCTGCAGCCCATTTTGGCTCAGGCAGGTGCTGGGTAGATGTGCAGACCTGTCTCCCCAGGGATGAACCATAGCCCAGCAGGAGGCTGTGCCCGGGAACTTGGCCACCACCCCTGTGCTAGGAGGCCTGTTAGGGGCTCTTGTGGGCCCAGCACCTGTGCACCACAGGGGTGGTTGGTACCTCTCCACTTAGCCCAGAGTCACGGATGAGGCCCTCACCCCACCAGGGTTGCCCTCACGCCTGGGAATCAGGTCAGGGCAGGCACTGGAAGCATGTGGGGTCTGAGCAGAGGGAGCTCAAGGTCCACCTGGTGCTGCAGAAAACTTGCCTCCTGCTCTCACCCCACGTGGGCTGCACAGCCAGGGATTAAATAGGTATATATACATACCTTTATCTCTGTATGTGTGTTGCACATTTATCCCTCTCATCCTTTCTTTCTTACTTCCTCTTGAGTTTGAAGATCAACTGCTAGCAACTCTTTAGGAATCTAATTATTTTGGTGCTCAAATAGCTTAGGTTTTGTCATTGGCAGCAGCTTCAAGCTGGGTCTGTGTGTCGTAGAGACACGTCCTGTTGTGTCTATTGTGTTTACTTATGTTTTGTGTTCTTACTTCCTTACCTGTGGAAGGTGTCTTCTGCTATCTCCTCACTTGTGGACTCAGCCCGTTTTTTCTGAGGAGTGCTGGCCCCTTGCTGAAGTGTGTTTTCAGAGGGTTCTGGGTGAGAGGTGCAATTGTGGCTTCCAGGACACATTTTCTACTTAACCATTTAAGCAGACTCAGCTCATAAATGTACCTGCTTTGCACATGTACACACAGATCACCTACGTATGTACACACATGGCTCACGTTCATCTACTCTAGAACTTGACTTCAGTCCTGCCTCTGCTCATAAGTTGACCTGCAGCATCCTCTCTTCTCTGCTCCATTGCATGTTCCTTGATTCTCCTTCTCATTGAGTACCCAGGTTCCTCAAAATTGAACATATTCACTCATTTGTTCTAATCTATGACACTTCTAAAATTGTTCCCGAATTGCTTTATACATACCTCTATAAAAAGCTTTTTATTTAATAATGGTAAGTAATTTCCACCATCATTTGCCCCAGATTGAGAATATATAATGAAAACCCCTATGTTGATAAATTATTTTGATTCTTTCTTTTCTTATAGCTCTTCAAACTTTTCTCTTTGAAAAATTTATCAAGAACACAGGTAATGACAAATGCTGATAACTATATGGCTAAAAGGTGAATTCCTACATTGTTGGTGGGGCTCCAAATTTGTGCAACCACTCTGGAAAGCAGTGTGGAGATTCCTCAAAATTCTGGGAATGAACCACCATATGACCCAGTCATCTCACTCTGATATTTATTCAAAAAACTAGTATAGCAATGTTTGCAGAAGTGCAATTCACATTGCTATGGAAATAGTCCAGGTGCCTGCCAGCAGATGAATAGTATATGCACACAATAGAGATTTACTCGGTCATAAAGAAGAATGAAATTATATCATCTGTTAAAAATGGATGGAACTAGAGACCATCAGGCTAAGCCAGACCCACAAAGTCATGGTCAATTGTTTTCTGTCGTATGTGGAAACTACAGCAAAATCAGTGGGAATAATGGGGCAGGGAATCCAAGCAAAACAGTAAAGATCAGTGGTGCAGAGCATGAGGATTGAGGGAAAGGGGGAAGGAACAGAAAAGGAAGGAGAGTGGAAGGAATCTGACAAACCACCTTGTGCACACACATGCACATACCAAAGTAAATGTCACCTTTGTGTACATCTATGATGCTCTAATTCAAAAATAAAAGATCTATAAATAAAAAGAAGAAAGCAGTAGAGTACTGGGTACTGAATGAGAGAAAATTGAATTCCATACTTGCATAATTATGTCAAAATGAACCCCAATGTTGTAAATAACTATAATTCAGTAATAACATTTTTAAGCATTTCTAAATGTTGATTTAAGACCAAAAAGCCACTCACTCTCCTTTCTCTGTAGTAATACCTCTATGCACAAGTTTGCCCATTTGTAAGTTTATATAGCACTAGAGTCACTGCTACTGGTCCAAACTTATGCTAATCAGGGTTTGAAGAAGTACTAATGCCATTGGTCCAAGCTTATGCTAATCAGGGTTGGAAGCCTACTACCAGTGGTCAGCTCAAGATCTGACTTTCTCTCAGGTCTGGCCACTTCCATTCCCCCTGCAGGTCAGGTAGCTGAGGTTGAGGTGGGAGGGTTTGTGGTCTCAGGTCATGCTGCAGGTGCCCACGCTGTGCCCAGGCGGGCAGAGAAGGGTGGCAGGTCCACACAGCTTGGCTCCTAGAGCCTCAGGCCCACCTGCTGGGTGGGTTCCACACAGCAGCAGGTGGTTCTGGCACTGTGATGGACTGACAGGTGTCACTCCATGAGAATGGTATAGGCCAGACTCTAAGGAACTGACTAAACAGACTCCATTTTTCTCTGAGACTCCATGTTATGTAGGAAATAAGCTTCTCCCATGGGAACACCCTGCCTCTGTGCCCATCATCAGTTATGTGGTGTGACATGTTTAATAATGTACAATGGCAACTCCTATATAGTAAAGAATGGCTCTCTTTTGATTCCTATTGCTCCTAAACAATGTACCATGTGAACAGTGATTGTGTGGATGTTAGCAACCATTCTTTAATTTGTACCTAGGTAAGGGTCATTCTGACCTACTTCTCTCTATTGATGATCTCATAATGTTAGTTTGTAATTTTGAATCATAGCAACAGACACTTATGATTGATGTGATTTTTTGTATAAGAACCCCTACAACCCTGTGGTCGGGGCTGTTCTCCCAATAGTCATTTTTGGGGCATTGTGTGAGACAGTCAGCCGGCCAGCTTAATAAAGACTCTCGAATTTGTATCTCTCAGTGGTGATTGGTCTGTTCTTAAGTTGCGCCCCATAACAACTGGAAATGCACTAGGGCTACAAGCATAGGGAAAAGACTCCTTTTAGAGCCAGTTGGTACCAAGCATTGAGTGAACAAAATAAAATGAGAGCTCACGCCAGGGAAGAGGAATTGGCAGCACCAGCTGCTCACGCAGATCCTCCAGCTCATACCTGGTAAGCAGTGATCATTCGTTTTATTAGTTATCTTTATTCAGAAAAATGCAACATTCCCTCAGCTTTTCAGCAGGAGATGATTTTGAAACATGAAGGAAGTCTCCAGGTAGGCTCCTCTTCTTGAACAGCACCTGGCACATGGGCACTGTCTTCCCTGATGGGACTTCTGAACAGGGTGCAGGGCCCTGGAGGAAACCATCAGATTTTAAAACTAGCTAGAGCACGATGGAGTTCCACAAAAATTTAAATACATCTCAAAATGGAAGAAAAGGAATTTGCAAGTTTTTCAACAAAATACGAAAACTGAGAGGGAAGTGGTCCTTATTGCCCCAAGGAAATCTTGTGATTTTTCATTTTGTAGTTCACCTCACCTGTACGTGTGAATAATACTCCACCACGGGGGCCTGGGTCCTCTTTCTAATCAGGGAAAGTAAATCAGGTGACTTGCCTTTGGGGCACAAGGATTTTAGCTTCTCTTGTGTGCCAGGGACACTGCTAGGTACTGTCACACAGGTCAGAGAAAAAAGCCCAGGGACCAGGAGCCTGCCTCCCAGGCCAGCCTCTCACCACTCTTGCTTCTGAAAACAGTGCTTCCCTCTCCTCTCTTCTCAGCCCTGTGTCCACACCTATCCATGTTCCTTTGCATCAGGGACCAGAAGGTCCTCCTTAGTCATAAGTGAATAACAGATAGGAGGAACACACTCAGGCACGTAAGAATTATACAGGAGACCTTGAAACTACAGGGTCGGACTGAACTTTTGAAAGTGGGGGTGAGCCCTTGTAGTTCCTGAGTCTAATTTTTTGTTTAGTGTACAATAAATAAAGCAATCACTTCTGAGAAAGAACTAGACCTAAGATGTGTTCAGAGAGAGTAAGGTGACCGTCCAATGCAGGTTCATGTTAGGGAATTGGTCAGAAAGAAGTGTGCTGAGCGTAGGTCATCATCAATTCTGTTTCTGAATGTGAAGGAGTGGAGAAGGAAGGGAAGTGCCTCCTTTGTTTTCCAGCTGTCCCCTCTGGGTCCCATCATGGAGCACTGGGAGGAGGAGGAGAGGCCAGTGACATGGAGACCCCTGGGACAGACATGTGGCAGATTGTTCACTTTCTCACTGCACAAACTTCTATTAAAATAATCGAGCCCTGATTAAGACCATGATAAGTTCTGAGTCCAAAAAATGAAGTAATTGTAAGAGGGAGAGGGAAAGTCGTCCTTCAGGGATGGAGGTTCTGCAGGGCTTTGCTTCTCCCTGACAGGTGTCAACTGTGACAACTGGAGTCCTGGTGGTGGTTCATGGGAGGCAAGGGCTCCACAAAGCCAGAGGGTAAAATAGGACCAGGGAAGCTGCCCCTTGTCAGAAGGACCAGAGCAGAGCTTTTCTTCAGGACTGCCACCAAGGTGAGTGGACCTGAGGTTCTGGTTTGCTCATGGCACATGTGACATTTCCTCAGCAACACAGATCTTACTCTGTGTTTCTGAGCAAGTGGTTTGGTGAGAGGGTCAGGAGTCCTAGGACATTTTCCCTGAGAGAATCATTTACAATCATGTCCTCTAGGTATTCTGGAACTCCATGTCCCTGTGTACAGGATCCAGATTCAGCAGGGCTCTGTGATGGATCCAGAAGTTAGAAAGAAGGGCTCTGGGACCTCTGGGACATTTACCAGCTTTCTGTGACTTCTGTGTTGTCTTGTATTATTACTGTAGGCACTCTTAAATTTTATCAGTCTTTTGCACATAAATTTGGTTATTACTGTATCTCTAAGGGACCATTTTAGCTTTAGTATTAGGTCCCTAATTGGATTTAACTTGAGTGAATTCTTTCTGCATCTATCATTAAGCTCTGTGTCCTCCTGAAACCAGAGTTTTGAGATGAAATGGGATTCACAGTTCCTGCTGGCAGGTGGGTGCACACAAGTATCCCAGCTCTTAGTGGTGGGCCTTACCTCCCGGGGTGCAGCAATCCTCAGCTCCTCACCATTACATTCTTCTTTCTGGGTTCTTGTCCTGTGATTTGAAGAATGAAATCCACAGACCAGAATGAGCAAATGTGAGAGCAGGATTTATTGACGAGTAGACACAGGACTTTTGGAGCATAGAACTCGGCACCCACACCATATTTCCTCAGATGCAGTGTGAAAGTCTAGGGCTTTTGCATACCATTTGGGTCACTGTGCTTGGTCCAAACTTATGCTAATTAGGGTTTGAAAAGCACTAACACTGTTGTTCAGGCTTGAATCCCATCTGGATGTCTTTACTTCCATTTTCTTCCTGCTGGGCAAAGGGATATACTGAAAGACATTCATTGTGCATGCTTGGTGGGGTGCCTGGCACTGTGCAGATGCATCCAGAGCATCTGCAACTGGCAAGCATGCTGCATGCAGGCTGAATTGCCTGGGTGATGGATCTGCTTGCCAGGACTCAGCTTGGCACTTTAAGGCCACGCCACCAGGGCAGGCTCTGCAGGGCAGTGAGTGGTGGCTGCTTGTGCTTTGCCCACCTGGGCTGCCACTCTGCTGCTTCTGGGCAAAGAACAGTGGACTGCCTGCATGACTTGGTAGCTGTGGAGCATGTCATTCACACATATATTGCACCACTCATGGAAATCAGATTTATTCATTTTATGCTTTTTACTGGAGGTCCTATTAATAACAATGATCATTTGGAATCGCAGTGTGCCACGGGGGATCAGACCACCAGGTTCCTATACAGGTTCCCTTGGTAACACAAGGTCAATTTAAGGCAGTTGTTTACTTTCCTAGGTAGAAGAAGCAGAACGCTCCTCTCTGCAAGTTTACATTCTTGAGACTTTCACTGCTGCCAGCCAAGAACTAGGATTTCTCCCAACATTTGGACAAGAGATTCCTTCAGGAGGACTTGATTGATCTGAACCCTTGTGATTCTCTTGTTGAAAATGGACCAGAAACATTTAAGAACTGCAAGTATTATAAGGAAGAATATGCAGGTTAGTCCTAACATTATAGTGTTTTAGCATATTAAGCAGGTTCTATTTAAAGTTAATAACACAGACCTCTCTCACAAAGGAGAAGGGGGCCATGGCTGATGTTCTAAAGCCCCAAGAAGTGAGTGCACATTACATCCTTTATAGGTTAAGGTCTCTTTTATTCTCCAGTTCTCTCTCCCTTTACTCCCCTTCCTGCCTATGTGACTAGGCCTGGTTTTGCAGGTGAGATGCATAAAGTGAGAAGCACATGGGCAGAGGAATGGCCAACGTGATTCTGTCAGGTCAATCTGGTAATCAATGGGCTCTGCAGATCCTTGACATTCCATTCTCTGAGGGGCAGTCTCCAACTTCCAGAGGCAGATGGATTTCATGGCCTCCATTTTCTCCATTAGACTTGATCCCCTATTTCTACTCTGCCTGTCCCCAATTCTGGCTTCATTACCCCCTTTTGCTTTAGAAAATATTTGCTGCTGTAAAGAAAGGGAGCGTGACCAATCTGGCTTTTTGGAGCTGGAAGGGGGCAGCCTAGGGCAAGTAGTTTCAAGTTCCCTTTTAAAAATTGAGGGGTCCAAAGAAGTCTGATTGGGGAAGAGCAGGTTGTAAAGTCAACTGGGGATGGGTGCTTCTATGAGAAAAGAACAAGAAGACATGAGTACTGAAATGAGATTAATACAAAAAACTGTTGCAGAATCTGGAACATGCCAATGAATATCATGAAGATGACAGAAGTCAATCATCTATCACCAGGAGGTGGAAGGACTGAGAAGTTGTTCCCATAACAAGGCCTAACAAAGGTTGGAAAGGACAAGGCCTTTATGTGGGAACCTTAACATTGTCCAAGTTATCAGGAATGTAAACACCACATTTAACTCTTAAAGTCATTGATGTCCCAGGAAAATATAATTAAGCTACTTGATGTCATCTGATCTTTGTAAAATATCCTTTTATTGGTATAGTCTATGTTTAGTACAGATCTCTATACTTAGGGCTACTAGCAAACATAAGTTAAGCCTACCTGTGTAAATTAGGAAGGTCTGTAGACCTTAAACTGACTAAAAGTTTCTGACTCTGGAAGTTTCTCTTGATATTTATCAGGCACATTTGCCTAATAATCTCTCTTTTGTAGTTCCCAGCCTTTATTCTTGTGGGCTAACACAAGTGTATTTTATAAGTTACATTTAACTATTGTTTCTTTTATATGCCCAAGAATGGCTATATTTTGGTTTTAACAGTTTTTATGGATGTTTAAATACACTTGTTCCTGTCTTGTTAAGAGACAGCTGAGTTTTCACAGGGCTCACTTGTGGGGAACTTGAGGGCAGCTTCTTAGCTCCTTTAGTGCCATTTGCTAGGTAGGGTCTCCTCGAAGAGATGGTTTCCCTTGGAAGCATCAGGATGTCTCCCCTTTCCAATGACCCTCCTCTGCAGCAGGTGCACTGATTGGCTGTTCATCCTCCAGTGGTCTCATCAATCTCCTTGATCGGGAAGTTGTGTGACCCAGAGTTGCAAAGCTCCTTACAGAATTTCCCTCGTTTCTTCGATTCAAGCTGACTTTGAGGGCAAGAGCCAACTACTGTGTTTCCTTGGCCTCTACATTTAATTTCAATCTCTAAGTTTCATCTTAAACATCCAGCAAGACAGTGTCACCAGTTTTACAGTACCAAGCTTTAAATTCAATGTCTGTAACTTTACAGTTATTTACCATTTTCTTTAACTGGAGTCTGTATTAGTACTGGAAGTTACCATTACATACTCTTTGTTCTGTAGGTGATGGCTTATTATCACAAGTTACTTAGGTTGTGTGTTCTTGAAGCAGTACCTCCGTAAAACTAACAGGTAAGAGTTTTACAAAATGAAATTATCAAGAATAAAATTACATTCATCTTGTATAATAGCTATCTTGAATTTGACTGAGCATTTTAGCTTTATATTATATCCCCTGTTTGAGATCACAGTAATTCCACAACAAGAACCAATCCTTTGAGTATAACTTTAAATAAGCTGAAGTCTGGCTTATTTTGGAGACACTGTAACATGCACTAAGGTGACAGGCACATTCTTATCTGAGGCAAGGTTGGCCCCTCACAAATATTAAGTGTTCCAATTCTAATGTTCATCTTTGACTTCCTTAAATATCATTTTAAGTTTACATATATTTTTTCCAGAGTTTATATAAGCATTAGAGAACATGATTTAACATTATATTCAAAGCACGAATCAAAGAAAGACTGAGAGAGCTCTAAAGTTTCCTTTTGATTGGAAAAGTGGCAAAATGTGTTTTTTTTATGTTTCACTATATTAACCTATAAACAAATCAGACTCTCACTAACCTTTAGAAATATATTTCATTTGAAATATTTTATCTCAGTGTAAAAAGTAACAAATTTTACATATAGCCTACTGATAACAGGTCATGTAATAGCACATTAAATGATAGAAACAAATTCCCAATAAAATTTACTCTTTATAATTTTAAAATTACCCTTACATGCAAGTTTAATTTGGAGAATAGCAGCTTGATATATTTTTGCTTTAAAGACTTGTATATCTGGAAGAAATGAATACATTTAATATACGAATAATGACCATTCCAATTACCTTAATGCCTTTATATTAAACAAATTTAGTTTTTAAAGGAAACTTTAGACTCTGTTATGTAGTGCAATACTCTACAAATTATTGTTTAACCATAATTGTATAAACTCCAATTTTTAAGAGTAATTTTTCTGAAGAAGAAAACAACAGACTTAATGTTAAGAGTACATTAGTGTTTCTAAGAAATCCTTGTCATTTTAACATATAGATTAAACTTTGATTTATATATTAGTATTTGACTTAGGAGAAACCTTAAATAGCTTTAGCTGATGGTCTTACATACATATAAGCAAATTAGTTACACACAAACTTGTTGAAATTTGCCCTTTACTTACACACAGACTGTCTTAGCACTTTCTTAGACCCTCATGTTTACCACATAAGCATTTTCTTACCCAGAAACAATTTGTTTTTCACTAAACATATTTCCATATTTAGAACCTTGTATTTTGTCTTTCCTCTCTGTTGATCCCTTGATGTTCACATTCTGAAACAACTCTTATGAAATTTCTGAATTTAGCTAAATCACTCCATTTTAACAAGATGAAACACTTTGTTGTTTATTTACTCTAATTGAAACACAGTTGAAACTTTTGGAGCCCTTTGTATACAGAATTGTACTGTTAGGCCTTAACTCTTAGTTATCTTACTTTTAGTGAAGACACAAAGCAATATTAAACACTTTTGTATTCACCAATCTATGAAAACACCAATAACATTTAAGTGTTACACCCTGGAATTTAAGGAGTTAAGAGTACACGATGCTATTTAATAATTAGCATTTTAACTTTGAAAATTAATCAGTCTCTGACAAACACATTTGAGTAATCCCATACATGTCAAATTTAATTCACTTATTATTCTGCAAAAAAAATAATAATAAGATTTTAGACAAGTGTAATGAACAATATCTGCTGTCTCTTTACTGTTGAAGGACAGTCCTAGAAATAATTGATATTAAGCATTTATAAATATCAACATTATATTAGTTTGACCACCCAGAGGCTTGTGAGTTATTTTCAAAGACATTTTACTTTCATTAGTTTACCCAATTTAAATTGAACCTTTTTAAATCACATGAATTAAAAGTATTTAGGTCCATTTTGCAAATTTAAATTTCACTTGTGCTTAATTTAAATATCACGTACATGATATTTAGTTGCACATAGACAACATGACATCAGTCAACACCATATACACATAACACAAAAGTAAAAGCCTTGTAATGTTTATCTCCATTGCAATGTAACAGATGTTCAAAAATAACTCTAGAGTTGGATAAAAAAATAAAACTGATCAATAAATCATTAACCTAGGTATATAGGATCAAAATTGTTAGCTCAGAAAATATAAAATGTAAGGAAAACAAAACAAGACAAGAACCCAGAAGAAAAAAATGATAATGATGATTAGTTACAGCATGAGAGAGTGAGAAAGAGGAGGGCAGAGAGAAAAGGTGAGAGGGAGGGAGAGGGAGAGAAACAGTGAGTTCTGTGTTGCAGCCCAGGAGAAGTTTAAAACAGACACTTGTTTTTTCTTCAGTCTCAGGTTGGTTCCCCCACTGAACCTGCTGCAGTCTACATTCCAATGCAGGCTTCAGCAAGGCTAGGCGGGGGAAATTGCCTAGGACTTTTTAACCCTTTTTTCTGGTTGGGAATCGGGTCAGAATTGGATGCAGAAAATTATGAAACATTATCTCCCACTACTTTTGAGGAATGGGGCTGCTATACCATACTCCTTACTGTGACATGCCACGGGCTATTGGGCTGGTTACTGTTACTCCCTCCACACCAGCCACCCACCATGGGGATGTTCCCTTTCCAGTAGGTGGAGATGTTGGTTCACTCTTTTGTTTGGAATAGGGTGGGGGGGGCATGAGGAATGCAACTGGACAGGTTTCTCTGCTGAAAATGATTGCTTTGGAATATCCTGCTCTCCAGTTACTTGTGGAGAACAAAGAGGAGTCGCTGGAGAGCAGTTACCATTTGCTATCTCTGTCATGCTTTCTCTGCCTTTTCCCTGGGGTGGGTGGAACTACAGGTTTCGTTTCACTTTCTTCTATAGTCCAAGAGAGTAAAATTTTTGAATCTACAATCTCTTTCAGAACTCCCTTTAAAGAGACATAAATCGCTGTTATTATAGGATAAAATGGTGCTGGTGGGTCTAAACCTTCTCTCACTTCTGCCTTCTTAAGGGGGGCCAGGTCTGGGAATGGGGTGGGGATCCAAGGACTTTCACCCCCCATCTGGGCCCAAATTGACAGGGTATGTTGCAAATGGATTCTTGGGGAAAAAGGAGACTCTTTTAAAGTTCCTTGCTTCACAGAGGAAACTACAGAGGGAGTGAGAGAGGGCAATTCATTCCAAGGGTCGATAGGAGGAGTGGCAGACAGTAGTAGCAGACAGTGGGAGGTCTTGGTTACACGGTGGGAGGCCTTTGTTATTATAGATGTCTTCCTCCTTGTCCTCAGAAGTTACAACAGCTTGAAGCAGAGGACTGAGGGTCTTTTCTTGTCTTTTGGTTTCACTTTAAGCCCACGCTACAAGAGAAGTGCCTTTAAAGGTGTGAGCTGCAGAGCTCTCTGTGTAGGGGGGAGAATGGAGTAAACAAATCTCTCAAGAAAAAAGAGAAGGACTGTAAAATAACCTGAAATCCCTAACAAAGAGGTGGTTAGGCTCCAGTGTCTCATGCTTAGCAGAGAATTTCCATGAGTCATAAGTTCACAACCCTATAGTACTCAGTGTCTCCAGTATAAATCCCCACAGAGGGAGATGTGATTTAAAATTTGGGGGATCAATCCCTTATGTGAATTTGCTGGGAGAACCAAAAGTGAAAGTAGAGCGGCTGGTGGCTGGGGGTCCACATAATATGAGCCAGCGGCAGTGTGTGCCTGTCCTCGGGGATTAGGACAACCAAGACCAACAGGGAAGAAAGGGAGGGAGAGATCCTGTGCTCACCCTCTCAGGACTGTCAGTTCACCAAACACAAAGGGGCCCTTACTGAATGGGAGGGGCGCTCACCAAACCCGAGGTGCGTGAGTAGATGAGGCATGTGGGGCACCAAAATGCAGTTTGTTCTAGGCTAACTCAGATGCTGGTAAGGGTGCAGAGTCAAGACTCCAGACTCCAGGAGTTGGGTGGAAGCAGGCTTACGGTGAGCAGCCTGCAAACTTATTTATTGCGTGAGCAGCCATACATTTTATAGGTTTCTTGCCCAATCACAATGTGTCGCAGGGGATCAGACCACCAAGTTCCTATACATTTTCCCTTGGTAACACTAGGTCAATTTGGGGCAGTTGTTTACTTTCCTAGGTAGAAGCAGCAGAACGCTCCTCCATGCAAGTTTACACACTTGAGACATTCACTTTTGCCAGCCAAGAACTGGGATTTCTTCCAACAAGTGGGGAGTCCACATGTACCCTAGACTTATCACCTACTGCCCTGCCAGTCAACAGAGCATCCACCCTAAGACATCCTGTGTGAGATATTCAGGACTTCTGTTTCTTTCATTACTGCCCTGGTGCAGTTTCAATCTTTCCACTTGTCACAAGAGGAAGAAAGTTGAAAGGCAGGAATTGATACCTGGAAATTCAGGACTGACTGGCCACAAACCTGGGTCAAAGTCTGTTCCTGCATTTAATGCTGTCAGAGACCGTCAGGTCCGAGGACTCTAAAGCACTGTTTAACAACTAGCAGCACCCAGAGGAGAAAGGGACCATATGCAAATCCTGCATTTTCCCCCAACCCACTGTGTTGTTTCATTTGTCCTTCAGGGGTTCAGACCCCAGGAAACAGATTCAGGATCCCACAGGTGAAGAGACAGGAGGTGCAGTCCAGAGAGCAGACATGATTTTTTTCAGAGTCACAACAGCCCCATAGTCCTGCCAGAGGTCTTCTGTGTGTGTGGTGTGTACGTCCACTCTGGGCTAACCCATCCTTTGGGTGAGTGCCCACTTCTGCACCCATCCCACCATGGCACATGTGGAGCATAACAAGGCTTCAGTGGCCCCACTGATGGCCTCCAAGTTCACTAGCACTACATGCAAAGCTCCCAGCTGTTTATCTATGGGGCTTCCTCACCCTTCCACAGTTGAGACCCAAATCCAACAGGCTGACTTAGTCTTTGGATTTCTGCCCCAGTCCCCATCCACATCCTTCTTGGAATATATGCACATCTAATTCACAAGGTTTTGCAGAGTCAATAACAGTTCATGGGCTCTCTTGTCCCTACTGGTGCCTAGCTTCCCTGGACTCTCTCAGCCCTGCTGGTTTGTGGAACCCCTGAACTCTCTGGCCCTACTAAACACCTCCATGGTTTTGACTGTTTGTAACCTCTACTGTAAGGAGGGGTGATAAGCTAAACCTTTTTTAGGACTCTACACATAATGCCATTCACCTCTAAAATTAACAGGCATAATAGTAAAACAGCCAGAGGCTCTCCTGGCCTCTGGCTTAATTGCTTTCTCAAGTCCAACTCTGTTTGACAGGAAGATCATGATGAGCTTGGCTCCCTGGCCAGCCCTGCCAGCTGCTCACCAACAACTCAGCTGAGCTCCCAAGGCTGCATCAAGTTTTGCTCTCAGAGCTTTCAATAAATGCCCAATTCACAGCCCCAGAGGCTGTAAAGCCCCCCAGGCCATCTCTGCATTGTTTTATACCCCTGCTCCTACCCTTCTCCTTTTCTGAGGCTGGGTGCCTGGGCTTTGCTGCTCCATTCACACTCTGCCCCACCTGGTCCGTGTTTGCCTACAGGTCAGTGAGAAATAGGTAACCCACTTGTCCTGCTGCCCTCAAATGTCATCATCTCACAGGCTGGACATAACTGCTTGTCAAGCTTTCTTTGCCAGGTGCGGTGCTGCACGCCTGTAATCCCAGTGGTTCAGGGGGCTGAGGCAGGAGGTTCATGAGTTCAAAGTCAGCCTCAGCAACAGGGATGCACTAAACAACTCAGTGACACCTTGCCTCTAAATAAAACACAAAATAGGGCTGGGGATGTGGATCAGTGTTTGAGCGCCCCTGAGTTCAATCCATGGGACAAAAAAACAAGAGAGTTTTCTTTATGCTCTCAGATGTCCCTTCTACCATATCTCAACTCTCCAGTGGAGGCCATGCTAAGAGGACTGTGGCAATTGAGTGTCACATGCTGTTCAGTGGCCACATGTCTCCGAGCCTACAGAGGCTAAGGTAGTTCTCACCTGCATGGGATCCTGCCATTGCACCCACTGTTTTGCAGAGGCTCAGGTCCTGGGAAACAGATGTGGGACCCTGACCAGTAGAAGAAGATGAGACACAGTTGAGATAATAGAAATGGCTTTCTCATTGGTGTCAGCAGCCCCCTGAGTCTTTCCACAAATACTTTTTAGGTGCAGGACAGACAAAGAAGGCACAGGCTCAGCAGGTTACATAAGTGAGTCCATGCTCACAGCAAGTTCCATGACCTTGAGCACATGAGCACACTGAAGACACAGTCCCTGGAATCCTTGGTGAGGAAGCCTGACTGTAGCCATCTTGGGCCTGCCCCATGATGACCATGATCAGACATAGTCTTTAGGTGGAGAGATTGGAGTGCTTATTCCCTCCCAGTCTGCAGATGATCAAGAGGGATGGATGAATTTCAAACTGCCCTATTGTTGCCCAGGTTGGGAGAAATGACAGGTAGAGAAGGCTGAGGAGTTAACCCAATTGGTGTTCCCCAGAGTGCTCTAGCAGCTTCCCCCAGACTTCCTCATTGAGGGGATTCATGTCATGCTAACATCTACCAACCTCCCTTTTGACAAGGTTTTACCTACGATTCCTGATTCACAAGCCTTCCTCATCTGAGGAAAGTACTTAATAGGTAGTTGATTCTCCCACCCTAATTCCCTCTGATAAACATCACCACATCCAGAATTGGCCTCAGGACCTCTGATAAAGACCTGAAAGAGGAGCTTTCCTAGGGCCCCCTTCTGGGCCCCACCCACTGAGGATCTGGTTTTTGTCAGGGGAGGCAGTGAATTTTGGATGTCTTTGACTGACTCAGCCTCAACTGATGGATCTCACCTACAAAGTAGTCTTCTGAGGACTATCAAAGAACCAGCAAATATTTGTAAGAAGTCACATCACAGAAATATTTCAGTGTTATTTGGAGGTTTAAGATATTAAGTCACTGCGATCAACCAAACTTTGAGGTAAAAAATAAAACTGGAAATTTTTATGCTCACCACAATGAGACACAAAAAGGATTGAAGAATGGTTTGAAAAAAATCAGAGACAATAATTAACTTTTACATGGCTAAGTTTAAGAGACATTGAAGAACTTGAAGTAAGAGATAGTTATAAGTGTTTGTGGGACTTGTGGGGAAGGCAGGCTGATCAAGCATGAGGAGATGACTTTGGAATTAAAAAATGAGGCTATGAGGGAGGAACGTTAACGTGGTGAGACGTTTTGGTTGGGGGACCTGTGGGTTTAGAAAAGCTAAATCAGGGTTGAGTGTAGATGGGCTGTTAAGAATTTGAACACAGAGATTGGTTTTGCTTTTATAACGTTCAAAGAATCTGGGTTGAACATTTAGCATAAGAGAGTAATGAAGAATGCATGGAGTGACCCAGAAAGAGCATCACAGAAAGAGGAATAGCTCCTTGGGTAAAACTCGGTACATCTGCATATATATGGACAGTCTCTCAAACTCCACTAATTTGTAATATATGAAATTACTTTTGCAGATGCATGTCATCATTACTTTGGCTTTCTTCAAAATGGTGTTTGCAGCTTTCAAGTTTTTCTGCCTATGAAGTAAGTCATGATGGTGAACCTTTCTTGTCTAGGGAAACAGTCTTTGTCTCTCTAACAGGACTTGGCTTTGTTGGGAACATCTTTGTCCATGTGAATTATACTTGCCTGTTAAGAGGCAGGGAGAAGAGATCTCTGTACATTATTCTCATTCACTTAGCTTTTACAAATACGGTTTTTCTTTTTTCCAAGGGAATGCAAAATACAATAGCAGTTTTTGGTTTGGGTGATTTACTACATGACATAGGCTATAAAATACTTAACTACCTGGAGAGGGCAGCCTGGGGCCTCTCAGTTTGCATCACCAATCTCCTCACAGTGATCCAGGCCATCACCATCAGTCCCAGAACCTCCACATGGGGGAGGCTGCAGCCCAGGTCTGCATGGAACTTCCTTCCCTTGTTTCTCTTCTTTTTGACACTCAATTCCTTGATAAGCATATACTTATCACTTTATAGCCAAAATATTAGCAACATGAACACATCAGAAATCAGTAAAAACAACCAGTGTTGTTTCAATCAGAAAAATGGAAAATTGAATAGCTTATTGTTCTCATGGTCCTTCAAGATGCTGTGTTCCAGGTTGTCATGGGCAGGGCCAGTGGTTACATGGTGTTCTTCCTCCGTCATCAACTCCAGAATGTTCTCTACCTTCAGACCGCCAAGCTCCTCTGCAAAACTGCTCCTGAAATGAGGGCTGCTCAAAGTATTCTTCTTCTGATGTTCTGTTTTCTGGTTTTTTTTTTTTTTTTTTTTTTTGACAGAATGTTTTACTTCTTTATATTTGATTTTCTCCTTACACAATAATTCCATTGTAGTAAGTTTTTGTTGAGGGCCGTCTTGGACAAGATGGCACCTGGCAGTGAGCCAAAGGGCACTGGCTACCAAAATAAGGAAGTACCCCAAAAGGTTGCTTGCTTACTAGTTCCTTGGAGACTTATGACGTGTTAACACCAGGCTCAAGGATTGGCTATCTAATATCATGCCGCATGTGGACAGCTCATGATTCATATAGTGCTATGCTGACATTCCTCTGCATGCTGTCCTGCATGAGAGAAAGCTTTGCTATAATTGGCTGATAAGCTAGGAGCCTGGGGGAGGAGAGAGGGAGAGGGTAGGAGAAGGGAGATAGTGGCAGAACAAAGGAGACAGAAAAACAGGGAGGACACAATAAATCTCATCAATTGAAGATTGGTGGTGTCTCCTTTCTCCGTGCCAGTTCCTCTGGATGGAACAAGTGGTGGCCCGTATGGGGAACTTCTTTCTCCTTCTGTGTCCTCCCAGGTAAGTAACTTAAGGTAAGCTATAGGAAAACTGTAGGATAACCTCCCAGAAATCTCTGGCCAGAGTGTATAAGGGAGAGGTCACACAGTCCCAGTGAATGGACCCTTACAGTCCTGGTGAAAGGGACCCCAAAGTCCCAGTGAAGGGGATCACATACCTTGGTAAAGGGAGTCTACATTACCCCAGTAAAGGAGGCCACATAACCCCGGTAAAGGGAGGTCGCATAACTCCAGAATGGGGTCACAAGTGTCTACAAATCAAATGATAAGAACCACACAAGATGTATATAAGGCTAATGGGACTGCCATAAAACGATCTACTATGACAGCATATGTAACCACATTGGCCAAGGTTAGACCTTGGTTTTTGGAAGAGGGAGTCCTAAATATTCCACCATGGGAACATGATAAAGAGGATCTTACTAAAGCAGAAAAGCAACCCCCATTACCTAGAGGTACTTTTCCCATGTGGCAGCTCATTAAGGAATGTCTAACATCTAAAAATGGTAAAATAATAACTTTAGTAAAAAAAAGGAAATATGTGTCTGGAAGAGATAAAAGAACAACTAAGTGTAACTTCTCAAAAAGAGGAAGAAGAGGAGGAGGGGTTACTGCGGAGGAATTAGAGCATCAAGGACACAGTCGCCCCCATCAGTTATATCAGGAAGGAATATCAATCCCTTCCTGGAGACAGCAGCTCCCCCCCAGGCAGGCTGCCTCCTATATCTCCCAAGGTACCCTTGGGAGGAGTTAGCTCATGCTATAAATCAGATGGGTTTTCACCACGAGGAGAAGAGACCCCCCTTAAGGAAACCTCGGCAGTCCCACAATTCTTCCCTGTGCTAGAGGACCAAAATACACAAAGACTCCACCAACCTCTGGATTTAAAAACAGTAAAAAACTTTAAGGAGGCAGTGGCTACGTATGGTCCACAGGCCCCATTTACAATTAGTATGTTGGAATCAGTAGCAGGGCTAAATCTAGTGCCGGAAGATTGGAAAAGGCTATGTAAAGTGTGCCATCAGGGGGGCAGTGCCTAGTGTGGAAAACTGCATGGCAGGAAGCCTCATTAGAAACAAAATGCCATAACGCTGCTGCAGGCTTTCCCCAAAGAAATGTAGAAATGCTAACAGGAGAAGGAAACTATGAAGGTGTTCAGCAGCAGATTATATATGATCCTGGGGTGTATGCACAAATTGCTGCTGATGCCACTAAAGCTTGGAGGTTAAATCAAGGGTCAGGAGATTTACAGGGGCAGTTGTCTAAGGTGATTCAGGGAAGTAATGAACCATTTGCAGATTTTGTTGATAGATTAATCCAAACTGCTGCTAGAGTATTTGGGGATTCAGAACAAGCAATGCCCTTAATAAAACAATTAGCTTATGAGCAAGCAAATAGATGGTGTAAAAAAACTATAAGACCATAGAAAAATAAAGATTTAAGTACCTATATAAAGGTCTGCAGGGATATCAATAATGCAGTCATCACAGGACAAGTAATAGCTGCTACTCTTCATGGGTCAAATCAGGGGCAATCAAGAGCTAAAGGAATAATATGCTTTAAGTGTGGGCAAGAAGGCACTTCAGAAGAGACTGCCCTGAAGGGCCCACAGGATTAAAGCCCAGGGGAATACCTAAGACTGGAGAACAACAAGGGACAAATCAACCTGCCCCAGGTCTATGTCCCCGGTGCCGAAATGGAAGGCACTGGGAGAAATATTGTACATCAATATTTGACATAGAGGGAAATCCTATGCCAGCCCAGTCAAAAAACAGCCAGGGGGGCCCAACCCGGGGCCCTCAGATATACGGGGCCTTTCAGAATCCCATAGTACAGATCCCCACTCACAATCCTTTCCAACTATTTCCTTGCTGTCCCAAGGAACATCAGGGAGCAGGAGATTGGACCTCTGTGCCTCCGTCCGACTCGTTTTAACCCCAGAGATGGGAGTACAAGTGGTCCCCATGGGCATACATGGACCACTCCCTGAGGGCACAGCAGGATTATTGTTAGGGCAGAGTTCCACAACTCTGTCAGGATTACAAGTATTGCCAGGAGTCATTGATTCTGATTATACTGGAGAAATAAAGATTATGTTATCTTCCCCTCGAGGGGTATCTGTTGTTTCTCCAGGAGATTAAAATAGCACAAATATTGATATTGTCTAGCTATCATGAGGCCTTTTCCAGTTCACAGAGGACTGGAGGAAACAATGGGTTTGGATCAGCAGGATCGGGTGTCTTTTGGGCACAATCAACAAAAAATAGACCCATGCTTAAATTAAAAGTTAATGGGGGGAAGCAAGATGGTGGACTAGAGCGTGGCTGCATTTCATGTTGCTCCAGGACTCAGAACTCAAGAAGAGGAGATACTGAGAGACTTGGGACCAACTCAAAGCCGCCGGGTGAGTCTCTCCCGTTGGGGAGACGTCCCGGATGGGGTGGTAGTCCTGAACGCAGGGAACTTTGTGAAGTAGATTTGCCCAACGAAGACACCCCTCCCCCCGCTGGAGCAGTAAACGCAGACAACTGGGAGCATCGGAGAGGAGGCCACTCAGCACAGCGCTTGGACTCGGAGCAACCCACTGGGACTCTGGGCAGCTGCCCAAAGGAAGAGGTGCACGGTGAGCTGTTTGGACTCAAAGCGACCACTCCTGAACACCAGGGGCTATCCAGAGGAGGAGAAGAAGCGCGGCAGGTCACTTGGACTTGGGAGTGGCCACACCAGAGCTCCAGGCGGCTATCCAGAGGAGATATGCAGTGAGTTGTTCGGACTCAGAGCGACCACTCCTGAACACGGGGGCGGGGCTGCCCAGAGGAGGAGGAGGAGAAGCGCGGCGGGTCACTTGGACTTGGAGCAGCCACACCAGAGCTCTGGGTAGCTGCCAGAGGAGGAGGAGCGTGGTGAGTGATTTGGACTCAGAGCGACCACTCCTGAACACCAGGGGGGTGCCTGGAGGAGGAGGAGGAGCGCGGCGGGTCACTTGGACTTGGAGCGGCCACAACAGAGCTCTGGGTGGCTGCCAGAGGAGGAGGAGGAGCGTGGCAGGGTGCTGGAACTTGGAGTGACGGCACCAGGGCTACGGGTGGTTGTCGGGAGGAGGAGGTGCACAGTGAGTTGCTGGGACTAATGGTGAACGCACCAGAACTCCAGATGACTGCCTGGAGGAGAAGGAGATGCACAGTGGGTGACTTGGACTCAGAGCAACTGCACGGAACACCGGGTGGCTGCCAGAGGAGCAGGTGTATGGCGGGTCGCTGGATCTTGGAGTGACTGTAAGGGGCTCCAGGTGGCCACTCAGAGGAGGGGCCACATAGCCAGGTGATTAGGTGCAGAGCAAGGTCCCAGGACCTAGGCGGCTTCTTGGTGGAAGAGCCGCACAGACAAGCTGAGGGGCAGAGCGAAGGCTCTAGGACTGCAAGCAGCTTCTCTGAGGAGAGGCAGCCTAAGGAGACTCATCTGCAACAGGTGAGGCTCCCAGGCCCAGGAGGTAGGTCTGGGCCCCTGGGAACATTGCAGAGGAAGGTTGCCCAGCCCAGGCGGAGGCACTGGAGTGAACGGAACTTCGAGGAGGGGAATTGACCAGCGAGACCTCCCCACCAGGTGAGTCTTCCCTGCCAGGTGTGGTTTTACCACAAAGACTGTAAAACTAGAGACAAAGGCCCAAATAGGCCTTGCCTCAGCCCACATCCTAGTTTCCCTTTGAATGACCATTGGTCAACAAGTGGAGGCACCTCTGCCCACTAGCAGAGAATATACCCCACTGGAAGGCCACCACCCCTAGAGAGGCAGCTTCCTTGTGGAGCACCGCATTATCAATTTCCTCCAAGACTCAGGCTACTGAAGGCTAAGAGGGATATACTAGAAATCTTCAGGGACATTATAAGTCAAAAGAGGAAATCTGCAAAATTTCAGCGGTCCATTTATACCTGAACAATATGGGCAAACAAGGGAAGAAAATGGCCCAAACAAATCTAGATGCTACATGAATAAAATCCAATGACAGAAAGGGAGTTCAGAATGTACATAATTAAAAAGATCAGAGAAGCAAATGATGAGATGAAAGAGCAAATGCAGGCACTGAATGATTGCACCAATTGACAGTTAAAAGAACAAATACAGGAAGCAAAATATCATATCAATAAAGAGTTAGAAATACTGAAAAAAAAAGCAAACAAACAGAAATCCTTGAAATGAAGGAAACAATAAACCAAATTAAGAACTCCATAGAAAGCATAACCAATAGGATAGAACACCTGGAAGACAGAACCTCAGATATTGAAGGCAAAATGTTTAACCTTGAAAACAAAGTGGACCAAACACAGAAGATGGTAAGAAATAATGAACAGAATCTCCAAGAACTTTGGGATATCATGAAAAGGCCGAATGTAAGAATTATTGGGATTGAGGAAGGCTTAGAGAAACAAACCAAAGGAATGAACAATCTATTCAATGAAATAATATCAGAAAATTTCCTAAATTGGAAGAATGAAATGGAAAACCAGGTACAAGAGGCTTATAGGACTTCAAACATACAAAATTACAACAGACCCACACCAAGGCACATGATTATGAAAATACCTAACATACAAAATAAAGACAGAATTTTAAAGGCTGTGAGAGAAAAGAACCAAATTACATTCAGGGGGAAACCAATACAGATATCAGCAGATTTTTTAATCCAGACCCTAAAAGCTAGAAGGGCCTGGAACAACATTTTTCAAGCCCTGAAAGGAAATGGATGCCAACCAAGAATCTCATACCCAGCAAAACTTACCTTCAAATTTGACGATGAAATAAAATCCTTCCATGATAAACAAAAGCTAAAAGAATTTACAAAAAAAAAAGCCAGCATTACAGAACATTCTCAGCAAAATGTTCCATGAGGAAGAGATGAAAAACAAAGAAGCAAATCAGCAAAGGGAGGAATTATCCTAAAGGAATTGTCAAATAAAGGAGAAACCAAGACGTGTCAAAATAATAAATAAATAAATAAATAAATAAATAAATAAATAAATAAATAAAATGAACCAAATGACTGGGAATACAAATCATATCTCAATAATAACCCTGAATATTAATGGCCTGAACTCATCAATCAAAAGACAAAGACTGGCAGATTGGATTAAAAAGAAAGATCCAACAATATGTTGCCTGCAAGAGACTCACCTCGTAGAAAGAGATACACATAGACTAAAGGTGAAAGGATGGGGAAAAACATACCATGCACATTAACTCAGCAAAAAAGTTGGGGTATCCATCCTCATTTCGGATAATGTGGACTTCAAGGCAAAGTTAGTCAGAAGGGATAAAGAAGGACATCACAAACTGCTTAAGGGAACCATAAATCAGCAAGACATAACAATCATAAATATCTATGCCCCAAACAGTGGCTCATCCATGTATGTCAAACAAATCCTTCTCAATTTCAGAAACCAAATACACCATAACACAATAATAATAAGTGATTTTAACACATCTCTCTCACAAATGGACAGATCTTCCAAACAAAAATTGAACAAAGAAACCATAGATCTCAATAACACAATCAATAATTTAGACCTAATGGACATTTATAGAATATACCATCCAACCAAGAGCGAATACACTTTCTTCTCAGCAGCACATGGATCCTTCTCTAAAATAGACCATATATTATGCCACAAAGCTAATGTAAGCAAATACAAGAAGAGAGAGACACTACCTTGTATTCTATCAGATCATAATGGTTTGAAGTTAGAAATAAATGAAAGAGTAAAAAACAGAAGCTACTCCAACACCTGGAGATTAAACAATATGCTATTACATGATGAATGGATAACAGAAGATATTAGGAAGGAAATTAAAAAATTCCTAGAGGTAAATGAGAACAAAGAAACATCATATCAAAATCTCTGGGACACTATGAAAGCAGTACTTAGAGGAAGATTTATTTCATGGAGCGCATTCAATAAAAGAAGTAAAACTCAACAAATAAACGACCTAACACTACAGCTCAAAGCCCTAGAAAAAGAACAGACCAACACCAAAAGTAGTAGAAGACAGGAAATATTTAAACTCAAAGCTGAAATCAACAAAATTGAAACAAAAGAAACAATACAAGAAATTGACAAAAAAGTTGGTTCTTTGAAAAATTAAATAAAAGTGATAAACCCTTAGCCACACTAACAAAGAGAAGACAAGAGAAAACACAAATCACTAAAATTCGGAATGAACAAGGAAATATCACAACGGACACAAGTGAAATACAAAACATAATTAGAATCTATTTTGAAAATAGCTTCTAAATTCTACATAGCAATAAATTCCAGAATATATAAAGAACTCAAAAAACTCTACACTAAGAATACAAATAACCCAATCAACAAATGGGCTAAGGAAATGAACAGGCACTTCACAGAAGAAGATCTCCAAGCAATCAACAGATACATGAAAAAATGTTCAACATCTTTAGTAATAAGATAAATGCAAATCAAAACTTCACTAAGATTCCATCTCACCCCAATTAGAATGGTGATTATCAAGAACACAAGCAACAATAGGTGTTGAAGAGGATGTGGGGAGAAAGGTACACTCATACATTGCTGGTGGGACTGCAAATTAGTGCAGCCACTCTGGAAAGCAGTGTGGAGATTCCTTAGAAAACTTGGAATGGACCTACCATTTGACCCAGCTATCCCACTCCTCGGCCTGTACCCAAAGGACTTAAAATCTGCACACTACAGAGATATGGCCACATCAATGTTCATAGCGGCTCAATTCACAATAGCCAGACTATGGAACCAACCTAGGTGCCCTTCAATTGATGAATGGATAAAGAAACTGTGGTATATATATATATACAATGGAATATTACTCAGCTATAAAGAATAATAAAATTATGGCATTTGCAGGCAAATGGATGAAATTGGAGAATATCATGTTAAATGAGATAAGCCAATCTCAAAAATCCAAAAGAGGAATGCTCTCACTGATAAGCGGATGATGACACTTAATGGGGGGTGGGAGTGGGACAAGAATGGAGGAAGGAGGGACTGTATAGAGGGAAAAGAGAGGTGGGGTTGGGGGGAAGGAAAAAAATAACGGAATGAATCAAACATCATTACTCTATGTAAATTTATGAATATGCAAATGGTGTACTTTTACTCCATGTACAAACAGAAACAACATGTATCCCATTTGTTTACAATAAAAATAAATTTAAAAAAACAAAGAGTTAATCCTTGTAAATTGGTCTGAATGAAACAACGTATTATGAAAACCTCAGAGTTGTATAAAATAGGTCTGATAAAAAAATCAACCTGGCACACCAGATCAAAATGATGAACTTAAAAATAGAATTTTATAAGTCTTTTTGGCCTCTATCCTGATATGGTCCTGCTCATCAGAGATTAAAAGAGTTAAGAAAATATAGACAAAGGTTATGCCTTGTCCGTCCCTGAAGGAGTTTCCCAAAGAAACAGCAAGGAAGCCTTCTTTGATTGGTCTCCTTGGGAGAGTCCCGTCAGGTTGGGGATCTTGTTCTAAACCGGATTTTATGGTCTCTTGGATAGCAGTCATCAAAATGTTAGCCTGGCATTTTGGTGGACCAACTCCAATAGTTGGAAGTTTCTGTTGGCAGCAGTTTACATTCTAATGGAAGCTTTAGTGAACATGGTTAAAAACCTTTTTAACCATTTTTTTCTTTCCAAATTTGAATACAAGACTTTTGATCAGGCTGCAAAAAGACAATTTGGTGGTCCCCTGAACAGTCCATCTGACCTCAAAAGTTGACCATTCTCTCTCACAGAGAGAGACAAAAGATGTCACAGTAGCTCCTAAATTTAGCAGCCCTTCTCTGGAATTCCAGGAAATTGGTCAAAATGTATTGAAGAGGGTACATGAGAAACATGAGGGAGATTAACCCATGTTCACACTCAAGGACAACAAAAACAGAAAAAGATGAACAAACACAGAACAGGTAAGACACCAAAGAAAAAGACAATGGTCACTCCAGATTCCTGACCAGAGGTCTGGGCTACATCTTGCCACAGTCACGGACTTGGAAATGCTGCATCCAGCCTTCCACCGAGTCCCCAGATACAGATCTGCCAGAAACAGACTAATGGTCCCCTGGGGGTGCAGAAACAGGTGACTCTCAGAGAATTTAGTACAGTCCTCGGGTGGGGCTCTTAATAAAACACTGCCAAATCTCATTAAAAACACAGTGCACTTTACACCATTGGGCTTCAAGTCAGGGATGCAAGGCTGATTCAACCTACACAAATCAAGAAATGTAATTGACCACAAACTTAGACTTCAAGAATCGCATGATTATCTTAATAGATGCAGAAAAATCTCTGGACACAGTACATCCCCCACACATGTGCAAAACACCAGGGAAACTAAGGTAGAAAAAACTCGCCTCAACATTGTGAAAGACACTTGTGAGAAACACAGGCAAATCTCAGACTGACTAGAGAGAAACTGAAAGGCTTTTCTCTGAAATCAAGAGCAAGATGAGGATGCCCACTTCCATCACTACTGCACACTTTTGGCCTTGAGACCCTGGCCAAGCATCAGGCAAGAGAAGGGAATTAGAGAGATACAAAGAGGAAAAAAAGAGCTCAAACTATCTATTTGCTGAAGACTGGATCATGTATTTAAAAGACCCAGAAAATCTCCATCAGAGGACTTCTTGAGCCCATAAACAAATTTAGTCAAGAGCAGGACCCAAGATCAACAAACATAAATCAATAACTGGGGAATTAAACCAAAAATCCTGCAACTTCCTGAAGAAAATGTAGGTCTAGCTCTCTAATATGTCACCAGAGGAACAGACTCCTTAACAAGACTCCTGAAGCACAAGAAAAAAACTAAAAAGAATATGTGGGACAGCATGAAATTAAAATGTCCTGCACAGGAAATGAAACAATCAAAAATTTGAAGAGAAAAGAACACTATCCCATTCACAATTCCCTCAAAAAAGTAAAATACTTGGGAATCAAGTAAAAAACCTCTAAAAGAAAACTACAAAACACTTAAAAAAGAAATTGAAGAAGACCTGAGAAGATGAAAAGAATTCCCATGCTTGTGGATAGGCAGAATTAATATTGTCAAAATGGTCATACTACCAAAAGCGTTATACAGATTCAATGCATTTCCTACTAAATCCCCAATGTCCTTCTTCACAGAACTAGAAAAAAAGCAATCATGAAATTCATTTGGAAATCTAAGAGACCTAGAATGACTGAAATAATCCTTACTGAGAAGAATAAAGCAGGAGGCATCACAAGACCAGAACTTAAACTATACTACAGAGCTATAGTAATAAAACTGGCATGGTATTGGCACCAAAACAGACACATAGACCAATGATACAGAAAAGAAGACACAGAGACAAACCCACATGGGCACAGTTACCTCACAATAAATAAGGGTGCCAGAAACATTCACTAGAGAAATGGTCTATTCAACAAATGGCACTGGGAAAATGGAAATCTATCTGTAACAAAATGAAACTAAACCTTTATCTCTCACACTGCACAAAACTCAATTCACAGTGGATCAAGGACTTAGGCACTAGAACAGAGACCCTGTGACAAATAGAAGAAAAAGTAGGCTCAAATTTTCACTATGTCTGCCTAGGATCTGACTTCCATAACAAGACCCCTAAGTGCAAGAAGTTAAATCCAGAATTAATAAATGGGATGGACTCAAACTCAGAAGTTTCTTTTCAGTAAAAGAAACAATCAATAATATGAAGAGACAGTGTACTGATTGGGAGAAAATCTTTACCACATGCACTTCAGATAAAGCATTAATCTCTAGGATATATAAAGAACTCAAAAAATTTAACACCAAAAAACCAAATCACCCAATCAGTACATTGGCTAAGGAACTGAACAGACTTCACTTCACAAAAGATGAAATACAATTGATCAACAAATATATCTAAAAAGTTCAACATCTTTAGCAATTAGAGGAATGCAAATGAAAACTGTTCTAAGATTTCATCTCACTCCATTCAGAATGTCAATTATCAAAAACACAAGCAATAATAAGTGTTGGCCATGGATGTGAGGAAAAGGGTACACTCCTACATTCCTGGTGGGAATACAAATTGGTGCGACCATTATTGAAAGCAGTATGGAAATTCCCCAGAAAACTTGGAATGGAACCACCATTTGGCCCAGCTCTCCACTCCTCACTTCATACCCAAAGGACTTAAAATAAGCATACTGCAGTGATGTGGCCACATCAATGTTTATAGCAACTCAACTTACCAGAGTCAAACTTTGGAAACAACCTAGATGTCCTTAAACAAGTGAGTGGATAAACATAATGTGATATATATATATGATATATATATATATATATATCATATATATGATATATATATACACATACATACACACAATGGAATATTACTCAGCTTCAAGGAAGAATGAAATTGAGATCCATGATGGTGGACAAAAGGGAGGCTGCATTTCTTTTAGCTCTGTAACTCAGGTTTGAAGGATAGGAAAATCTGTTTTTCTGTGAGACAGTCTTTGCTGCTGATCCATCCTCTGCTGTTTACCCCATTTGTCCACCTCAACTACCCAGAGTCTGCCAGAATATCCACTACTTTTTGAGTGCAGATTGTTCACTGACTGCCACCGGTCATCTGCCATTTTCCTGTTTGCCTGCCTCTTGCCTGCCCATTGCCTGCCTTCTACCTCCCCATTGCCCACTGCCCAAGGTCCACCTGTGTGATCAGTTACTGATAGCCTGAAGACTGCCCACCAACTGACAGTGGATCACCAGTTGCCTGCTGTTGTCTGGCAGTCCACTGTCAAATATGGCTGCTGCCATTGTGGGACAGCACTCACGAAACTGCAGGACACCTGGTCCAACTGAGAGCACCCTGCCTCCAGGACCACTCAGCCTGACAGCATTCCAACTCCAGGATCCCCGACCCTACTGACTGTGCCCTGTCTTCAGGACCCTTGGACCAACCAACCAGACCCCACCTCTAGGATCCCCAAACCAACTGACCACACCCCACATTGACTCAGAGCCCAAGTCCCAAGCTGCAGCTCCTCATTCGCCAACACATTTGAAAACCACTGTAGCCATCTTGGATTATCCTGGAAGTGGAAGCTGCCATCTTTATGTGGGGCAAATCCCAACCTGAGATGCCTGCTGAAGCTCATTGTCAGGTAACACTCAAGCATCAGGCTACTGAATACTGGGAGGTCACAATAGTATATGACTGTTACACTGTAGATTTTTTTTTCTGCTTTTTGAAAATTTTTAAGTTTTTATTTCTTTATTTTTCTTGTTCTCTATTTTTCTTCTGTTAACCTCTTTCCTCAGAGTCTCTTTCTCCCTTTTCTCATGTTAACAACCAACTTCTTTTGATTAGACATTCACCCTTTCTATGATCTAGAACTTCTATATACTCCTTCTTATCCCATTAACAGTTGCATCCTACACCCCACCCCATCCTCTTTGTCCTCCATTAGAAACTGCAGAATTGATTGCAAATCTATTTGTTATTCTGTAGATAATAATTGAACTCATGCTCTGGTTTATTATGACAATATCGTTAATGTCTTCATAGGTACTATTTGGTTTAGGACTGCATATTGTCTTTACTGGAAAACTGCAGGGTCACTATAAGCTTTTGGGGGGAAACTGCAATACCCCAGATCTGCACTCCTAGAGGGGAAGACACAAGAGCAATATAAGAAAAGCAAAGAAAGTGTTCCAAACAAATCAAGATTCTATATTAATAGAATCCAATGACAGCAAGATAGAAGAAATGTCAGAAAAGGAGTTCAGAATATAAACAATTAAAATGTTCTGAGAAGCAAACAATGAGATAAGAGAGCAAATGGAAACAATGAATGATTGCACCAATAAACACTTGAATGAGCAACTGCAGGAAGGGGAAGATTATTTCAATGAAGACATAGATATTCTGAAAAAAATATCCAAATAGAAATCCTTGAAATGAAGGAAACAACCAAATTAAAAACTCAATAGAAACCATCACCAACAGGCTAGATTACTTGGAAGACAGAACCTCAGATAAGGAAGACAAAATATTTAGTCTTGAAAACAAAGTTGACCAAACAGAGATGGTAAGAAATCATGAACAAAACCTCCAAGAATTATGGGACATCATGAAAAGACCAAATTTAAAAATTATTGGGATTGAGAAATGCACAGAGATACAAACAAAAGGAATGAACTACCTATTCAATGAAATAATATTAAAAAATATTCCCAAACTGAAGAGTGAAATGGGAAATCAACTACAAGAGATTTTCAGAACACCAAATACACAAATTACAACAGATCCACACCTAGGTACATTTTAATGAAAATGCCTAACGTAAAAAATAAAGACAGGGTTTTAAACACTGTGAGAGAAAAGCATCAGATTATATATAGGGGAAAACTAATATGAATATCAGCAGATTTCTCAGCCCAGACCCTAAAAAGCAGACAGACCAGGAACAACGTATTTCAAGATCTGAAAGAACATGGTTGCCAACCAAGAATCTTATACCCAGCAAAACTAACCTTCAGACTTGAAGATAAAATAAAATCCTTCCATGATACACAAAAGATAAAAGAATTTGTAAATAGAAAGCCTACACTACAGAACATTCTCAGCAAAATATTCCATGATGAGAAAATGAAAAGCAACAATGTAGGTCAGCAAAGGGAGAAATTACCTTAAAAAAATCTGTTCAAAGGAGAAACCAAGCCACGTTAACCAAAAATAAACCCAAGTGACTGGGAATACAAATCATATCTCAATAATAACCCTGAACAGTAATGGCCTAAACTCATCAATCAAAAGACATAGACTGGCAGAATGGATTAAAAAGAAAGACCCAAAAATATGCTGCCTGCAAGAGACTCATCTCATAGAAAAAGACATCCACAGACTAAAGGTGAAAGGATGGGAAAAAAACCTACCACGCACATGGACCCAGTAAAAAAGCGGGGGTTTCCATCCTTATTTCAGATAAATTGGACTTCAAACCAAAGTTAGTCAGAACGGATAAAGAAAGAAATTTCATACTGTTTAAGGGAACCATAAACCAGGAAGACATAATGATTGTAAATGTTTATGCCCCAAACAATGGCAGATCAATGTAGGTCAAACAAAACCTTCTCAATTTGAGGAATCAAATAGACCACAACATAATAATTCTGGGTGGTGTTAACACACAGCTCTCACCACTGGATAGATCTTTGAAACAATAATTAAACAAAGAAACCATGGAACTCAGTAACACAATCAAAAACTTAGACTTAACAGACTTATAGAATATTCCATCCATTAATGAGGGAATACACTTTCTTCTCAGCAGCACATGGATCCTTCACTAAAATAGACCATATATTATGCCAAAAAAGTAGCCCTTATTAAATGTAAAATATTAGAGATAATACCTTGTATTCTATCAGATCATAATGAAAAGAAATTAGAAATTAATGATAAAATTAAAAACAAAATTACTCCAACAACTGAACACTAAATAATATGCTATTGAATGCAGCATGGATAACAGAAAACATCAGGGAGGACATAAAAAATTCTTAGAGGCAAATGAGAATGAAAATACAATATATCAAAAGCTCTGGGACACTGTGAAAGCAGTACTAAGAGGAATATTCATTCCATGGAGTGTGTTCAAGATAAGAATAAAAAGTCAACAACTAAATTACCTAATATTACATCTCAAAGCCCTAGAAAAAGAAGAACAGACCAACACCAAAAGTAGTAGAAGACAGGAAATAATTAAAATGAGAGCTGAAATCAATGAAATTGAAACAAAAGAAGCATTTTAAAAAATGACAAAACAAAAAGTTGATTCTTTGAAAAAATAAAATTGATAAACCCTTAATCACACTAACAAAGATAAGGAGAGAGAAAACTCAAATTTCTAAAATTTATCATGGAAAAGGAAATATCATGACAGACACTATTGAAATACAAAACATTATTAGAGGGTACTTTGACAATCTATACTCCAACAAAATAGAAAATATCAAAGACATCAACAAATTTCTAGTGACATATGATCATCCCAAACTGAACCAGGAGGACATATATAATTTAACAGATCAAGTTCAAGCAATGAAATAGAAGTCATCAAAAGCCTACAAACAAAGAAAAGTCCAGTACCAGATGGATTCTCATTTGATTTCTACCAGACCTTCAAAAAATAATACATTCCAATACTACTCAAAGAATTTCATAAAATAAAAAAGCAGGGATATTAGCTATAACGCTAATATCACCCTGATACCCAAACCAGACAAAGACACATCAAGGAAAGAAAACTGTAGACCAATATCTCTGATGAATTCTCAATAAAATTTTGGCATTCACATACACAAATATATTAAGAAGATATTGCACCATGATCAAGCAGGTTCATCCAAGGGATGCAGGGTTGGTTCAACATCTGAAAATCAATAAATGTAATACATCACATCAATAGACTTGAGGTAAAAATCACATGATTATTTCAATAGATGCAGAGAAAGCAAAATACAACACCCCTTCATGCTCAAAACACAAGAAAGGGATAGTAGAAATATACCTCAACATTGTGAAGGCTATTTATGCTAAACCCAGGACTAACATCATTCTTAATGGAGAAAAACTAAAAGCATTCTCTTTAAAAACCAAAACAAGACAGGCATGCCCTCTTTCACCACTTTTATTCAACACCATACTTGAAATACAAGCCAGAGCAATTAGACAGACCAAAGAGATTAAAGGAATATGAATAGGAAAAGAACAACTCAAGATATCACTGTTTGCCAATGACATGATTCTATATTTAGAGGATTCTATATTTAAACTCCATCAGAAAACTTCTAGACCTAATAAATAAATTCAGAAAACTAGCAGGACATAAAATCAACACACATAACTTTAATGTAATTATATTCATAAGCAATGAATCATCTGAAAGAGAAATGAGTAAAACAACTCTGTTCACAATAGCCTCAAAAAATAAAATAAAATACTTGGGAATCGGTCTAACAAAAGAGGTGAAAAACATCTACAATGAAAACCACAAGAACATTAAAGAAAGAAATTGAGAAAGACAATACAAGATGGAAATATCTCCCATCTTCTTGGTTAGGAAGAATTAATATTATCAAAATGGTCATACTTCCAAAGATACTATACAGAGTTAACACAATTCCAATTAAATTCCCAATGGTATTCCTTATATAAGTAGAGAAAGCAATCATGAAATTCATCTGGAAGAACAAAAGACCCAGAATAGGCAAGGCAATCCTGGGCAGGAAGAGTGATGCAAGAATTATCACAATACTACACCTTAAACTATGGTAGAGCAATCGTAACAAAAACGGCATGGTATTGTCACCAAAATAGACAGGTAGACCAATGGTACAGAATAGAAGACACAGAGACAAACCCACATAAGCACACTTATCTCATACTAGACAAAGGTGCCAAAAACTTGCAATTGAGAAAAGATAGCCTGTTTAACAGATGGTGCTGGGAAAACAGGAAATCCATATGCAGTAAAATGAAATTAAACCTCTATCTCTCACCCTTACAAAACTCAATTCAAAATGGATCAAGGATCTAGGAATTAGACCTTAGACCCTTCACAAATAGAAGAAAAAGTAGACCTGAATCTTCATCATGTTGGCGTAGGACCAGACTTTCTTAACAAGACCCCCAGAGTACAAGAAATCAAAGAATCAATAAATGGGATGAGTTCAAACTAAATAACAAAAAACAAAACAAAACTTTTTTTCTCAACAAAGGAAACAATCATTAATATGAAAAGAGAGCCTACAGAGTGGGAGAAAAACTTTTCCACACACACTTCAGACAGAGCACTAATCTCCAAAATTTCTAAAGAACTTAGAAACTTTACAACAAAAAATACAAAGAACCCAATCAAAAAATGGGCTAAGGAACTGGGCAGACACTTCATAGAAGAAGATATACAGGTGATCAGCAAATATATGAAAAAGTGCTCATTATATCTACTAATTACAGAATTGCAAATTAAAACCACCCTAAAATTTTATCAACTCTAATTAGAATGACTATTATCAAGAAGACAAGCAATAATAAGTGTTGGTATGGAAGTGGAGAGAAAGGCACACTCATACATTGCTGTGGAGTTGAAAATTGGTGCAGACACTCTGGAAAGATGTATGGAGTTTCCTCAAAAACCTTGGCATGGACTCACCATTTGACCCAGGTACCCCACTCCTCGGTTTATAACCAAAGGACTAAAAATCAGCATACTATAGTGATGTAGCCACATCATTATTCATAGCTGCTCAATTCACAATAGCTAGATTGTAGAACCAACCGAGATGCTCTTCAATAGATGAATGGATAAAGAAACTGTGGTATATATACACAATGGAATATTACTCAGCTATAAAGAAGTTGATGATAAATGGATGGAGTTGGGGAATATCATGCTAAGTGAAATAGGCCAAGACCAAAAAACCAAAGACTGAATGTTTTGTCTCATAAGTGGATGATGGGAGGAGGTTAGGAGGGCAAGAGAATGGATGAACTTTGGGTGGTGTAGAGGAAAATGGAGTGGGAGGGGTTGGAAGAAGGAAAGATAGTAGACTGAGAAAGATAGTATTACCATATGTATATTTATGATTACATGAATAGGGTGAATCTACATTGAGTACGAACATAGAAATGAAGAGTTGTATCCCATTTGTGTACAATGAATCAAAATGCAGTCTGTAAAAAAATTAAAAGCTAAATAAAAAATAAATAAATAATAAATTATTTTCCCAAAAAAAAGAATGAAAATTTTACTCCATAAATTTATGGAGTTAAGGAATATCATGGTAAGCCAAATAAGTCAATCAGAAAGAACCAAAGGCTGAATGTCTTCTCTCATATGTGAATGCTAATTCACAATAAAAGAGGGGCGATAGGGAAGAATAGAGTTTCTTTATATTAGGCAGAGGGGAGTGAAAAGAGGGGAAGAGTGTGGGGGAAGGAATGATAGTAGAGTGAAACAGATGTTATTACTTCATGTACATATACGTCTGCATGACCAATGTGATCCTACAATACATGCAATCAGAAAAATGAGAGATTGCATTCCATTTATGTATGATCTATCAAAACATAGAAATGCATTCCTCTATTATCTACAATAACTTAGAACAAATAAACAATATAAGAAAGAGTGTGAAGAGAAGGTCTAAATAATGGGAGATCTCAGGCTCCTGCTCCTCAGATGGGGGCTTTAATATCCAGAATATACAAAGAACTTAAAAAATGTTAACACCAGAAAACAAATAGCATAATTAATAACTAGGCCAAAGAAATCAAAACACATTTTGTGAAAGAAGATACACAAATGCTCAACAAACACATGGAAAAATAATCATCATCTCTACAAATTAGGGAAACTAAAAATAAAACTGTGATGACATTTCATCTCATTCAAGTCAGAATGGCATCCAACAGGAAAAGCCAAGTCAGTCAAAGACAGGCAGAATCCAGTCTTTACCCTGAGAAAATCAGATATGGAGAGCACACCGGCAAAGAGGGGGCCCAGAGAGCCATGGAACGCTGCTCTGCCAGGGTCTTCAGCAGAGGACTGAGCTCCCACTGACAACCTCAGGGTCTCTAAGGAAGCCTGGCCAGTTCTGCATGGGGTGCTGCTCTCAAAGCGGCAGGGCAGGAGGAATGACATCCTGCTCTGGGTTGTGCCCAGAGGAAGGCAGTGTATGAATTAGGATGCCCCAGTAAAACCTCCTTGTAGAAAAGTAGGTTGGGAGCCATTTGCATGAGCAAGGCACTCAGTAGGGTGATGAGGGTGTTTTACAGCCTTGCTGAGCCTTGGGGAGACAGTGACTTCAGTCAACTCTGCAGCTGCTCCAGCTGTCTTTTTTCCCACCTACTCAACAACTGGGCTGCTGTGATATTTAAAATTCACAGCTCATTTCCATGCAATACTGGACAGATTGCTCTCTATTCCTCTTATATTTTCGATCTCAAATATCACCTAAAAACTTATGTCAAATGTGGTCAATTTCTCCAGAACAAAAGAATCAATGGTAAATAAAAAAATTCTAGGATTTGCATGTATCAGCCTACATGAAATACAAGTCTACAATCCTCCCCTCAAACTCCTGCTATTTAGTAAAGAACTCCATTGGATACCTCTGCTGAAGATCCATGGCAGTAGAAAGCTAGGAATACAGGTTGTACCCAGGTTTGACACCATGTAGCCCTTGAATTCAAGAAGATTCATGATTGCCTTTCCAACTCTGTTTCCTCCACTAATAAATGGGGAAAATAAAGTTTGCCCAGTGCCTTAAGGTAAACGCACAAAAACCTAAATATTTACTGTGCAATGCCTGATGACACAAGCTATTATATTTAGACCAAGCAGCTTCAAATGCTAAGTTAAGGATGAAAATGAATGTACAGGGGTTTTCAAGATGGCGGACTAGAGGGTGTCTGCATTTCATGTTGCTCCAGGACTCAGGATTCAAAAGAGGAGATATTGAGAGACTTGGGACCGACTCAAACCTGCCAGGTGAGTGTCTTCCATTGGGGAGGCATACCGGATGGGGCAGTAGTCCTGGAACACAGGGAACTTTGTGAAATAGAGTTGCCCAACAAGACACCCCTCCCCCCGCTGGAGCAGTGAACTCGGACAACTGGGAGCATTGGAGAGGAGGCCGCTCAGCACAGTGCTTGGACTCGGAGCAACCACTAAGGCTCCGTGTGGATGCCCAGAGGAGGAGCTGCCAGCGAGCTGTTTGGACTCAGAGTGACCGCTCCTGAACACCGGGGGACTGCCCAGAGGAGGAGGAGGAGCACGGCAGGTCGCTTGGACTCGGAGTGACTGCATCAGAGCTCTGGGCGGCTGCTCAGAAAAGGGGGCGAGTGGTGAGTTGTTTGGACTCAAAGCGACCACTCCTGAACACCGGAGTGCTGCCCGGAGGAGGAGCACGGTGGGTCATTTGGTCTCGGAGCGGCCGCACCAGAGCTCCAAGCAGCTGCCCAGAGGAGGCATGCATCGGGTTGCTTGGACTCAGAGCGACCACTCCTGAACACCCGGGGGCGCTGTCCAGAGGAGTAGGAGGAATGGGGCGGGTCACTTGGACTCAGAGTGACTGTCCACGGCTACAGGCGGTTGGTGGGAGGAGGAGGTGCACAGTGAGTAGCTTGGACTCCTAGAAACTGCACTGGAACACCGGGCGGCTGTCCGGAGAAAGAGGCATGTGGCGGATCGCTGGGACTTGGAGCAACTGTACGGGGCTCCAGGTGGCTGCTCAGAGGAGGGGCCGCATAGCCAGGTGATTAGGTGCAGAGCAGGGTCCCAGGACCTAGGCGGCTTCATGGTGGAAGAGCCACACAGAGACACGCTTAGGGGCGGAGCGAAAGTTCCAGGACTGCAGGCAGATTCTCTGAGGAAAGGCAGCCTAAGAGGACTCGTCTGCGAAGGGTGACGCTCCCAGGCCCAGGAGGTAGGTCTGGGCCCCTGGGAACGTTGCAAAGGAAGGCAGCCCAGCCCAGGTGGTAGTTGTAGATTGAGAGGAACCTCTAGGAGAGGAACTGACCAGCGAGACCTCCCCACCAGATAAGTCTTCCCTGCCGGGTGAGGTTTTCCCACAAGGACGATAAAACCAGAGACACAGGCCCAAACAGGCCTTGCCTCAGCCCACAGCCTAGATCCCCTTTGGATGACCATTGGTCAACAAGTGGAGGCACCTCTGTGCACTAACAGGGAATATACCGCACAGGAAGGCCACCGCCCCTAGAGAGGCAGCTTCCTTGTGGAGCACAGCATTATCAAGTTCCTCCAAGACTTCAGGCTACTGAAGGCTAAGAGGGGATATACTAGAAATCTTCAGGGACATTATAAGTCAATAGAGGAAATCTGCAATATCTTAGCGGTCCACTGATACCTGAACAATATGAGAAAACAAGGGAAGAAAATGCCCCAAACAAATCTAGATGTTACATCAATAAAATCCAATGACAGCATGGCAGAAGAAATGACAGAAAGGGAGTTCAGAATGTACATAATTAAAATGATCAGGGAAGCAAACGATGAGATGAAAGAGCAAATGCACGCACTGAATGATGAGATGAAAGAGCAAATGCAGGCATTGAATGGTCGCACCAATGGACACTTAAAAGAGCAAATAAAGGAAGTAAAAGATCATTTAAATGAAGAGATAGAGATATTGAAAAACAAACAGAAATCCTGGAAATAAAGGAAACAATAAACCAAGTTAAAAACGCCATACAAAGTATAAACAATAGGATAGAACACCTGGAAGACAGAACCTCAGATACTGAAGACAAAATATTTAACCTTGAAGACAAAGTTGACCAAACAGAGAAGAGGGTAAGAAATCATGAACAGAATCTCCAAGAACTATGGGATATCATGAAAAGGCCAAATTTAAGAATTATTGGGATTGAGGAAGGCTTAGAGAAACAAACCAAAGGAATGAACAATCTATTCAATGAAATAATATCAGAAAATTTCCCAAATCTGAAGAATGAAATGGAAAATCAAGTTCAAGAGGCTTATATGACTCCAAATACACAAAATTTCAACATACCCATACCAAGGCATATTATAATGAAAATACCTAACATACAAAATAAAGACAGAATTTTAAAGGTTGTGAGAGAAAATAATCAAATTACATTCAGGGGGAAACCAATACAGATATCAGCAGACTTTTCAATCCAGACCCTAAAAGATAGAAGGGCCTGGAACAACATTTTTCAAGCCCTGAAAGGAAATGGATGTCAACCAAGAATCTTATACCCAGCAAAACTTATCTTCAAATTTGATGATGAAATAAAATCCTTCCATGATAAACAAAAGCTAAAAGAATTTACAAAAAAGAAAGCCGGCATTACAGAACATTCTCAGCAAAATATTCCATGAGGAAGAGATGAAAAACAAAGAAGCAAATCTGCAAAGGGAGGAATTATCCTAAATGAATTGTCAAATAAAGGAGGAACCAAGTTGTGTCAAACAAATAAATAAATAAAATTTAAAAAATGAACCAAATGACCGGGAAACCAAATGATATCTCAATAATAACCCTGAATGTTAATGGCCTGAATTCATCAATCAAAAGGCATAGACTGGCAGATTGGATTGAAAAGAAAGATCCAACAATATGTTGCCTGCAAGAGACTCACCTCATAGAAAAAGATACCCATAGACTAAAGGTGAAAGGATGGGGAAAAACATACCATGCACATGGACTCAGCAAAAAAGCTGGAGTATCCATCCTCATTTCCGATAAGGTGGACTTCAAGCCAAAGTGAGTCAGAAGGGATAAAGAATGACATTTCATACTGCTTAAGGGAAGCATAAATCAGCAAGATATAGCAATCATAAACATCTATGCCCCAAACAGTGGCTCATCCATGTATGTCAAACAAATCCTTCTCAATTTCAGAAACCAAATAGACCATAACACAATAATATTAGGTGATTTTAACACACCTCTCTCACCACTGGACAGATCTTCCAGACAAAAATTGAACAAAGAAACCATAGATCTCAATAACACAATGAATAATTTAGACTTAACGGACATTTATAGAATATACCATCCAACCAAGAGCGAATACACTTTCTTCTCAGCAGCACATGGATCCTTCTCTAAAATAGACCATATATATGCCACAAAGCTAATGTTAGCAAATACAAGAAGATAGAGACACTACCATGTATTCTATCAGATCATAATGGATTGAAATTAGAAATAAATGAAAGAGTAAAAAACAGAAACTATTCCAACATCTGGATATTAAACAATATGCTATTATATGATGAATAGATAACAAGATATTAGGAAGGAAATTAAAAAATTCTTAGAGGTAAATGAGAACAAAGAAACATCATATCAAAATCTCTGGGACACTATGAAAGCAGTACTTAGAGGGAAATTTATTTCATGGAGCGCATTCAATGAAAGAAGTAAAACTCAACAAATAAAAGACCTAACACTACAGCTCAAAGTCCTAGAAAAAGAAGAACAGACCAGCACCAAAAGTAGTAGAAGACTGGAAGTAGTTAAACTCAGAGCTGAAATCAATGAAATTGAAACAAAAGAAACAATACAAAAAATTGACAAAATAAATAGCTGGTACTTCGAAAAAATAAACAAAATTGATAAACCTTTAGCCACACTAACAAACAGAAGACGAGAGAAAACCCAAATCACTAAAATTCGGAATGAACAAGGAAATATCACAACAGACAGGATTGAAATACAAAACATAATTAGAAGCTATTTTGAAAATCTATACTCAAAAAAAATAGAAAATTTCGAAGAAATCAACAGGTTTCTAGAGATATATGAATTCCCTAAACTGAACAAGGAGGACATACACAATTTAAACAGACCAATTTCAAGTACTGAAATAGAAGAAGTCATCAAAAGCCTACCAACAAAGAAAAGTCCGGGACCAGATGGATTCTCAGCCGAATTCTACAAAACCTTTAAAGAAGAGCTCATTCCAATACTTCTCAAAGTATTCCTTGAAATAGAAGAGGAGGGAACCCTCCCAAACTCATTCTATGAAGCCAATATCACACTGATACCTAAACCAGACAGAGACTCATCAAGGAAAGAAAGTTTCAGACCAATATCCTTAATGAACACGATGCAAAAATTCTCAACAAAATTTTAGCAAATTGCATACAAAAACATATTAAAAAGATAGTGCACCATGATCAAGTGGGTTTCATCCCAGGGATGCAAGGTTGGTTCAACATCAGGAAATCAATAAATGTAATTCACCATATCAATAGACTTAAAGTCAAGAATCACATGATTATTTCAATAGATGCAGAAAAGGCATTTGATAAAATACAGCACCCCTTCATGCTCAAAACACTAGAAAAAATAGGGATAGCGGGAACATTCCTTAACTTTGTAAAGGCCATTTATGCTAAGCCCATGGCTAATATCATTCTAAATGGTGAAAAACTGAAAGCATTCCCCCTAAAAACTGGAACAAGGCAGGGATGCCCTCTTTCACCACTTCTATTCAACATTGTTCTTGAGACTCTAGCCAGAGCAATTAGACAAACCAAAGAAATTAAAGGGATACGAATTGGAAAAGAAGAACTCAAACTATCCCTGTTTGCTGATGACTTGATTATATATTTAGAGGAACCTGGAAATTCCACCAGAAAACTCTTAGAACTCATAAGTGAATTCAGTAAAGTAGCAGGTTACAAGATCAATGCTCAGAAATCCAATGCATTTTTATACATAAGTAATGAATCTTCAGAAAGAGAAATTATGAAAACTACCCCATTCACAATAGCCTCGAAAAAAATAAAATACTTGGGAATAAATCTCACAAAAGAGGTGAAAGACCTCTACAATGAGAACTATACAACACTAAAGAAAGAAATTATAGAAGATGGAAAGATCTTCCATGTTCTTGGATAGGAAGAATTAATATTGTCAAAATGGCCATACTACCTAAAGTGCTATACAAATTCATGCAATTCCAATTAAAATCTCAATGACGTACATTACAGAAATAGAGCAAGCAATTATGAAATTCATCTGGAAGAATAAGAAACCCAGAATAGCTAAAGCAATCCTTAGCAGGAAGAGTGAAACAGGGGGTATTGCAATACCAGATCTTCAACTCTACTACAAAGCAATAGTAACAAAAATGGCATAGTATTGGTACCAAAATAGAAAGGTAGATCAATGGTACAGAATAGAGGACACGGACACAAACCCAAATAAATACAATTTTCTCATACTAGACAAAGGGGCCAAAAATATGCAATGGAGAAAAGATAGCCTCTTCAACAAATAGTGCTGGGAGAATTGGAAATCCATATGCAACAGAATGAAACTAAACCCATATCTCTCATTATGCATGAAACTAAACTCAAAATGGATTAAGGACCTCGGAATCAGACCAGAGACCCTGCACATTATAGAAGAAAAAGTAGGTCCAGATCTTCAACATGTCGGCTTAGGACCAGACTTCCTTAACAGGACTCCCATAGCACAAGAAATAAAAGCTAGAATCAATAACTGGGATAGATTCAAACTAAAAAGCTTTCTCTCAGCAAAGGAAACTATCAGCAATGCGAAGAAAGAGCCTACAGAGTGGGAGAATATCTTTGCCAATCATACTTCAGATAGAGCACTAATCTCCAGAATCTATAAAGAACTCAAAAAACTCTACTCCAAGAATTCAAATAATCCAGTCGACAAATGGGCTAAGGAAATGAATAGACACTTCACAGAAGAAGATGTACAAGCAATCAACAAACATATGGAGAAATGTTCAACATCTCTAGTAATAAGAGAAATGAAAATCAAAACCACCCTAAGATTCCATCTCACCCCAATTAGAATGGCGATTATCAAGAATACGAGCAACAACAGGTGTTGGCGAGGATGTGGGGAGAAAGGTACACTCATACATTGCTGGTGGGACTGCCAATTACTGCAGCCACTCTGGAAAGCAGTGTGGAGATTCCTTAGAAAACTTGGAATGGACTCTCCATTTGACCCAGCTATCCCACTCCTTGGCCTATACCCAAAGGACTTAAAATCAGCATACTACAGAGATACAGCCACATCAATGTTCATAGCTGCTCAATTCACAATAGCCAGACTGTGGAACCAACCTAAGATGCCTTTCAATTGATGAGTGGATAAAGAAACTGTAGTATATATATACAATGGAATATTACTCAGTCATAAAGAATGATAAAATTATGGCATTTGCAGGCAAATGGATGAAATTGGAGAATATCATGCTAAGTGAGATAAGCCAATCTCAAAAAGCCAAAGGATGAATGATATCACTGATAAGTGGATGATGACACATAATGGGGGGAGGGAAGGGTTAGTGTTAGGGTCAGAATTAGGGTTAGGGAGGGGGGCAAGTATGGAGGAAGGAAGTACTGTATAGAGGGTAAAGAGGGGTGGGAGGGGTGGGGGGAAGGGAAAAAATAACAGAATGAATCAAACAACAGTGCTCTATGTAAATTTATGATTACACAAATGGTATGCCTTTACGCCATGTACAAACAGAGAAACAACATGTATCCCATTTGTTTACAATAAAATAAAAAAAAAATAAAAATAAACCTGAACTTTCTCTCTCTCTGTCTCGATCTCTCTCTCTCTTTTCTTCTTCTTCTTCTTCTTCTTCTTCTTCTTCTTCTTCTTCTTCTTCTTCTTCTTCTTCTTCTCCTCCTCCTCCTCCTCCTCCTCCTCCTCCTCCTCCTCCTCCTCCTCCTCCTCCCTTCCTCCCTCCCTCTCTCTGCCTTTCTCTTTTGTGCACTTTCATGATATTTTACTAAAATAATTAATGGTCATTATCATTTTTTCTCCTAGGATTTTTCTTTTGGTTTGTTTTTCTTAAATACTATATTTTCAAAGCTCACAATTTTGATTCTACATACCTAGGATAAAGGTTTTTGATCAGTTCTATTTTTATTCAACTCGAGTTATTTTTGAATATCTCTTGCATTGCAATGAAGATTCACCTACAAAAAACCACAAGGCCTTTGCTTTTGTGTTATGTGTATATCCTGTTGTCTGATATTGTGTTGTCTGTCTACATAAGTGGGTCCAAATATAGCGCTCATGAATTAAAATTAAAAGTGGATCCAGATACCTTTAATTCACATGATTTTAAAAGAGTCAATTTAAAGTTGGGTAAACAGAAGAAGGTAAAATGTCTTTAAAATTACTTACCTCACAAGTCTCTAGGTGGTCAAATTAATAAAATGTTGATATCTATAAAATATCTAATATCAATTGTTTCTAGGACTTTTCTTCACTCTCTCTTTCTCTCTCTCCAAAAACCCCAGTGCTGGGTCATGGTCTCTCTCAGATTTGGCCACAGGCCTGTCAGAGATGGTGACCACCCTCACTGATGATCTGCTCCTATGTGGTAAATCAGAGGGGTTGTTGGCATGCCCCTTCCTCTCCTGTGTCCCTTCTCCAGGCTCCTGAGAACTCTTAGGAATTAACTCTGTCCAATCTAAAATTCTCTGAAACCCCCATCCCCTTGGTTATCTCCTCAAAAACATTCGTCCTCCCCATTTGACTCGAGATCTCAAACCTCACAGATTCATTTTCTGTTGCAATATAGTTCAACCCCAATATAAGTTAGATATATCATTTAATGTTCTAAAACAGGACCTGTTAGGGCCTGATTTGTTTAAAGGCTAATATCCTGAAACATGAAAGCATTTTGCCACTTTGCCACACAAAAGGAAAGTTCTCTCTCAGTCTTTCCTTGATATATGTTTTGGATGTAATGTCATTGTGTTAACTAACATTCACATAAACTCAGAAAACAATACATGTAAACTTTGTAAAATGATGTTTAAAGAGGAGGCAAAGATCAACTTCAGAACCGGAACACTTTACCTAAGATTTGTAAAGAGCCCCACCTTAGCTGAGATAGGGTCTGCCTCTCACCCTGTTGCATGTCAGAATGGCTCTAAGCCAGACTTCAGCTTAGTTAAAGTTACATTCAAAATATTGTTTTTTATTGTAAAATTACTGTGATCTCAAGCAGGGCAATAATTTATAGCTCAGTCAAAATGCAAGATACATATTACACAAACTAAATGTTTTACATTGTTAATTCCATATTTCCTTGTAAACTCTATAACTGATATCTGATTAATGTTTTGCAGAAGCACTGCTTCAAGAACAAAAAACCTAAATTAATTTGAGATAATAACCAACCACCTATAGGACAGATAATATAATATAGACACCAATTAAATAAAAGGGGGAAAGGAGATAAATAATTGTAGAGTCATAAACATTAAAGTTTAAGCCCAGTACTCACTTTTTGACTGGTGAGACTGGCTTGCTGGATTTTTAAGATCAAACTTAGAGACTGAGATTAAAATACAGGGCCCAAGAAAACCAATATTTGGTTCTTGCCCTCTAAGTCTGCCAGAACCCAGGGAGCGAGAGAACTTCTCTAAGGAGCTTTGCAACTCTGGGCCACATGACCTCCTGATCAGGTAGATTAATGAGACCAATAGAGGAAGAGAAGCCAATCAGTGTACCTGCTGCAAAGAGGAGGGTAATTGAAAAAGTGAGACATCTCTGATGCTTCCAAAGGAAGCCACCTCATCACGGAGACCCTACCTAGCAGATGGCACTAAAGGAGCTAAGAAGCTGCTCTCGAGTTCTCCATGAGTAACCCCTGTGGGAACTCAGTTGATCTTTAACAACAGACAAGAACAAGGTCAATTTTACCACCTCGATCTTGGATACCTCACAAAACATAAAATCAAAACATAGCCATTCCTGGCCATTTAAAAGAAGAAACAATAGTTAAACCTAACTTAAGATGTACACTTGAGGGATCCAAGATGGCGGTCTAGAGGGAGGCCACGTTCCTTGTTGCTCCGCGGCGCCGGATTCAAGTGGAGGATATCTGTTTCTCGGTGAGGCAGTTTTTGCTGCTTATCGATCCCCTGCTCTTTGCCCCATTTGTCTGCTGTGATCACCTGCAATCTGCCAGCATGTCGACGCCTTTTTTGAGAACAGATTGTTCACTGTCAGGCGTCTATCATCCGCCATTTGCCTGCCTCTCACCTGTCCATCGCCTGCCTTACCACTATCCATCACCCAACGCTCAAGGTTCACCTCCTGATCGTCCGACAGCTGCCAGCACATTGACCACAGACCGCCAGTGGAGCACCAGCTGCCTGCTGCTGCCTGGAGGTTCACTGTTACAGTACCTGCAGGTTTGATTACGCACGGCTGCCGCCATTTTGAGACAACAGCCGGGCCCTGTAGGACCCTTGGCCGGACTGACTGAGTCCCGTCTCCTGGATCCCTCAGCCCAACTGATCACTCCCTGCCTCTGGGGCCCTCACATCAACTGACTGCTCCCTGCTGCCAGGACCCCCAGACCAACTGACTGTGCCCTATCACCAGAACCCAGACCAGCTGATTACAACCGGCCTCCTGGATCCCACAACCACACCAAACACACCCGACCTCCAGGACCCAGATATATTTCTGGGTCAGACCAACTGCATCCTGTCTCCAGGACCTCCAGCTGACCACATCCACTGCTGAGCTGCAGCTCCCCATTTGCCAACACATTTTGAAGCCAGAGCAGCCATCTTGGATAAGCCTGGAAGCGTAGCTCCAATCTTCAGGTGGGGCAAATCCCATCCTGAGACGCCTGCTGGAGGCTTGAAGCTCATTATCAGGTACCTCTCATACATCAGGCTACTGAACACTGGGAGGTTTCATTAGTATATGACTATTACACAGTAGATTTTCTTTTTTCTCCGTTTTTAAAAAAATATTTGTTTTTATTTCTTTACGCTTCTTGCTTTCTTTTCTGTTTACCTGTTCCCTCAGAGTCGCTTTCTCCCTTATTTACATGATGTTATTGTCCCCATAGGGGCTATCTGGTCTAGGATTGCATAGTGTCTGATTTGGGCACTGCTAATATTGATCTCCCCTTAAAGAAAGGGTTTTGGAAACCTATAGGGCCACTATAAGCCTATAGGGGGAAATCTGCAATACCCCAGATCTGCACTGCTATAGGGGAAGATACGTGAACAACATGAAAAAACAAGGGAAGAAAATGATCCAAACAAATCTAGATTCTATAGTAATAGAATCCAATGACAGTATGTTAGAAGTAATGTCAGAAAAGATGTACACTTATGTTAGCCCCAAGAATAAGTAAGACTGGAGGCTACTAAAGAGATTCTTAGGCAGGAGTGCCAGATAACCATTGAGAGAAACTACCAGCATCAGAAATTTTTGGTCATTTTAAGGTCTACAGATCTTCCTAAACAGGACCACGGCTGCTAAATTGCCTACAGAAGTTCGTATGAGATCAGATACGTAAGTCTGGAGCTGGCGGACACACACAAGTTCACCAACCAGTCAATCAACTGCTTCTCCTTCAAGACTACGAGCCCCTGACACCCAAAGCTAAGACCTGTGATTCACTGTTGACACCTCCAGTTCCAAACACTCTGCTCCCACCTAGATCCCTCGCTGATCCCCTTTTCACAGGAGTGAGACTCTTCATCCCTAACCAGCAGGAAGAAGCTACAGAATAAAGACGATCATCCCACTCCTGGTATCTATAAAAACAAAAGGGGAGGAATACTGGCAACAGATCTGCCATTTTGCTGCCACCAGTATTCCCTGCCACACACACACACCATTGTACAACCCAGATCATCGGTCTGCGAACATCCTAGTCAACCATTTGTTCACTCCTCAGACTGCAAACATTCTCGCAGTTTGTTAGCTCACGAACTTCCTAGTCAGTCATTGGTCCATTGTTATTTGCCTTATTTGCCTGCAAAATCCCACTACTTAAAAATGGCTCTCCTCTCTCTCTCTCTCTCTCTCTCTCTCTCTCTCTCTCTCTCTCTCATCCTGTGGGCAGACATTCTGCCTGTTCGCTTAATAAAACCTCTTATATGAGTTCCCACTCCAGAGTGGTTTTTCTGGTGCTTTCAACACTCATTTTCAAAAGGGATAGAAGTGAGACAAAGGTTCAGAACCTTGACTTTTCCAACGGAATTTAACTAGGTGAGAAGAGGCTGCTTACAGTTTAACAAGTAAAACACGGGAGAAACTGGCTGCCAGCAGGGTAATTTACCTCCCATCAGACCTTCTGCAGACCCAGCCACCCCAGCAGGTCCTTTTACTGAAGCGATCTCACAGCTTCAGGTATTACCTGAGCAGCAGATCTGACCACAAGATGAAGACTGGACTTTATCCTTGGAGCAGACAGGCCGTTGCCACCCCTGGTCTCGGTGTGATCTCACTTCAGGTTTGAGGGGTCCGGTTCCCGTCCCATCCCTGACCCTTTCGTTTTCCCCGAGGGAAACGGCGGTAGCACTTCCCCAGAGCCCGCATGAAGGAGGAAGAGCCCTGGCTGCACGCAGCGCAGGTGCGACGGAGCTGGACACAGGCAGCTGAGTGCGCGGTGCGGGGCAGCCTCCTTGCAGCGCTGTGCAGCGCCGCTGCAGAAGTTCCCCTGCAGCAGGTCTCCGCCCCCGCCCGGGCTTCTCTGCCTGCGTTTCCTGGACACTCCGGGACCTCACAGCCCACTGTAGGTCCTCCGCTGAGCAGCCCGGCCTGCCTCGCCCTCCGCGTGCTCTGGGTGGACATCGCTCCTCGGTCTATGAAGGAACATGTGGCCAATGGTGCTCAGGAAGCGGGGACCAGGGAATGCACTGGAGATTCTCGGACCCCATTTCAGGGTCGGGAGGCCTCCAAGTCCCGCCCACGTTCACTTCCCGGCCCATTCCAGGCACTGCGGTCTCCCCACCTTGGACCTCATCCCCGACCCGCCCAAGGCACTGGGGCCTCCCCGAGCTGGGACCTACTCCTGACACCACCCCCAGGAACTCAGGATCTCCCCACCCTGGGACCTGCACCCAGACCCACCCAGGCCCTGCTGTTTCAAGGAGGCTTCTGCTCCAAACACGAGAAAATAAGCCTGGGCTCAGGAATTGGTGAGAAGGCGCTGGTGAAGGATCTCTGGGAACCAAAGTAGGAGACGCAGGAGGAAGAGGGCGGGTCAGCGGTCTATCTCATGCCGGCCGCAGCGAGGCGTTTCCTGGGGACAACCAGATGTTGGCACCTTGGCCTGACCCTGCTGCTTGGCACCAGGCTCACTGACTGCGCCCTGCTGTTCTGAGACTGGTGTTTCCCACTTTCCTTGTTCGGCCCAACTCTGAGTGTGAAGAGGCAGGTCCTTCATTCAGAGGGGAGGTGGACGGCTTGACTCTTCATAACATACATGTTTTAATTTAATTCCATAATTTGGAATAAATGGCATCACTCATTAAATTTGAAATTCCAAAGGAACTTCTTCCAACTATTGCCCATTAAGAATTTCCCAGTATTCAGAAAGTGAGATTTCTGCCTGAGGCAGGAGAGTGAGCCTCCCTCAAGGAATTTTACTAGAAAAACAGTATAAAAAGGTAACTTACTAAAGAAGTTACTTGAAAGTTTAAGAGTAGAAATAAACAATGTGATAGAATAACTGAAAATGTGGAGGACATCTTCCAGAACGTGGAGTAGCAGCGTTAGGGGAGACTTGGGTCACTGGTTTCCTTGGCTTTTACCCAGATGATCTGGAAACCCAGTTCACAGCAAGCCTGTGCAGGAATGTTGTAGCACAATGGCTGGAGCTCAGAAGCGACCCAGATGCTCCTCAGCAGAGGAGTGAGTTAACAAACCATGGTACCTGGGATTGTTTTGCAGTAAAACACGGCAGGATGTGGAGGAATTGAAAAGCAGGCTGCCCAGGGGAAGAAGCCAGTCCCAGAAGGCTGCAGACAGAGCAGGTGCTGCTGGCTCCAGCCAGGGCATTATGGAGAAGGTAAAACTAGAGAAGCCAGGAAAATCGGCGTTTGGCAAAGAGAAGGTGAGAAGGAAGTGGAGCACAGGGCTCTTTGGGGCAGTTGGACGATTCTGGGTGCAGTCCCGATGGACACAGGTCACTAAGCACTAGTAAAAACCCATAATTAATCCTAATGTAAAGAAAAATTTGAGTTAATATTAATGTGTCAATATTGCTTAATCAATTCTCACATGTTCTGTAAGAAGAGGAAATAAAAGTAATGGGGGAAGACGTTGGAGGGGGTGATACAGAACTCTGTCCTCTCCTGACACTTTGTAACAAGCCCACAACTGTTGAAAAATAATGAGATTTCATTCACACATGATTGTGTCAGAATGAACCACACTCTTAGGTGTAATGCACTAATAAAAGCATTTGTTAAAATTTATTTTTTATTAGGAAGTGTGTTGCCAAGATATACATTTCTGTATTTGGTTCCTAAAATGGAATTGTTCTCTGTGTACAGGACAAAATTCTTTACTATTCTAATGTCCTAGGACTTTATGTCTGGCGCCACATCTGTGGAGTTTCAGGCCATCTGCACTTTAAATATTATGGAAGCTTTCAAACCAAAACTGAGAAAGAGTTCAACTGACTCCTTCTAATTTAGTGGTAAAAGCAGAACTGTGAATATATAAGGTCTCAGAGATGGTCATGCACCATGCACCATGTGATGTGTTCTTCTTTTTTTTAATAGCATTTACTTTTTAGAGGTTAATGTGTGCATTACAGGAAAAATAAAAGCATGAACAAAGAACAAAGTCAGTCAGTCACAAGCAGCTTAGTTGGACATGTCCCTCCAGGTTGTGTGTATACATACATAATATCCCATTTGTGTGGTTGAGATCGTAGTGTGTATCATGCTCTCCACACATCATGTATATTCACCAATTCAAAATCCCAAAGCTACATGAGTATTTTTGATAGCCAAGAATACACTATACCAACTCAATCTGTAATCCTTTCTTGGAGACAAAAATTTCACTGAAGACAGAAATGGGAACAGGCCTCTAGATAGACATATTGGCAGAGTTATAACTAAAATAATGCATTCTCTTAATGCTTCAATTTAAAACAAGACAAAGCAACATAATACACCAAGCTTGTTTCATTAGCAGATTTCTAGTAGTAAAATATTAGTGTGAATGCATGTTCCCAGTGAGTTAAGGTATTCCTACAGCACAGCCTGGAGATGTGCACACCAGTGACTCACATGGAAATGTGAATCCTTGAGCACCAGCTCTCATCTCTCCCTGTGTGCGTCCCAGCGTCCCTCTGCTGCCACCCTGATGAGCAGTCCTGACACACACAACTCAGAGATGGAGCAATTCCATGGCCAAGATGCATCTTTTCCATCAGTTGTAACAATGTTATTCACAAATTGGCTAATTCACTAGCTCTACTTTTTATGATTCACTGTCACCTCAGGACATCTGGATAGCTTAAGGGTTGTGAAATAAAGTATGAACTTTGTGCACAATAAGCACCAGTACTATACTGAAATGAACATATAGCTCTATGCTTAAGATCTAAGCCTGTCTTCCAGATATGGAGACACTAGCAAAGATCACATCCACTCACCTTTCTTCTTCCCCTCTTCTCCATTCAGTGACTAAGTTCAGGGACACCCCAGCTCCAATGGGTGGATTAATAATAACAAGGGTCATTCCCAGAAGACAAGTCTTCCTAAAAACCAACACAAGAGTATTTATTTAGGAATTATTTAGCTATTTCTAATAAAATTTGGGCATTAGAACTTATTCTTTAATACCCAGCAATATTAGCTAAAATGCACATGTCACACTGACTATGCAATCTGAACTAGTCTAAGGGGCTTCTCTATGTAAACTTTCTCCCCCCCACCACCACCCAGTGTCTCTCCAAGACATCAAGTTCAACAATCCCATGCTCCTAAGTGGCAACCCTTCCTATATAGTAAAATAATATACTTCAAGGGCATTACTTTAGTCCTCTACTTCGCCATGTGTTGTGCACTTTTAAACAACTAAAAACACTAGATATTTCCAAGAAGGACATAAGTTTCTAACCATACACAGTAGCCCTGAACAGACTGCAATACTTACTGAAGCAAAACTCCCCTTTCTTAAAGGCTAGAATATGGAAGTGTCTTTCAAAGAGGAAAATTCTGATCTAGAACCTTCCCCTTCTAGTCTCTTATCAATCCAGGGGTCAGACACATGCATCTGTATTACCAAAAGATGACTCACAATTTCACTTCCTAAGAGGTTTTAAGAACAGTCTTCCCTATGAATTAACACACAGGGTTCTCAATGCATTCATTTACTAAATCTACTGTTGTCACACTGGCAACCTCTTCAACATCTAGCTAACTAGATGTCTATTAGGACTCATTTGTCCTCTGCATACACTATGTACACAGCATTGTTAAACAAAATTCACAGACATCAGAGGCAATTGTCAATCTTTCTTCACAAAAAATACATTGGTATAAAGCTCTTTGCAATTTCCTTTCCTTCCTCCTCCCTGAATCAGCACAAATACAATGTGTGCTGCTCAGAGAAGTGTTTTGGTCATTTCATTTCCAAAAGACAGTTATTTCACTACAGATTTTAACAAAAAAAATCTACAAAATGTTTATTTAGTACCTCTACTTATACTTTGTGCACTTCTAAACATTTAGAAAGACTAGATGTCTCAATAAGGACTTAGGTTTGCCCACTATGCACACAACAGTGCTGAAAAAACTGCACACATGTAACAGTGGTCACATCTGGAAGTGTCTTCTAAGTAGGATCACTTGGCCTGGAATCCTCCATTTCTTCCACTTCTTTCTCCTGTGTCACATGCGCCACATCTGAGTGTCACACAATATGATGTTATAATTTCACTTCCAAAAGTCCTTTTCAGAAGACTGCCTTTATATGAATTTTAACACAAAGTGTACAAAATGTGTTTACTAAGTGTACTTTGGTCATCCATTGGCCACCTCTTTACTAGAGACTAGATATTATAAATTTAGGACTCCTTTGTCCAGTATATATAAAATATATAGCATGCAGCAAAGTTAAATTAAATGCACCACACAGGGCAATGGGAAGGCTGAAATTTTCTAGCATGCTCAAACAAACCCCTTTGCAACTTCTTCCCTCCCACCTGCCTCAGCCCAATGAACAAGTACAGACAGTGTTCTGTTCAGAGTTGGCTTAACAATTCCAAGCAATATTTCCTGTCACTTTTTAAAAGCTATTTACAAAAAGTTTTAATTCTACTACTTCTACTTTTAAATGTATTAAGCACTTATAATATAGAAGGATTAGATATTTCACATAAGAACCTGTCCACTGTGCACATGGCCCTGTTAAATATAATTGCACATGTGACAATGGTTATAATCTGAGGCATCTTCTAATATGACCATTTTGTCCTTGAACCTCTCCCTCCTCACTTCCTTGTCTCTATGTTCAGTCCAGTGGACAAGTACAGGTATATGTAACACTTAGAGATTGTTGGACAGCTTCACTCCAAGAGTCATTCACAGAGGACAAGATTTCCTATGAATCTCAACACAAAATGTGCAAAATGTGCTAATTTTACTAACTACTTGGTCATACATTGGCAACCTCCTTAACATCTAGAGACTAGATTTTGCAAAACTGGGACTCATTTGTCCATTATAGGCACTAAATACAGCAAAACGAAATGCACAGGACATCAAGAAAATTGATGTCTGAGAGTGTCCAAGTGTGAACACACTAAAGCATTACACTTTGTGATTGCTCCCTCCCACCTCCTGTACATCCCTGAACAAGTAGACAGCACTGTACTGGTCACAGAAGTGGTTTAATAATTCCATTCCCAATAGACTATTTCATATGAATTGTAACAAAAAGACATTTACAAAGTGATATTTTGATACTGCCACATTTAACGTTCATAGGGCACTTCTAAACATATAGGCGGACTAGATGTTTCAAAGAAGGACTCAATTTGTGCACTATGTACCTTACAGTCTTGAATAAGCTGCACACATATAACAATAATGCTAATTTGAAAGTGTCTTCAAAATATGATCTTCTGGTCCTTCATCCACCCAGTGGTCCATAATGCTCAAATTTTTGGATGCAAATTCTTCCTAGGAATTTAAACACAAAACATACAAATTTTGTTTACTGATTCTACTTTTGTCATACACCGGCAATCTTTTCAACATCTAGAAAGGCTAGATGTAGATTAGAACTCCTTTGTCCTTTATATACACTATGTACACAGCAAAGCAAAACATGACCCATGCACATAATTTACAATACTTAGATCATGGTGAGACCAACCAAGGACCAGCACACAGCTCTGTTCTACTGAAAAGGGGGATTGGCTATTGCCACCCCCAATTGCATAAGAATTTTAACACAATTTTACAAAGTGTGTTGTATTTTAGCACTTCTGCTTTTAACATATACCAGGTACTTTAGAATATCTAGAAAGTCTAGATAGTTCCAAAGATTCCTTAGCATCTTCAACTATTGAGACAGTAATCAGGAATAAAATGCACACACAAAACAATGATCATAATAGGAAAATGTCTCTTGCATAAACCAGTCAGCACAGGACCTCCTCCTTCCACATCAGTCTCCATGTCCTCCCACCACTCAGCACACCTGGACCCGCCTCCTGGAGAAGGTCCATCAATCCCATTCCACAAAAATGTTCAACATCTCTAGTAATAAGAGAAATGAAAATCAAAACCACCCTAAGATTCCATCTCACCCCAATTAGAATGGTGATTATCAAGAATACAAGCAACAACAGGTGTTGGCGAGGATGTGGGGAGAAAGGTACACTCATACATTGCAGGTGGGACTGCCAATTACTGCAGCCACTCTGGAAAGCAGTGTGGAGATTCCTTAGAAAACTTGGAATGGACCCTCCATTTGACCCAGCTATCCCACTCCTTGGCCTATACCCAAAGGACTTAAAATCAGCATACTACAGAGATACAGCCACATCAATGTTCATAGCTGCTCAATTCACAATAGCCAGACTGTGGAACCAACCTAGATGCCCTTCAATTGATGAGTGGATAAAGAAACTGTGGTATATATATATATATATATATATATATATATATATATATATATATATATACACACAATGGAATATTACTCAGTCATAAAGAATGATAAAATTATGGCATTTGCAGGCAAATGGATGAAATTTGAGAATATCATGCTAAGTGAGATAAGCCAATCTCAAAAAGCCAAAGGAAGAATGATATCGCTAATAAGTGGATGATGACACATAATGGGGGGAGGGAAGGGTTAGTGTTAGGGTTAGAGTTAGGGTTAGGGAGGGGGGCAAGAATGGAGGAAGGAAGGACTGTATAGAGGCAAAAGAGGGGTGGGAGGGGTGGGGGAAGTGAAAAAATAACAGAATGAATCAAACACCATTACTCTATGTAAATTTATGATTACACAAATGGTATGCCTTTACGCCATGTACAAGCAGAGAAGCAACATGTATCCCATTTGTTTACAATAAAATAAAAATTTTTAAAAAATCCCATTCCACAGTCACTTGCAGGAGACATTTCTGATGTTGACAGCACGTGGCCCTTCACAGGTGGTAAGTTCTGACTCTCAGACCTGAGCACCTTCTTCACAGCAGAACGTCCAGCCGTGGCAGAGCTCAAAGATGTCGGTGAGTGGAGGGCAGTTCATCGGCATTGCACACCGACCTCTTCAACAGCCAGGAGCCTCCCGGGGTGGCCTCTGCAGTGGTCAGACACACTCCTCATTCTCTGCAGAATGACCCCCTCCCAGCTCTGCCCATCAGGTTGTTGCCTTGGTCTTGGCCACCTTCAAGGATGGTTGGCATTCATCTACTGTCTGACGACGTGCTGGCTGAGGTGCCGGCCACGGTCACATGACCCTGGTCTGTGGCTGGACTCTCCAAGACAAACCCAAATTTTCCATGGCACATGCCTTTGGAGTCTCAATGCCCCTGCCAGCCCCATGGCAATGGGAAACCACCCTTCTTCTTGCCTCCCAAAGGTACCAGGGACCGTGAAGACTGACCAGAAATCCCTGGACCCAGGATCAACAGGTTGCCACTGGCAGGTCATCCAGCCAGGGAAGGGGCTCAGTTCATCATGACCAGGTCAGTGGGTGGGCAGTTGAACAGGAGCTCCTGGGTCCACAAGGCAGAGACCAAGGCCTGTCCCCAGGCTTAGCTCACCCACAGCCTGGGGTGAGGACCCAAGGACCAGGGGGCTGAATGCACTCTCTGCTGGTCCATGTGAACTGTTGTGACTGGTTTCCAGTTCTGCTTCCTATCTGCCTCCCCATTACAGGAGCAATGGCCTTGATCATGTGCTTCTCTTTTTAATGTTCAATGATGATTAAAAATGTACTTAAGCTTTCTCAACTCAGTTTCAACTTCTTGGAGAGAGACAGAACAAGACACTTAGGAAAACAAAGCCCCAGGAAACCCTGGCTAACTTCTGCCTGTAGTTCCAAAACTTCCTCTTACTCATCTGAATACCTTGTCATGACACATACCGTCACCTTCATGAGGACACCTGTAAATGTCATCCATGGTCACACTGCCAGGATTCACATTCCTTCCCTTTGAGCCCAGAACCCAGGACGTTTTAGGGACTGTGCACTTGGTCTTGTTCTCTGTACTAGATAATAGAAGGAGGGTGTCACAGGAAAGCAGTGGAAGTAAGGTCAGGAGTACCTTCCTGGTCTCCAAGCAAGGACGATAAACTCCAACATACTAGAGTACGACATAATAATGTTACCAAGTTACTTAAAATCTGTGTTGATGGAAAGAGCAGGCATTCACCATTATCCAAGAGTGAAGTAAGACACCCAGATGCAGGGCCACCAGGAGACACAGAGGCCATGCTTCAACTGGAGCACGTCTGTGTCTCATGGGTTTGATGCTCAGTCAGTGAGTATGTGCAGTAAGCACAGCAGCGTCACAGATGGTTCAGAGTGGCCCCATGGAATCCCTCATAGTCAGAACTGTGCCCTCCACACCCATGAGTACTTGGATCCCATTTGAGAAAAGGGCAAAGCAAATTTTCCCTCAATTAAGAACCAGAATACATTGTGTATCTTTAAAATTAGGAAAGATCAAAAGCACAGGCAATGTAAACTCAGTAAGAAGCTACGCCTTTAAAGAAGCCAGAAATTATTTTCAACATTATTGTTTTCATTTATTTAAAAATGCATTAAAAAGATTAGAAAATCAGAATATATTAAAAGAAAAAAATGAACTCTTGGTATACCTCCATTAGGCTTCTTTTTTCCCACTGAGGCAATTATTCTTTAGGTTTCTTTTGTGATATGCAACTGTTCATACATAGACAAAATCGAATTAAATGTTTTGGATTCCCTTCTAAAGCATTGTTGTATGCATGCTTTTTAATTATAATATACCTTACATACTAGTATGTATCAGCCCAGTTGGAATCCACCCATTTTTTAACAAGTTCAATGAAATTCAACTTGAAGGATGAAAATATATAATTATCCTTAACAACAATGATGGCCCACTTATTGAATATTTAAGTTTGTTTATAAAATAAAACTGCAGTCTAAAATGTTTTTCATTCTGAGTATCTTATGTGAGCGAGTATATCTGTAAGATCAGGCCCTAGAATTGAACTTCTTGGGTCAAGAGGTGAAAACATAACTAATTTTGATATAATTTTTAAATTGTTCTTCTGCGTCTTACCAGCAGATGTGGTGGTGTGGAGAGCCATCTCACATGCATGAGAACATCAGCTGCTTCCTGAAGAGTGGCAAGAAGGAGAATGGAATGGGTCTGGTTCTTCCCAGCTCCCAAAGACTGTCCACTCAGGACTGTCAGCAGCTTTGAGGTGTGAGAATGCGCCTGTATGTGACTTCCCTGCTCTTACTGGATTTTGCATCACAGGTAGAAACACAACTAACATGATTTAAAACATGATGAAAGGATCAATGAAATGGATAATTTCTCAATGTCTTTCTTTCTTACTGAGCATGACAACATTCAGCCAGATGTCCATCTCTGTGAATCAGCACAAATGGACTAAGAATCGCATTAACCAGTAGTCAGAAATTCTTGGGGACTTAAAGATATGGAATCCTTCAATAAGGACAAAAATGAATGTAAAGAAAGAACAATCTGTCCAATAGAAGAATAGAAAACAGAGCATCAGAAGGACAACACTTTGAGCAGCCTTCATCTTAGGAGGAGTCCTGTAGAGCAGCTTGGAGGTCTGCAGGTAGAGGACATGCTGATGGTGCGTGTGGAGGAGGAAGACCATGTGACCACTGGCCCCACCCATGACACCCTGGGACACAGCATCTTGTAGGACCATGAGAACAATAAAAATCCAACTGATTATCCAGTTGTATGGTTGAAAATAACAGTAGTTGTCACTTTTACTAAATTCTGATGTGTTCATGTTGTTGCTATTTTTTATGTAAAATGGTAAATTCATGCTTATCAAGGAATTGAGAATCCAGAAGAAGAGCAACAAGGGAAGGATGTTCTGTGCGGACCTGGACTGCAGCCTCCTCCACCTTGAGGCTCTGGGACTGTTGGTGGTGGCCTGGTCCACTGTGAGGAGACCTGTGGTGCAGATGGACAGGCCCCAGGTCACCCTCTTCAGGTAAACCACAACCATAGAGCCTATATCACCTAGCAGATTTTGCAAACCAAAGCTGGCTATTGTCCTTGGTGTTCCTTTAGTAAAACGCATTAGGAGATTTGTAAAACCCAGGTGGATGAGAATAAGGTGTATAGGTTTCTTCTCAATACCTCTAAATAAGTAAATGTAGTTCACAAGAACAATGATGTTCCCTGCAATGCCAAGTCCTATTAGGAACATGAAGGTTCTTCTCATGACAAGGTTCAGAACCATTTTTAACTTTATAGATAGAAGCAATTGGATGTAGCACATATCATTTAGGAAAAAAAATCAGAAAGTATTACCTTTATCTTCAGAAAGCATTTCATACCACACATTTTCTAAAGGATAAGGATCAGTATGTACATAATGGTGATAATTTTATTCAAATAACTGTTTTATTCCTTTTTCTCTGTCACTCATTGAGTCAGTTTCTCCTCTGCTGTAACCAAAGGCCTGACAAGAACAGTTTTAGAGGAGGAGAGGTGTGTTTGGGGGCTCATGGTTCCAGCTCTCATTCTGAAGATGGCCAACTCCAACCTCAGGGGTAACAGAAGTCCAGGGCAGACAAGTGTGGTGCAGGATAGTAGCTGAGGACATTGCACATGAACTAATAGAGAGAGAGAGCTCCCCTCGACAAGGACAAAGCAACCCCACCACCAACTCCAGGCACAGCGCCTGCCTACAGTCACCAACTCAGTGACTCCTGATCAGGAATTCACACCCTGACTAGCTCAAGTCTCTCCCAGCCCAGGCACTTCAGCTCTGATTTTTCTTGCCTTGTCTCACATGTGAGTTTTGGTAGGACATCTCACATCTAAACTATAACAGCACTCTTTGTGTGTCTTTTTAACTAATACATTTTTTGGGAAAAAAAATGCCATATTGAGGATTAGCGTTCAAAGTTCTAAGTTTTCAACCAAGTTTTTGTTCATGGTCCAAACAAGCAATCTTTCAACCACATCTGTTCTCCACCTCATCATGGATGCCTGCAAACCACAGCTGCCCAAACCTGGATTGCCGCCATGTTTCTTGTTCATTCTGTCTGTTCTCATTGTCCAGTTCTAAAATCCTGGGCTCCTGCTCATCCTTCCAGCCTGCACTACACCCTCGTGCACACTCCTAGGAGATCCAGTTGCTCAGGGTCTTTAAGGTCTTCAACCATCACCACTTTCAGAGTGCCTTGTTCTGCTCAGTTCTCCTTTCTCTTCCACATGGTCAGGATGAGGTTTTCCAGCTATGCCTCTTGCATATCCTTGATGCCTGAACCTGAATGGCTCTAAACTCCAGCCCCAACTGACACTGTTGTGTCCCTGCTTACAAGTCTGCAGTGGCCTTTGTGGTCCTCAATATCAAGTCAATCTGCACAGCCTTCCCAGATAGGACACTGATGTTAATTCTGAATCAAAGAAATCCAGTATCCACTGTCTTGTCTGACAAAATCAGATCAATAGCAGATGAAGCCATGGCTGGTGCCCCAGAGGAGCCAACATGACCCTCTAGAAGGGTCTTTGCAGATCTGAGCTCTCACTGAGTGACCTCAGGAGCCACTGGGAGAACCAGCATTAGTTCTAGAGGTGTGGATGCTTATCAAGCTGGATTAGGAGAAAGGGGATAATTAGGTGTTGTGTATTGTGATAGGTGAGGTCATTCATGGATTGGGCTTCCTACAATGGCCACACTTAGCACAGTAGGTCCGGGGTCACTGTGCTGCAAAGAACTCACTCCCTAGTTGCTGCACTACATGTGCACCAAGAGGAGGAAAGGTGTATTTTGACCCATGGTTTCAGAGTTTTACCCCATTGTCTGCTGACTCCTAGGCAGAAACACCAGCCATGGCAGCAGGGAAGGAGACAAAGAAAGGCAAGAAGGAACCAAGGTCAGATACAGTCCCATGGTCACTCCCCTAGGATTCTACTTCTAGGTGCCACACCACTTGCCTATACTTACCAGCCAGCAGGACATTCAGATTTGTCATCTATCAAGTGGACTAATGCACTGAGGAGGTCAGAGACTCATGATCCAATCCTGATCCAATCATGTCTTCACAGCCACACCTCTGAGCACTCCTGCATTGCCTGACATGAGCTCTGATCACACACCAGAACATTCCAGTCCTGACCCCCAATCTCATGCCAATCTCACAATGCAACATTCAGTCCATCTCCAAGGGCCCCATGTCTTAACCATCACAGCATTGCTCAGAATCCAACATCTCCTGTGGCACTGAAGGTGAACTCTACTTTCCTGTGAGCCACTGTAATCAAAAGCACTTTACATGCATCCTATACACACCAGCACCAAGTAAACGTTTTCATTTCAAAATAGGAGAAAAGAGCCATAGCAAGAAGTTCTGGCCTCAAAGTAAGACCAAAACCCAAAAGGACAAACACCTAGTTCTCTATACCCATCTGAGAACATTTATGGTGTCCAATAAGTAAAAGTGTCACTAAGTAAATGTGGGTTGGAAGAAACCTTCTCTTTTCACAGTTTCAGATGCTGATCAAGCAGGGCATGGTGTTCTGGTCTGTCATCATGTTGAGTATATTTGCATGGTGACTAACACATTCTGAGATTTTTATGATGGTTTTTCACAATAAGGTGTTAATTTTCTGTCCTTCTTCTTGTCAGTTAGTTTATGTGACCACTGCTGGTGAGTTCTATCTGTGGACCCACATATGACTCAGTGAACAAGATCAAGGTGGCCTTGGTCACCTCAACTTTAATCCATTTCAGATAACATTGGGCATATTTAGGGAGATTTGGCCATAGACCTTTCTACCATTTCAAATAAAGCAGAACGTACCAGTATCTCAGAATGTAATAGGTGATTTAACTAATGATAGGAGTTACATTGATTACTTGCTTTCTTTCTCAGGGGTCTTTATTTAATTGGCACTAATTTATACATACTTATGGGGTGCCATGAGGAGTTTTGTTCATATAAACAATTAATAATATTAAGATCAGGGAGCACACACACATATAACCTCAAATATATATGCTGAAAACATGGATAGTCTCTCCCTCCAGTTTTCCGAAACATACACTGCATTACCATTATCTATGCTCATACTCTGACTCCTAGCCCATCAGGATTCCTTGCTCCTTTATTCCTGTAACTTAGTACCATTTATCCACTTTCCCCATCCCCTCACCTCCCCCAGTCCTATGATCTTCACCATCTGCTTCCAACTTCAGTGAGTTCAACAGTTTCCTGTTCCACCAGAGAGTGCGATCTGGTGCTTCATCTCTCCTTGTGCCTGATGTAGTCCACTTTACATAACACCTCCAGTTCAGTGAAGGTGCCGACGATGACAGGGTTTCATTTTACTTTTTGGATGGATGCTTTTCCATCATGGTGGGTTACCTGTGACTTATCCGTACTTCATTTGATGGTCACTTACAATGACACTGGCTTTTGGCTGCATTGGCTGCAGTGAACATAGGATTGCAGGTGTCTTCTGAACATGCTGATTTCATACCTTTTAGCTTTAAACCCAAATTTGGATCACTAGATCATGTGGTAGTCATATTGTTAATGGTTTTGGATTCTCCCACAGTTTTCATGACATCTGTACTTATTTACAGTCCCACCCACAGTGTGTGAGGGTTCCTTTCTGCCACATTCCCACCAGAGTTTGTAACCTTTTTACTTTTTGACAGAGGCAATTTTAGTGGTATTGAGGTTTTGGGTTACATTACCCTGATAATTACTGAAGTTGACTATTTGTAACTTGTCTTCTGAAAAAGGTGATCATAGTCTTGTTGCCCCTTTTTAATCATGGGGTTTTGCTGTAAATAAAATTGTTTGTGTTTTATTATAGAGTTCTTTCAATGTTTGCATTTTTTGGCATCCAACCCAAGGCATTGCCTGTACTGAGAAATGGTCTCCCACTAAGTTACACCAACAAATCTTGCTATTGAATGATTAAGTTTCTTTTAGGTATCCTGAAGATATACTCCCTATGATACATAGACTTCTCAAAACATTCAGCTACTAGGTAGTTAGTCTCCTCAGTCTTGTTCATTCTTTTCTTTTCCTGTGCAGAGTATGTATAGTTCAACAGAATCTCATTTGTCCCTTTTTTGTGTTTTTCCTGACATTTTGGTGATTTGTCCAAAAATTATTGCCTATAATAATGCCCTAAATTTTTCCCTGGTTTTCTTCTATAACTTTGGTTGATTTGAGTCTTACATTTAACTCTTTAATCCATTTTAAGAGATTTTGTGGCTTGAAAGACACAAGAGTCTAGTTACATTCTTCTCCATGTGGATATCCAGTTTTTCCTGGACCACTTTATTGAGAAGACTCTACTTTCTCTAATGAACCTTCAAAGCACCTTTTAGTGAAGTCTGTTAGCTGTAGACGCATGAGCTACTTCTAGATTCCTATTCTTTTCCATTAGTGCAAGTGTCTATTTTCTGCCAATACCATGCTGTCAGGAGTGGTGACTGAATTAGGTCTCCTGAGCTGTCGTGTGACAGAGGCAACACCTTTCCTGGGAACCTGCAGTGTGAAGGTGTTGATTAAAGACTGCAGTTGCTATGGTGATGCACTATTCAGGAGGAGGTTCTGTGCCAGTCATGGAGCTATTCAGTTCTTCACTTTGAGGTTCAGACACCAGCTGCCCAGGGGGTACAAAGTTATGGGCACAAGCTGATAATCATAATTGGACTGCTCATACCTGTGACCTTGGTTGTGCTTGTTTTAAAGATTTTTCTCACAATAAAAATTTACATGATCATATTTATATAACAAATGTGCAGAGGTTGTTCTGTGTCACTCTCTCCCCACCAGGAATTTTAGTGAACTACAGAGACCCAGCTTTTTCTCTATTTCTGTGTCCATTTGTCTTTTCTCCATACCTTCATTCCCCAGTTCACTTACCTAAATTAATGACTGCAGGTCCTGACATGAATCATTTTAGATTCCTACACCTTCACAGCATATTTTGAGTTTTGAAGTAGTGAAATGCTTCCTATTTCATTCTTTTTCCTTAAAATGCATTGTGATCTGCATTATTGCAGTAAGGAATATCCATACAAGTGTTATAATTTAAAACGAACATTGATCTCACATATAATATCCAGTCACTTTATCATACACAAAACTCTTTATTAACCAGGTTCTTACTAACTCTTTTTATGTCTTCTCACCTATCTAGGAACCAGTCTTAATGGGTGTGAGATTGTGTCTTCTGAATTTGATTTGCAGTTTCCTGATGGCCAGTGATGTTGAACATCTGCTTATATGCTTTATGGACATTTGCATGTCTTCTTTGGGAAAACATTTTACAAGTCCCTTGCCCATTTATAACCTGCTTAGTCTTGGGATTTTTGCCTAATGACCTATGTGAGTGACTTACATAATTTGGACAGTAAAACTTTTTGAGTCACAGTGTTTCAAATGTGGGTCCCATCCCATTGCTGACTTTCAATGATTTGAGTGTTCCTTTATGTGCAAAATGTATTTAGTTGAATATAGTGCCACTGGGTAATTTCTTCTATTTTTTTCTGCTTTAGATATCAAATCTGAAACTCACTGTGGAGACTAAAGTCAAGGAGAATTTCCCTAGATTATATTTGAGGAGTTCTAAAACTTCAGTTTTATGTCTAAATCATTGCTCAACTTTGAGTAGAGTTTAGGGAGGGTTTAAAATCGAGGCCCAACATCATATTTTGCATGAGGGTATGTAGTTTTACCAACATCATGTGCTGAAGAAATCCATGAGGATACCTCAGAATTCAATGTGAACTCTGTTGGTTCATTGCCGTGAATTCAACATCAAAGTGGGAAATGTCAGCATTGAACTAGAAATACTAAACACAAAGGGGACCTTCAGATCCCAGGAAAACATGTGCCATTTGGTGGCAGTGATTCACTGAGGGACAGTGGCCATGTTTACCATAATGGAAAGTAATCAGAACTGTGAGATCCAGAGAGATCTTTGACCAATTGATTACCTTGTCTGTAGGAATGAAACATATGGGAGTTATGCACAGTTCTTTCTGGATCTGTAGAATGTTGAAACCCCAAATCTTGTGAGAAAATATGACTTGAACCTCAAGAACAGGTTCCATGGCTCCTCCATTAATCCCATCCTGGAGCCAGGCTGCAGACACAGAGCTCCCTGTGTGGTGGGAGTGGAGCTCCTCATGAGGAACCTTGCTGTCCTGCCACAGCACACTGACCTCTTCCTCCTGCTTTTCCCCAGACAGATCTACATTCACTTAGTAGAATGACTGGTCATGGGAACAAGGGAACCAGCAAACATTTCAGCCATTAACTGACACTGGGCATGAAGTGACACCAATTGCTGAAGACCCAACATGTTCCTGCATCCACCAAAAATAGAAGGGACTCACTAGGTTTATAATAAATGAAGGTTTTTGGACCTAAGTTCTCTTGTATGAAATCCACTGTCAATTACAAATCACTGATGACTTTTACTTGATGTATTCTTCTGGTTGCTTTCAAAATATTTCTTTGTTTTAATTTTCAGCAACTGTAGTCTGTGTGTAAACACTGCTGTGTCAATTCCATAATACAAGGTCTTTTGGGTTTCTCTATATGGAGGTTTATCTCACAAAATGCAGGGAACTCTTCTGCCATCTCTACTATGAACATTGTGTGAGCTTTCTAAACAACAACTGATGCGTTCTTCTCACTATTTATATTTTAATGGTTTCAAAAACCTACAGGTATTTGAGAAATCAAAGAAACTGATGTGCTACAGCCCTGGCAGTGTGTTCCAAAGGCCAGTGCTTCCATTCCTCTCCTCTCTCCCACTCCACATGTGTGCAAACACGTTAACCATGTGCATCATTCTTTTCAATTATTTTCTAATAATGATATCTGATGTACTTTTATTTTCTCAATTTCCACATTTTAGAGTGAAGAAGAGTCATACTTAGGGAAAGTAAAATCCAGGCAAACTTGACAAATTGTTTCCAAGAGCCACGAGTCACTTTCTCACTCATCTAGACACTCGTGTGTTGTTGATGCTCAGTCATCTAATCCTCATGATTCCATTTTTACATAGCATTCATTCCCAGTGGCACTTCCAAGATTTGCACTCCTTGCCCTTGAGTCCATGGGAAATGACCAGTTCAGGGATGGCTGGCCTCGTCTGTTCTCTATGCTACATTTTGGGAGACAGCTTCACAAGGAACTGTGGAATTCAGACAGTAGTACACCCTTTATCTTCAGGAAAAACTAAGCCCACTTCCTTATGAATCAGAATATGTGTATTTCTAAAGACAGGGATACACTATCAAGTAGGGTAAAGACTAACTAGGACTCTCTTGAAACAAGCCATAAATTGTGATCAACACAAACTTCCCATTTATTGGAGGAATATGCTTTCAAATTGTGAATTAGCAAAACAAAAACCACAAAAGAAAACTGAATTATTTTCACTATGACTCCGTTCATCTTTCTATAAGGTGACACAATTACACTTTTGTCTTTCTCCTTGCATATTTAATAATGTAGATGAAATCCAACTATATATTATTACATTCTGCTTTTAAATTATTCTAAAAATATTTTCTATTAATCATAATTAAGTATGCCATATATAGCAATACATATCAACAGAGTTTCAAGTTTACAAGTGAAGTAATATCTGTAAATATGTACAGGGCTAAGAAAAGAGAAAGAAAGAACATTTAGCCAGTTTCCTATGACATCTGTCCTCGCACTGTCCCCAGCTTCTAGTATGGAAATGTTTCTATGTGATTCAGCTACCCTTACTAGATTTTCCTTCACATACAGCAACACAAAACTAAGAATTATTTTAAACTGGCTGAAAAGATCAATGAGATAGAGTCTTTAATGTTTTTCTCTCTCATGAGCAGGCCAACATTCAGCCAGGTGTCCATTCCTGTGAATCAGCATAAATGGGCTCAGTATTGTGTAGCCAAGGTCCACAAATTCTAGAGCACTTACCTCTATGAAATGCTTCTCTAAGGAGAAAGTCACATATAAAGCCATAAAACAATCTGCCCAATAGAAGAAGAGAAAACAGAGCATCAGAAGGAGAACACTTTGAGCAGCCTTCATCTCAGGGGGAGTTTTGTAGAGGAACTTGGAGGTCTGTAGGTGGAGGACATGCTGGTGGTGCTTCTGGAGGAGGAAGACCATGTGGCCACTGACCCAGCCCATGACACTCTGTAACCATGAGAACAATAAAAATCCATCCAATTATCCAGCTTTGTGATTGGAAATAGCAATAGTTGTAACTGCTAATAACATGTGATATGTTCATGCTATTGATATTTTTTATGTAAAATGGTAAGTTCATGCTCATCAAGGCATTGAGAATCCAGAAGAGCAACAAGGGAAGGATGTTCCATGCAGACCTGGGCTGCAGCCTCCCCCACCTGGAGGCTCTGGGACTGATGGTGACGTCCTGGACCACCGTGAGGAAAATGGTGGTGCAGATGGACAGGCCTCGGGCCACCCTATTGAGGTAAACCACAGTCTTACAGGCTATATCATCTATCATACTTCTCAAAACTGGATATTGTCCTTGGCATTACTTTTGTAAGAAGTGTTATGATATTGGTAAAAGCCAAATGGATGAGGATAAGGTGTACAGATTTCATAGTGCTTCTAAACAAGTGCATATAGTTCACAAGAACAAAGATGTTCCCCAGACCACCAAGTCCTATTAAAAACACAAAGATTGTTCCCTTGAAGAGATGCAAAACCATTTTTTATTCATAAGCAGAAAAACTCAGATATAGCACACACCTTTTGATGAAAGCAGTGGTAATAATGACATATATCTGCAAAGAAATATTTCAATTTCTAGAGTATAAGAAAAATCTGGATATATGTAATGGTACAGATATTGTCCAAATGATTATTGCTGTTTCTATAACTGTTTGGAGAGGTGTCCATCCAAAATATGTAGAATTCTACATATTTTAAACATCATTCTAAGGGCTATTGTTCAAAAGTCTAAATTATCAACCCTGAATTGTTCTAAGTTCCATGCAATCAATACCCAGCTGCTTGGTCAAAATCCCAATACTTCTTCCATGTTCAACCTCAGCATGGATACATTGTACCCCCACTCCCTCAATCAGATTTCTCCCTGTTTTTGTTGTTTCATTCTATGTTCTTGTTATTAGAATGCAAAAGTCCAGGATCATGCTTGGTCTTTCATCTTCTCAATACACTGTACACAAGTATTTGTAGAATCCAGTGGCTTCAATGCCTTAACAAATGTAAATTCAGTCATGTCTCAATTTCCATTTTGCCTCTTGTTTGTTCGATATTACCTTCCAGCTCTTATTTGGGTCAGCACCAGAATTCTAGGTTTACTTTTTGCTCAGTTTTCCATCTTTGATGATGAGAGCTTCCCTTCTGTGTTCTCCTGCACACCAATGTGACTCTGGTTTCACTGCTTACTAATACTCAGAAAGTCTCTGTAGTCCTCAGGGTGACATTGAACTCTACCTTTCCAGATGGAATACAACGGGAAAAGCCAAATCAGTCAAAGACAGGCAGAAACCAGTCTTTACTCTGAGAATATCAGATATGAAGAGCATGCAGTCAGTGAGGATGCCCAGAGAGCCATGGAATGCTGCTCTGGCAGGGTCTTCAGCAGAAGGCTGAGTTCCCCCTGATGACCTCATAACCAAGGTCCACAAACTCTAGAGCACTTACTTCTATGAAATGCTTCTCTCAGGAGAAAGTTATATATAAAACCATGAAACAACCTGCCCAACAGAAGAAGAGGAATAAGAGCATCAGAAGGAGAACACTTTGAGCACCTTCATCTCAGGGAGAGTTGTGTAGAGGAGCTTGGAGGTCTGACGGTAGAGAACATGCTGGTTCCGGGAATGTGGTTCAATGGTGGAACAGCCATGTGTTCAGGGGAAGTGGCTCAGTGGTGGAGAAATTTCTGTTCAAGGGGTGTGACTCAGTGGTGGAGCAGACTGCCTTCAGGGGATGTTACTCATTGATGGAGCATCCTGTGATCAGGGGATGTGACTCAGTGGTGGAGCACCCTATGTTCAGTGGGTATGGCTCAGTGGTGGAGAAGTCCTGTGTTCAGGGGATGTGGCTCAGGGCTGGAGCACCCTGTGTTCAGAGGATGTGGAACTGTGGTTAAGAGCTCTGAGTTCAGGATATGTGGCTCAGTGGTGAAGTGCCCTGTGTTCAGGGGGTGTGACTTAGTGGTGGAGCACCCTGTGTTCAGGGAGTGTGACTCAGTGGTGGAGCACCCTGTGTTCAGGGAGTGTGACTCAGTGGTGGAGCACCCTGTGTTCAGGGGATTGGCTCAGGGGTGGAGCAGCCCTGGGTTCAGGGGATGTGGGTCAGTGGTGAAGAGCCCTGGGTTCAATCACCAGTACCAACAACAGCAAAAAAAAGAGATTGTAATCAATTTTTCAAGTTGATTCCATGAGTAATTTGCAGAGAGCTTTAAAAAGCCAGGTACAGCAGCTTCAGAGTTTCCATTTTGTCCAGATTTCATGTTAAGTTCAGCCCAAATTTGTGGTTAGCACCCAAATGTTTAGGGTGCTATTTAGTATTCTATTTTTAGGGTCTGGGTTTAATTAAATACATATTCTGAAGACTCTTACAAGGAACCATGTCAGACACACAAGCAAACGAGCTTTGGTGGAATTAATGCTGGCCACAGAAATACTTTCCAGTTTCACTGAGTCGGCCTCACTTGCTGAACCTGGGGATGCAAGGGACACTAGGCACTGAAGCAGAAAAGGCAGGTAGAGTGCCAGGCTCCCCATCCAAGCTTTTTCTCTGTTGCAAAGGTCAGCGTTGCCAGTCTTGAGGACAGGGACTGGTGATGGGCATGATGCCCACAGTCTCGTCTGCCTGAAGACTAAACCGCAGCTGGACCCCATGTTCATGTGAGCAGTCTATTCTTAGAGAGAATCGCAGTGAGCGAGCAGCAATCCCACAAGCCATCTGAGGACACGTTACAGATACTTTTCCACCTCAAATTCTTTTCCTGTTGAGTTTTTGAAAATTCACCCAAGCCTTTAAGTTAGAATAAGTCCAGTCTCCACTGATTCCTTCTTGGCAGAATTCTGGGCCCATCATTTGTTAAATAAAACTGATGGAATTGGAAGATGGTCTCCAACAACCGTGACTACTTCCCTTTAATAATCACAACTGCATGATGCTCTCAGAGTCCAGCACCGTGATCTCTCACCAATCTAGTAAAAGAACTCCAATAACAGACACGAACCGATTCCCAGTCCTTCATGGAGACAGGCACCAAGTGGACATTGAGTTTTGCCACTGTGATATAATCCAGTGGACTGAGTCTTGCAAAGGCTTCCAAATCATCCAGAGAACCAAAATCAGAGCACAACGCAGCAGCATACGCTGTGAGTGAAAACAGTGGGTGGGCTGGGAGGTCACCTACTCACCATGAGAGGCACCGCCCAGGACCAGTGCTGGCCCAGGTCCAGTGCTGGCTCCACCCATCGATGAGACTGTGCCAGGTTTGCCTGGATCTTCCTCCTCTGGGAGAACCAAAGTCACTGCAGGTAGAAGAAGAGCCTTTTGTCAGACTCTGTCACCAAGCAGGCAGGGAACCTGGGAGGGATGCTGTGTCCCCACCCCCAGAGCACGGCCCTTTGTGTGTGTGTTTGTGTGTGTGTGTGTGTGTGTGTGTGTGTGTGTGTATACTGGAGACTGAACCCACAAGTGTTCGACCACTGATACTCCCAGCCTCCTTTAAAAATCTTATTTTGAGGCAGGGTCTTGCTAAATTGCTGAGGCTGGCCTTGATCCTGGGACTGTCCTGCCTGAGCCTTGTGAGTCGCTGGGATTACAGGTGTGCCCCACCACACCTGACTTGGAACAGGGCTGTTTAAAGTCATCCCTGGACAGGGTAGGTGGATGCTTTCCTGAGCTCAGTCATGGATGCTGGGAAGGGGCAGCATAGAAGGCTATGTTACCCCAAAAGACCAAGTTTCCCATGGTCTTCCATTCCTTTGAAAAGGGCTTTGTGCCTCTTGTGCAGCAGGACAGGAGCTCTGTGCTTAAACCAAAGTTCAGGAGTGAAAGATGCTAACAGGAATCATGTCTGGGTCTTTGGACTAAGAGTCAGCTTACTCTCTGATCTTGCTATATGGAACGTGGTTTGGAGAGTGGGAGATGAATGGAGGCTTAGCCAGCCCCCATCCACCTAGTCTCTGCACATCCCCTGCAATAGTGCAGCCCGGAGGGAAGGGAAAGCTGCAAAGCTCATAGGAGATGAAAAGGGAGAGAAGATTCACACCACTGAGCAAAGGCCCCATCTACCTGCTTTGTAAAGTGATCTTTGAATGCTTTGGGAAAGCACTTCCAAAATGAGGTTATGGAGTTCGTAACGCGTGGTGCCTCACCCTGGCTCCTCTGGCAGGCTTGCTATGGTGAAACTAGCTGATCTGCTGAGAGCCCTCCTGTGCGCAGCACAGGAGCGAAGAGCGCCCCAAGCGGCAGGCCACACCCAGGGCCTACTGGGACCTCGGGTGGCTGGAGCCCCAAGCCCTGGCTTGCTGCAGTGTCGTGAGGAACCCTGAGCAGAGGGTGGGGCTAAGCCGCTCTGCTCCTGGGCTCCTGACCTCAGAAATGGGCAGAGGATGAATGTGTTAAGCAGTTACGCTTTAGGGTGGCTTTCTCTACGGAGTAGACAATGAAGACAAGCCCTTGCTAAGCCGTATATTTCACTCTACCGCATTCCATGCAGAAATAAAGCTAGAGAAACCACATCTATGTGAAATAATGAAACTTATGGAATATTAACGAAAAGTAGAAAATATAAGTGATTTTATTTATGTAAAGCTCAGGTATAAGAAAGGATTAGTTGTTAAGAATAAAAAATTGGTACTAAAATAATAAGAATGTGCAAAGAAGTAATGGAAGCTAGATCCATTAGTGGTTGCTGGCAGGGGGAGGGACAGTGACTGGACAGCAGCCCTTCTTAGCCTGGCCAGGCACCATTCATAGCCTGGGCTATGGCAGCACAGGTGCCCACTTGGTGATCATTTAAGTTGACGTAATGCCATGGGCTTTATGCATGCAGGATAATGTCATGAGAAAAAGTTTAAAGTTTTAAATAATGTTATTTCATAAAACGGGGATTTCCAAAGTGATAAAATGGAAGTTCTGAGATAATTACATGGATGTTTTATACTAATATAAATTTCGGTGTATTTTAAAAGTTTCTATGATCAAATTATTTTGAAAATTGTTTGAAAACTAACAGGAAATATATTTGCAGTCAGTCTGACAGCTTATACCAAATGAAAGCACAGAGAATGGCATTTGGGAAGGTTCCAGACATTCTACCCATGAGGCAGGCTGGAGATACATTTGAGTATCTTCAGTCTCTTTCACTATCTAGGTATGAAGTGTATAAATCATCACTGTTCCACTCTGGCAAGTGTCTGGGGGAGCTGGGTCCCTTCTGTCCAGACAGGTGCACTGCAAGAGGAATGACAGACGCCCGGTTACTTCTAACCACAGCCAGAGATGTGCGGGGCCTTTGATCGACTCCTGCAACGACCCCTTAAACCACTGATTCTCCGTAGAGACGAGGTGCTTAAAAACGTGGAGACTGGCAAACTGGACTACAGCATGTCTGCTCCTGGGGCTGCAATGCAGCTGTTAAAACGAAAACGAACAAGTTTAAAAGGAAGCGTTTAGGACAGACCCTCAGTCAGGCGAACCTTTATCGCTGCGCAATTGTCACCAAGGCAGATGAAGGACGCAGAACGAAGGGTCTACCACGGCAAGGGTAAACGTTTTGAATCATGCACTGTGCATTAAAACGCGGGCCATCTCTTGTGAGCCACAAGTAGGTCAACTTGTCTTGAGAATCTGTTTGGGTTTCTGCCTTGATGACCGCTGACTTTGTCTTAGGATTTCTAAAATGACACCGGACTGGCTTCTCTCCAGCTACCGTGAGTCACTAGAGCGAAATCGCCCCCACTGCTGGCCAGGAGGAGGTTGGTTCTACCGACGAGGGTGGGATTCGAACCCACGCGTGCAGAGCACAATGGATTAGCAGTCCATCGCCTTAACCACTCGGCCACCTCGTCCCCGCATGTTGCTGCTGCCGCTTCCGCCAGATCGGCTGAGGCAGGCGCGGGAGCGACTTGCTAAGCGGAGGGCCAGGCCAGTCTCGCACAGACGGGCAACGGCCCAGCGAGTCTGCCGGGGATCCCGCGGCGGGTCAGCGCGCCAAGGCACCTGCTGCGCTGGACGCCTGCGCAGAGGCACCTGTGCCTCGCAGGGGAGCAGTGCGGGCCTCGGGCCACAGTCCTGGAGCTGCGCACCAGACCCCAGGCCGCGGCTGCCTCGGGCGTGCAGGTCCGGAGCCGGGCGAAGAGCGCGGGGCCTGCGCAGGCGGCTCTGCACGTCCACTCGGTGCTGCGGCTGGGCTGCGACGGGGGAACCGCTCAGGGGAGAACCCTAGTTCCTGTCTCCCCCAGTCGTCGTTTAGCGTGCATGCCGCTGTTTAGGGCAGTTTTCAGTTCTATGAGAAACAGGAGCCTCCTGAGATCCAGAGACGCACTTTTCCTTGACAGTGAGACAGACCAAGAGGGACTGACCCAGAAGGGTCACGTGCATCTGCCGCAGGGGAGGCCACCAGGTGTGGATTGGGCCTATGCTTTTGTGCCAGAGTCTCTGGGTTCAAAATTGGTTCTGCTCTCTATTGTGTGTGTCCTGAGGAAAGATAATCAGAAACCAAATCTCCAGCCAACCTCCAAACTGCTACAAAAAGGGGAAGAAAATGATTTTATAATTGAAAGAGGGTTCCAACAGAATGTGCACACAGGGAACGCACTAGAGGCTGCGACCCAGGGCGGCCACCTGCACAGCTGGAGGTACAAAACTTCACCCACGGATTCGGAAATAAACGGATAGTCCTTCCTCAGTTAAGAGTACTGGAGAGCGCGATTGCCATTCACGGCTCATCTTGTTTCCTGGTGTTTAGTTAACTGTCTTTATTCAAGAAGTGTAATCTTCTCTCCTCTTTAAGCAGGAGAGGATTTGCAACTTGGAGCACATCCGCAGGGTAGTCAGGCTCCGTCCCTCCGCAGAATCTAGAAGACCAGGCACTATCTTCCTTGATAACTGTACTTCTACAGAAGGCCTCCAGGCCTGTCAGAACACAGTCTGGGTCCTAAAACCAGTAAGACACCAGCACAGCTTTCCCAAAGATTTATGTGTATCTCAAACTCATGAAAACACAATTTTCAAGTTTTTAAACAAAAAAAGTGACAGGGAAGTGCTAACCTATCCCCGATAGGGATGGTTATCATTTATATTTCACTTTGTACTTAGCCTTGCAAGCATGGTGTGTGATTAACCCTGTGATCTGGCTTCTTCATTCAAATCAGGGACAGTCAGGTGTCCTACATGAAGCACAAGGATTAAACTTCCACTGTGTGCCAGAGGCAGCTCCAGGTAATGAGGACACAGTCACACAGGATGCTAAAGGAAGCCCAGGGACAGGAGCCTGCCCAGGCCAGCCCGTGCTGCCCACCCCTCTTGTCCTGGCCCAGTGCCCCATTTATATACACTGCTGTGCCCCCAGGGACTAGAGGGTCCTCCCTAGCAACAGAACGAAAACTAGGACCTTCCTGGGTATAGATATGTTATGTGTTTGTCCTCAAATCTTTCTATGGCAGATTGAATTTTTAAAAGGAGATGAACCTATTTAGTTGTGTCTAATTTGCTGTTTAATATACAAGAAATAAAGTAGCTGCATTTAAAAAAACTTGATCTGCTGTGTGTGTGCATAGATCAAGATGACTCTGCCCTGTCCAAATCCATGGTTGGGACTTGCTCAGAAAGTGGAGTCCCCAGTGCTGGTCATCATTGACTCTCTTCCTGAGTGTAAGAAAGGACTGGAGAAGGAGGGGAAGTGCCTCACTCTTCCTCAGAAGCTGTCCCCATCTGGTTCCCAGCATGGAGCACTGAGAGGAGGAGAGGGCCAGTAATATGGAAACCCTTGGGACATAAACTTGATTCATTGTTCCCTTTCTAACTGCACAAACTTCTGTTAAAATAATTAGAACATAATTAAGGCTGAGATAACTCTGAGCCAAACAAATGCAGTAATTGTGGAGGGAGACAAAAGCCGTCCTCCAGGGACTGAGGTCCTGCAGGGGCTTGCTTCCCCTGACAGGTGTCAACTCTGAAAACCGCAGTCCTGGTGGTGGTTTTAACAGGGGTCCTGTCATGTAACAGGGTCCACTTTATGTTTAGAATGCTGACCTTGCTGCTCCACCATTGGCAGCTTATTTTAAAACTGATGTGGTTGTTTTTACTTTCCTCTTCCCCTCCCTTATTGTGGCGAAAAGAAGATGAACATCCTCCCTGTCTAAGGAAAGTTACCTGTCCATTTACTGCCCACCTGAACAAAGAAGCTCCTGACCCAGGGAAGGAGAACAGCTCTCTCAAGAATAAAGTTCAACCTTAATGACATCTAATGACAACCTGAAAACATCTGGGGAGCGGTCCTTATATTCCAGTCTAAAGTCCTCATCCCCAGCCAGTCAGAATGGCAGCCTCTGTGGTGGGAATCATTGGTCGATGGCCTTTTGCCATTACCAGAAAAGCGATGAAGCTTCTTTTTCCTTCTTCTTAAACTCTTGTCCTAGTTACTGGATCGGCATCAGCGACAAAGACTGAGCTCTTAGTATGAGTTCATGGTAACCAAGAGTGCTGCAAACCCAGAATGCACACACATGACCTGGGAGCTGCCCCTTGTTAGAGGACCAGTGCAGAGCTTGTCCACAGCACAAGGTGAGTGGGCCGAGGGCTCTAGTTTCTCACAGGAGCCAGGTGACATTTCCTAAGAAGCAGATCTTACTCCTTCTCCATGAAAACAAAGTAGTTGCTGGGCGGGTCTGAGCCTCAGGATTCACTCTTCTTCTGGTACCCAAAGGTACGCACCTGGCCAGGAAGAGGAAGGGCCACTGATGGCCATGTCCCTGCAGAAGTGCTGGAGCACTGTCTGGGAACGTATTTCCCCTTCTGTGCACCGACTTATAATTTCTATGGGCCAATCTGCTGAATGTACCACCACAAGCCGTATAGGAAAAGATAGTATTTATTAAGACATATAAAGTATGTACAAAAGGAAAACCATCCCAGGTAGCATACCGACTCAGCACCGGAGAGACATCACGGGCATTTTGCAGCATACATAACCAAAGAAAGCAGTCTTGTCACCTTTGAGTTCTTCTCATCTCTCTTAAATACACCAGAGTAAACATATAAAGTTATTGTCTGGAGCCACTGGGCTCAGTGCCATCGGTAGGTTTGTTCTCCAGACCTGGATCTGGCCAGGAGCCAGGCCTTGAGAGCAGAAACCAGATGTCTTTAAGTTATTATTTTTTTAATGTTCTCAGAACACAGAGCTTATCTGTCCTTGAACAGGGGCACTGCCACACCTCTAAGTTTCTCATGCAAGTTGTTTACTCCTTGCCCTGATTTCACTTTTTGAAAGCACTCTTAAACAAGACTCCATTTTTCTCTACAAGCACCTATGACCCTGTGTTCAGGATCAAGATTCATCAGAGAGCTCCATGGCAGGCTCTGAAGTTCCAAAGACAGAAGGACTGCCTGGCCTCCAGGGAAAGCTGCTTTCCTCAGCCTTCATGGTGTCCTGCATTGTGACTGCCAGCATCCTTAGCTTTCGTAAGATCTCAGCACCTAAGTTTTGTGTGTTACTGTGTTACGAGGGCAGTCTTTGTCTTGTATCATATTGCTGGGGCCCTGAGTGCAGTGTGTTTAATTTGAAGGTGTTCCTTCTGCATCCATTCTTCCACTCTCTGTCCTCACTCATGATAGTGCACCATATACATAAGTCAACTTCATTATGTGGAGGACCTGCTAACCATAATTATTTAAAAACACAGTTTCTCTCTTGAGAATCAATCATTACTAGGTGTTTTTCAATCTGGTATTATTATTGGAGCTAACACACTTTAAATTTAGTTGGTATTTTGCAGCAGGAAGCACTAATCTCACATTTTACTTGAGAAACTGGACCTGGGGTGGAGGGGCTTACCTGCTTCAGCTGCTGGGTGTTAGGTCCAGATGGGGTGCTGCACATCTGCCTGACCACAAAGCCTGTCTTTGATAAAAGTTCACCACACTGTTACTAAAGCAATGTGGGATAATGTTCCTCCTCCTCTGTCATTCTTCATTCTGTCTGGATGAGAGAGGAGGGATCAAGTGTCTCAGCAGTGCCTCTGCTTCAGGTTGTAGAAGTATGGGAAGGTAAGGGACTGCTGGGAAAACGAGAATCACTAGAAAGACGTGAAAGACAGAAGAACAGGTTTGGTAAGTGCTCAGGGCACTGAGGCAAGTTGAGCCCAGTCACTATTATCATAGCCCGTCTCAGAATAAGCAATCATTCCATTTATACCACAGAGTTACCACAATGGCTGTGCCTGTCACTAATGCCTGCAGCCTGAGGCATCAGGCCTGTGACATTTAGGACTGCAAGAGCCATCTCTCCTGCATTGGCTCAGTCTTCAGCCTCCCCATCATCAGGAGAGGAAACACAGGTGGAAAGGCAGTAACTGATATTCCTGAACTCAGCAGCTGCCTGGTACCAATCCTGAGTACAACCTGCATTTCTGCACTTCATGCTGCCAGAGACCTTCAGCATAGAGAAGTGAAAAGCAACCCGGTGATGATTTGCAGGGGAGGAGGAGCAGGCTTGCAGAATCACACTTGAAGCACACAGAACATATGCAAATCCTGGGTTTACTTCTAACATCCTGGTTTCTACTGTTCTAGATAAATCAACCATAGTTTGACATAGTTCTTAGGGGAGACTGAGATTGGAAAAGGTCACATCCTGTTCGGGCTTCCATGAGGTGGACTGGGATAGATGAAGACAAAGCAGCCCATTGTTGACCACATCAGGAAAACACACAGCTAGGGCTTCCCAGGGTTGTGCAACAGTTTTGAAAGACCCTCTTGACCCTCTGGATCCTACTCCAGTGATATATTTCATGCCCAGTGTCTCCCAAACTTCTTTTCTACAAGGAGGTTTTACTGGGGTTTCCTGACTCACACAGGGCCGTCATCTCCTGACAGAATGCAATTCCTCACACCCTAACCCTTTGGTAAACACCACTATAGGTCAGACTGCCCCAGCCTTCCCTTAGAGGCCCTTTTGGTCATCTGTGGGAACTCAGACCCCTGATGAAGATCTCTAAAGAGCATTCCATGGCTCCTCTGAGTGCATCTGTTGTTTATCTGGTTTTCTCAGGGAAGAGACTTGCTCTGAGTTGTCTTTGGCTGATTCAGATTTAATTATTGGATCCAACCTGGAGAAATTATACAATTCAGTTTCATGTTGAGTACTGTGAAAAAGAAAAAAAAAACTGAATATTTGTAAGCAGTAAAGTCACAGAGTAATTTTTGGGTTAAGAAGTACAGAAATATGAAAGTGTTATCATCAAAGACACAATACTTAAAGAGCAAACTGAGACATTGTCATGCTAACCAACATGAGGGATAGAAAGGAATATGCAATGAAATGACAGACACTGGGGAAATTTAAACACACTAAATTTACAAGATGTTAAATGCGTTGCAGGTGGGCTTTCATTAGTGTGGGGGAGGAGGAGTAGTCAGGACAGCATGAGTGAGTTTCTTGAAGTGAATATGATGGAAGAAACAAAAAAGACAGAAAGAGATTCTGCCTGGGGGACTGTGGGTTTCATGAACTATGCTGAGGTTTCACATAGGTGGGATGTTAATGATTTGAACAGGTAGATGGGTATTTATTTTATGAGACTTTGAAGAAATTTGGGGTGGAAAGCTTGATGTGAATACTAGTTCTCAAGATGGTGTTGGATGCTACATAGACTGACAAATAAAGAGTGCCACAGAGAAAGGAAGAGTAATTTGGACAGAAATCTGAACTATTACACATATCCTGACAGTCCTTACACTTTAGAAATTGCTGATATGGAACTCTTTTAGCAGATGCACCTGACCATGGCTGAGGCTCTCTTTACAAAGGTATCTGCTGCCTCCAAGCTTCTCTGCCTACAGATGGTTCTGAACCTGCTCAAGGGAATGACCTTCATGTTTCTCACAGGACTTGGCAGTGCTGGGAACATCTTTGTTCTTATGAACTATATTTACTTTTTCAGAGGTATTGAGAAGAAATCTATACCCCTTATTCTCATCCATTTGGCTTTTACAAATATCCTAATGCTTTTTACCAAAGGAACACCAAGGACAATAGCCAGCTCTGGTTTGCAAAACCTCCTAGGTAATGTAGGCTGTAAGCTTCTGGTTTACCTGGAGAGGGTGGCCCGTGGCCTGTCCATCTGCACCACCAGTCTCCTCACAGTGGTCCAGGCCATCACCATCAGTCCCAGAGCCTCCAGGTGGAGAAGGCTGCAGCCCAGGTCTGCCTGGAACATCCTTCTCTTGTTGCTCTTCTTTTGGATTCTCAATGCCTTCATAAGCATGAACGTACCATTTTACATCAAAAATATCAGCAGCCTGAACACATCAGAAGTTAGTAATAGGTACACCGACTGTTATTTTGTAGCAAAAGACTTTATAATCAGATGGATTTTCCTCTCTCTCATGGTCCTTCGAGATGCTACATTCCAGGGTGTCATGGGTGGGTCCAGTGGCTACATGGTCTTCCTCCTCCACAAGCACCACCAGCATGTCCTCTACCTGCAGACCTCCAAGCTCCTCTACAAAACTCCCCCTGAGATGAAGGCTGCTCAAAGTGTTCTCCTTCTGATGCTCTGTTTTCTCTTCTTCTATTGGACAGATTGTTTTATGACTCTGTATTCAACTGTCTCCCTAGAGAATGACTCCATAGCATTAGATGTTCAAGAATTTCTGACCCTTGGCTATGCAATCCTTAGCTCCTTTGTGCTGATTCACAGAGATGGACATCTGGCTGCATGCTGTCATGCTCAGTGACAGGGAAAGACATGGAGAAATTATCCATTTCAATGATCCTTTCAGGAAGTAAGTTTGAAAACACTATTAGTTTCGTGTTACTGCATGTGATGTAAGACTCAGTAAGAGTAGGTGAGTCACACAGAGGTGCAGTGTCACACCTCAGATTGGGTGACAGTTCTGAGCTGACAGAGGTCATCGGGAGCTAGAGGGACACAGCCACCTTCCCATTCTCCTTCCTGCCACTCTTCAGGAAGCATCTGATGTTCTCATGGATGTAAGAGGTTCTTTCATGCCACCACCTCTACAGAAGAATAATTTAGAAAATTATATCAAGATTACTTGTGTATTCATCTCTTGACCCAAGAAGTGCAAGACCTGATCTGAAAAGTGTTCAGGTAGGAAAAACAACGTGATGACTATTTTAGATTGCAGGGCTATTTTTTAAAAAACCTCAATATCCAATGAAGGGTCCATTTTGCTTGTTGTTTAACTATATTCAGAAATATCCATCCATCCAACAGATTTTACAGAACTTGTGAAAAAAATGAGTTCAAATGGTGGGATGTAATGGTATCTAAGGTGTATTTACATTTAACAACTTAACTTTAATTAATTTGTAAAGCTATGAGAGTAATAGCATTTAGATATAATATATAGTTGAAAGTTATCTATATATAAATATTGTAAGAAAACAAATGAAACTGAAGATTAGTTACCCCTTTTGAGAGAAGATAAGTTAATGGAAGCATAGTATGGAGAATTTCTTTTTTCTTTCTGTGTTTTCTGATTTGCTAGCCACTTGAATACATTTTTTAACAAATGAGTGAAAAAATTAATGTTGAAACCAAATCCTGGCTTATTTCAAAACAGCAGCTGTTAGAGTCTTTAATTGCCTGATCTGGTCAGTATCCCTGTCTCTAGAGAGCTACAAAATGTGCTGGTTCTTAACCAGAGAAAGAAATATCTTCCTTATTGCACATATTCATTGTGCAAAATATTAGAGCTAACAGAGAGGGCCCTGCCCTCTGTTGGGAAGAATGTTTCCTCTATGTCTTTTTTGGGGCCCTTGATATATCTGGGTGTTTTACTTCTCAAGAAAATGGCAGTGAATGCACATTTGTTTCTGGTTTGCTGGTACCTTTCCACACAGACTTTAAGTAACTTCGTGACTCTATTATGTCATACTCTAATATGTTTATGAACTCATCTTTTTCATGTGTCTGTGACTTGCTGGAAGATGTGGACTGTGCTATCTATCTGAGTTCCACGGTTCTCCTCTGATAGCCTCCTGCTAACATCTAGCATAGAGAACAAGACAAAGTGGGTCTTGCCCCAATAGGCTATGGATTCAACCGGAAGGAGTGCAAATCCTGGAAGTGAACTTGAGAATGGAGTGTAGGAGTGGAGTTATGAAGAAAAGATGACAAAGTAGCCAACGAAAAAAGGGACATTTTGTAATTGTTGGCAAAATTAGCCAAGGCATGCCTGGAGCTTATTTCCCCTAAATAAGTGTTATTCTGTCTTCCTCCCAAAAGTCAGAATTGAGTTGAGACTATTTAAATTCACCTTGAGTCAGCAGAAAATAAGTAAAAAGAAAGAAGCACATGAATAAAATTGTAAAATATGAACTTGAATTTTTGTTTACATTACCCAAAAACTCATTTTAAAGTGGAATAAAAATGTAGGCAGAAACTGAAATCACAAAATACCCAATCAGAATACATGGAAAGCACTTGACTTTGGACCTGCTAGTGAGTTTTTTAATGTGATGCCAAAAGTTGAAGAACTGTAAAAAAAAAAAAAAATTACAAGTGGGATTCCATCAAACTCACTGACTTTTTCACAGAATGAAGTCACTTATCACAATGAGAAGGCTGCCCATGGAATAAGAAAAATATTTGCAAACCCTATCACTGGTAAAGGTTTAATATTCAAAATACTTAAGGAACTTGTACAAAAAAACCTGGTTAAAAATGGAAAAAGGGCCTGAAAAACAAATGTTTTTCCAAAGAAGATAAACAAATGTCCAACATGCATGTGAGCAGGCACCCAGCATGAGTAATGCAAATCACAACCACAGGGAGGCACCACCTCACAAGTGTTAGACTGTTATTCAGGAGAAAAGAGATAATAAGTGTTGTGGGGGGGGATGGTAATAATGATCTGTGGATATGAAAAAGTGACTTTGGATATCTTTTGTTCTCTGTCAGTGAGAATACCAGTTACTATAGCCATTATGAAAAACTGCATGGAGATGCCTCAATAGACGAAAAATGCAGCCAAATCAATCTGGAGCAAAAATAAGAAAGCAGGAAGTATCACACAATTATTGGATGCAACACACTGCAAAACTGTTAAGAAAAACATCATGGTATTGGCACAAAACACATGCACTAGTGTTCACTAGTGGAACACAGTGAACAGCCTAAAAGTCACCCATACATCCACAATCACCTGATTTTCAACAAAGGTGCTAAGAACAGGCATTTGAGGAAGGAAAGTCTTTTCAATAATAGTGCTGAGAAGTGACATTCTTGTATCTCTCTAGCAAAAATCTTTTCAAAATGGATTACAGACTTAAGTGTAAGACCCGAAACTATGAAAACCTAGTGGAAAAGCTAGGGCATTAGAAAGGGAAATAACTTTTGTTCAAGACATCAAAATGAGGAAACAGAACCAAACTAGACAAAAGCATTCATCAAACTAAAATACTCCTGTACAGAAAATGAAAAACAGACTGGAAAGACAACCTACATCATGGTTGAAAATACCGTCAAAGTCTATGCCTCCTTCATTTCGATTACACGAATGGTGCAACTCTACATGGTGTACAACCAGATATGAAAAGTCTACTCCATTTGGGAACAGTAGGATGAGCACAGAAAGCAGGAACTGGTTTCTCCCCATAACCTGCGGGCCTCACAGGACGGGTCCTGGAGAAGAAGTGGCCTGCTTCCTTGCCATTTTCCAAGCATTGTGGTGCAAAAATCAATCAACCAACCAACCAAAGAAATCCTAGGGAGGACATGAATACGGAAGGAAAGAGAGGAACGAGTGTTCCAGCTGCTAGTGGACTGTCTTGGGGTTGACGAGTGAAACACTCAGAGGCGTGAGCGTGAGCAGAGGTAATTCTGAGCAACCAGAGGGAATCCTAGGTGCCCGGGAAGGATGCACAAGGTCAGTTGCGGGCGAAGAGCAGATGCAAGGACCTCACCTTCCAAGTCCAGCGGGAACAGCAGGTGCCGCGAGCTGGAGGCATCAGCGGATAGAGGAGCATCCTTAGTGCAAACTGGTCGCCAGGAGCCCCAGCAGCTGGGCGGCTCTCACCAGGTGAACAGGGCGCAGGAGGCAGTGGGTCCAGCCCCCTTGTCAGTACCATGGTCCGCGTCCTTCTAGCCTCCCTTCTCCGGTTTTGGGAACTAGTCAGAGAACGATCCTCCTCCTTGGAGAGCCCTCATCTGCAGTGGGCGAGGTCCCGGTCAGCCTGACCTGCGTCCACCCAGTCTCCCCGTTTTCCGGCCCAGCCTGGTCAGCTTTGTGTCCTGCAGGACCTCCTTTCCCTCCTTTCCAATAGGTCGAGTTCCCTCCCGGAGGGCTCTGCCCACTCTCCCATTAGCCTGGCTGAACCCATCCGCACTCTGGTTATAGGATTAAAGATTACTTTTTAAATTAATTTTTGATCAGTTAATTAATTGCACTTCTTAAAAACTCAACTTTTTCAAAAACACGTGCAAGCAACCCGTGGCCCTCTTCCCTCATCTCGACCCCCTGGCAGAGGCAGGATTCTCAGCCACGTGGCTTTTGTTTGTGCTGCTTCATCTCCAGAGCACCTCTCCAGAGGCCACAGCAGGGACAGCCAGTCATTTTCTTCTTCCAAGAGATAAAAACTTGCGGCCTTAGACACCCATGTAGATGACAAGGTACAACCTTCCTTGACAGCAAGGGTGGGCTCTGACCAAATCCTAAATAAAGGCATAAGGAAGTATAAACCAGGAATGAAACATCCTTCTCTCTTCCTGCTGGATCTGCCTGTGGGAAAAGGCAACATCCAGGGAATGCAGGAGATGACAGCAGCGACGGAGGCTGGCCCAGGAGGGGAGGGGGGACCAACAGCACGCAGCCAGAGTCCCTGTGATGCTCGCACCTCCTCCTTGAAGCTACAGTTCTTCCTGGTCTTTGCTACAAAGGCAAAATCATATTTTAACTTATATATACACTTTTATTGATACTTATGTTTTTAAACAGTATTTCCAATATTGTAAAAAATTTTAAAAGCCTCTCCTCACCTTAAACACCTGCACATGAGACACTCTTCCTGTTTTCTCCCAAGTTGTATCATAACTTGGCTGAATTGTAATTCACCATTTACATAATTATGGGTAAGTATCATTCACCTGTATCGTTCTGAACACAGTAACTTTTTAAAATTATCACTCACAGGTAACCGTAAAGCCTTTCCTGAGATGGAGACTTCTACACTCACTATGCAGCACACGTCTTCCTGCCATCCGCTGACGGCTCCCCTGGTGGCCACTGCTGCTGCTGGGGACACTGGTTTCCCAAGATTTCCTCATGTGCTTTTTCATTTTGGCGGAGCACATTGTCGTTTCAGGAGAGTGTACTAAAGACATGACTTTAAATACTTGTGTGCTGGGGAATATTTTCTTTCAGGACTTTGAAATTTGTTTCAGGATAGAGAAAGAATTCTTCCTTTATTATTTACTTCTCTTTTTATTGCAATACATGTTACAGGTGGCAAAACACTATTGGTACATCCGCATTAAGTTAAATTCATAGTTTACTTTCACTCTCTGTTGTACCTTCTCCAGGTTTTCACAAACGTTATGACTCCTGTACTGTAGCGGCCTTTGGACTGCCTTCTTCCATTCAGCAGCATGCCTGTAAGTTTCCTCCACGTCTTCTTGTGCTTTGTGGGTGAATGATATACCGTGGTACCACAGTCTGTTATTCACTCATCTGCTGAGGTACATCTTGGTTGCTTATGAGCTTCAGCAATTGTGAATAAAGGTGCTGCAAACACTTATGCACAAGTTTTTTGTATAGACTGTTTTTCAGCTTGTTTTGGTAAATGCCAAGGAGTGCAGTGGATGAAGTCTCCCCTTACACTGTTATTCCACTTTCTGGAAGATGTCCTCCACATTTTATTTCAGTTATTCTATCACATTGCTCATTTCTACTCTTACAATTTCAAGTAACTTCTTTATTAACTTACCTTTTTTACAGCAATCTCTCTTTTTCTAAAAATGCATCTCATAACTTTCCTGAGAGTATCTTCCCTCTACCTACTATATTCCCTATTTTCTAGTTCACTTTTATCTCTGTCACTCACATTTACTTCGTTTGTACAGTGATCTTTGATTGCTGGGACTTAATTATAAATTAAACTCTAAAAATAAATGGAAACTGATTCTATGAACCTAGTTTACTGACTCAGGGCTTCATTTAGAATGATCTATCAGACACTCAGATAGCAAAATATTTTAACTCGTGCAGGACACTGGCTGTAATCCCAACCGTCCAGGAGGCTGAGGTAGGAAGATGGAAAGTTTAAAGCCAGCCTCAGCAATTTAGGGAGGCCCTAAACAACTTAGTAGGACCCTGACACACACACACAAATTAAAAGGGCATGGGATGTGGATCGGTGGTTAAATTCCCCTGGGTTCAATCCCTGGTACAAAATAGTAACTTGTGGAATAGTAAAATTCCTTGAAGGAGGCGCACTCACTCTCCTGCCTCCATGGCATAATAAAACTCACTTTCTGTTTTCTGAGAACGATCTTAAAGGGCAGAAGTTGGAAGAAGTTCTTTTGGAATTTCAAATTTAATGAGTGAGGCCACTTATTCCAAATCACGGAATTAAATTAAAACGTGTACGTTATGAAGAGTCAAACCGTCCACCTGCCCTCTGAACAAAGGACCTGCCCCTTCACACTCAGTCCCTGAAGACCGGGCAGAACGAGCAAAGGGGGAAACACCACTCAGAACAGCAGGGCAGGAGCGAGCCTGGGCCAGGCAGCAGGGACGGGCCAAAGGACAGCAGCAGGCTGTCCCCTGGAAAAGCCTCACTGCGGCCGGCAGGAGCAGACCGCGGCCGGCCCTCCTGCGCGTCCTCCTTCGGGACCAGCGTTCCTTCACCGGCGCCTTCCCACCAATTCCAGAGCGCGGGCGCTCCGTGTCCGGAGCAGGGGCTCCTCACCAGCAGGGCCCCGGGGTCAGGGTGCGGGCGGAGAGGGCGCCGGGTTCCTGCTAGTCCCCCGGGCTCGGTGCGGCTCGGTGCTGCTGGGGGAGCGCACACAGCCCGGGAGGTGGCAGTGACTGGACGACGCCGCGGCCTTCCTCCGGAGGTCCCCGGCGAGTGACAGACGTCCAGTGACCTGCCAGCAAGTCCGCGGAGCTCGGCGCCCTCCCTGGGCATCCCTGCCCCGCGCAGCGCCGAGGGCACACAGGTCACCGTTTGCGGACAGGTAAGTCACGTCCGCCCGGCGCGGCAGAGGAAGCAGAGGAGGGGGCCACGGCCGCGCCCGGACCACCGAGCGGGCGCCGAGAGGGTGGGCGGCGCCCAGGGCGGGGCTCAGACGAGCGGAGCAGCTTTCCGCGTGGTCCGGTTCCACGGAGCGCGCTCACGGGAGCGCGCATGCGGCGCACAGGCACGCGCACGCCCCAGAGCACAAGCCCACAAAGGCACGCGGGCGCACGTCACGCAGCACGAGCCCACGGAGGCACGCGGGCGCACGTCACGCAGCGCGCGCTCGCGGGGCGCGCACGCTCTCCAAGCCCGCCGCCAGCTCGGGGCCGGGTTGGGCTCCGTGCGGCGCTGCTCCCCGCCAGAGCTCCCTCAGGACCCCCACAGTGAGGTGGAGCCTCCCAGGATTCCTTAGGAAGAGCGAACGGCCCGCGTGGGATTTGAACCTGGGACCTCCGAGCCCCTGGTGGGAGCCACATGGCCTGACCAGCAGGCCGCCCGAAGCCGGGCACCGTGGGTGGGCGTGACGCCAGGCCCTCCGCTGAGCTGGGTTCCCAGGACGCTCTCCTGCGGCGGCCGGGCAGAAGGACTCGGCTGCCTGCGGTGCACGTGGCCAGGCTGGTGCCTTGGGAGCCCGAGGCTCCGGAGGAGGCCTCACGTCTGCCCTTTTCAAAGTCGGCTTCTTACTGAGGCCTCCTGGACCACGGGCTCCAACAAGGGTTGGGTTTGGAAACAGGTTTCCCAGAAGGAACCGAATCCCGCCGGTAAGAGAGAAGCCCTGGACATTGCAGGGGCTTCAGGAAGTTAATGTTTGGTCAGCTTATCAGCTTTTTCTACATAGTTAAGAAACTTACCAAAATTTCGAGTGGAACCCAAGGTCTTCACAAGCCGTGAAGTGATACTGTTGAGAACAGGGTGATATCTGTGTAGCTAACTGTCTTCATCACCAGGATGCAGGCAGTTGCGACTGCTCCCTCAAGAGCCAATACAGCACAAACAGGACTGCTGGGCCCCGTGCTTATCGAGGTTGTTAAGAGATATTTGTCTGAGGAATGTGCAGCTGCCTAGAAACCTTACCTATCAAGGAGAGGGGGGCCTAGCCCCGACTCATCTCCTGCATAGTTCACCCCTTCCCTCCTCCCTTCTTCCTCTAGGACCGTTCAGTTCTGGTGGGACCCAATGAGAATCAAATAGATTGGCAGGACCCAACCAGAGGAGGACTAATGTTTAGCTGTTCAAATGTTAACCAATTAAAAAGAGCACTGTAAAACTGTTTGCCTTTCATTATAAAAGCCTGCTGAACAAAGGCTCAGGGCCTCTTAGCGTCACTGGTTACCGAGTGCTGGGAGGACCAGGCTGGAGCTTGCTAATAAATGACTCTTTGTTGCTTGCATTGATCATGGACTCTGGTGGTCTTTGTGGGGTCTGGAGCCGCTGGGCACAACAATACATTTAAGTCACATTTTGAATTCATAGGTTCAGTTTCGCTGGATTTGATAATTGTTTCCCTCATTAAGTTCACTCTTTTGATTATAAAATAACTACTTATAGAGTGCTCTTTTGTTACTAAAAAATGGAATGCTTTTACAAGAGTGAATAGAAGTAAAAAGTAATCATTTTCTGGAATGTGTGAGAAGAAAATGCAGTTCTTGGTGCCAGGGAGAGTAGATTTAAATCAGCTCTCACCTTCACGTTGGACAGGGTTTACTGTGTGGATCCAAATAATGCTGGAGGCACTAGGCGTCCTGCCTCTCCTGCCCTCTGTACTGGTGTTGGAGTAAAGAGTTCCGTTCCCATCCAGCTGCTTGCTTTGCCCCACCGATGTTTAACAGATCTCCACTGGTTCCTCTGAACATGGAGGTAAGAGTGACATTGTCAGCTGCCCTCAAACCCCATGGTGCCTATGGTTCCCTTCTCCGTGAAAACATGCCATCCTCAAGAAATGGCACCTCACGTTCAGGTCTGCACGCGGCCCCCACACCACACTGCTGGGACTTTAAATGCAACAGCAGTGCCTTGCTGAGGAAAAGGTTTCTTCATCTGGAACTGAGGAGCCCAGAGAAGCAGTGCCCAGGTGGACAGGTGAGCCACAGCCTTCATCCTGGGAGAGCTGAGCAGATCCCCTGGCTTCTCTCTGAGCTGGACCTGGTGCTCCTGGCAGCACACTCTGAGTCCCTTCCCTTACTCCTCCCTCACCTGCTGGTCCATGAGAATCTTGTGAGCACTTACCATCAGGCAGGAAGGAAGTCTATGAAGAAGTGAGGGGAAGAGTCCAAATGAAGACATGATGGTTGTCAATTCTCTATTTTATTGAAGAAAATTAAGTGCTTTAAAAACAATAAGACCTCAGTAATGTCCAACAGGTGTTCTTTTTAAAATGTCTCTAAGTCTCTTGTCATCTACAAGGTTTTACTCCCTACTTCACTTCACCCCGTCCCTAGGAACCAGAGCACGTATGCATTAGAATTCGTGTCATCTGCATGTCACCCATTCTGTGGTGACACGGAGCATGCTGTATGGTCGACAGTGCGTTGTGTGAACTCATGAGATTTAGAGGTATTAGTGTCAGCATGATAATTTGGTTTTGGATAGGTCCACACATGGAGGAGTCAGGGTTCCACAGGAGTTTATGAAACACATGAGTCAATATGGCCATCATGTCTAGCATAGCTCAGGATGCTCTATGGAGTTAAAAAAAAAAAAAGTCCTAGAATAGATATTACAGCAAGACAGGTTTTACAGCAAAGACATCTACTCTTTAAAAAACATTTTGTCTATTTCAGAAACAGTTACCAGCTTGTTTGTGACTCAAGATGGACAGGGGTGTGTTTGTAAAAGGATCTTGAGAATACAGGATCAAGATAAAAGGAATGTGAAGTTGGATAAGGCCAAATGGATTGATGCAGACACAGTAAGAAGAGATAGTGAATTGAGTATTTTGGCTTGAGTGTTCAGAATGGCTCAGAGTTTTCTGGGTTGATTGTAGACTGGGAAGTGGAATCCATGTGACCTCTTCTAAATGAAGTTGAATTATCAGCAACTCCTTAATATAAAGGGAGGTGTCCAAAGACTCAGGGAGACTGGAATACTGGAGATGCTTCATGGTATAAACCTGCTTAGGTACAGAAGATGTGGCTTGTACCACAGCTCTGACAAATCCAAACCCAGGAGGATGTGTTCACAGTCATGAGCAGTGACTAGAATGGACTCATCCTCAGGGACCTGCGGCCTGGCCCCTTGATCATGGTGTGTGCAGAGCTGCAGCATGCAGGAGCCCTACCAGAGCCTTACTTGTTGAGCCCAAGGACCAAGGCAAACATCTGGTGCATAGAGATCTGACTTGAATCACTAGACCAGATAATCATGATTCTTCCATTAACCTCCAGATTTGAAACAGATACCTTATTACCAGAACTATACATTTTACCCAAATATGTAATTTTGGTTCCAAGTTAGAAAACATGAAAACTAAGATCTTTATTGAAATTTATTGTTTACCACGGGGGCTCATGTAATGGGGAGTGAAGGGCGCAGTGTCAATAACCACACAGACACCAGGAGCCAGGTAAGAGCAGGCGAGCTTGTAGCTGCTGACTCATTTATTGCGGAAGCTTCTTCTTTTATTGAGTACCTATCCAATCTGCATCAATCAGCACTTCACACCACTCGAAACCACCAATCATTTAGTCTCCTAGAACCACCAATCATTTGAGGGTTTTGTATTTTGCACCAATGGGGATATATTACTCCACAGAAATTAATGCAGAACCAGATTATTTTGAAGCTCTAGTAATGGGATGTATGATAGCATTGTGGTCAGTGCCAGAGCACTAAGATAAACAGAAATAAGTCATAAATTATTTTCTTTATTTATTTATACAGTTGAAAAAGATGCATTCACATGTTTAGAAAATCAGAAACTGTAGAAAGATTTAATCAACTTTTGTACATACTATGCCTCCATTTACCTAGTTTCTGTCAAAACCAGTTTTTGTCAAAGCTAGTAACACCTCTTTCAGTTTCTTCTTATTTTTACAGAATGATGATGGACATAAGTTATACAAATTTTATTATATTCCCTTATGAATTGTTATTTCACATTAATTTTCTTTTCATTAATTTAAACATCTTTCAACTATTATATCAAAACATTTTAAATTTAACCACTTTTCACAAGTACCATAACATTTTGTTGTAAGGATAGATATTTACAATATTTTTAGACAGTTAATAAGATGGGACCATTAGCTGGATACTTAGGTTGTATTTTAAAAATAATTTGTGATATTTTTCATACTTTAGTTCTTAAATGAGCATGTGTATTGAAGTATTAGGACCTAGAAATGGAATGCCTGAGTCACAGGTGATGCTTCAGTAATTTTATCTGGCTTCCTGTGACCTCTGCCTCAGGTAAGGGCTACCACTCACCAGACTTGTTGTCCGAGAATATTTGCTTACTTTTAAAGTTGGTCTTGCTTGATTTTTTAAATACAAAGTTTAACAAAACTGACAGTCTTCCCGTTTTCTTATTGGAGAGTCTTACTGAGCAGCATTCAAGTAGACATCCATGTCTGTGATTCAGCACAAATGGACTGAGGATCGCATAGCCAAGGGAGAGAAAATCTTGAACAGTTACTGTTATTGAATCATTATCTAAGGAAACAGTAGAATATAAAGACATAAAACAATCTATCCAATAGAAGAAGAGAAAACAGCATCAGAAGGAGAGCACTTTGAGCAGCCTTCATCTCAGGGGGAGTTCTGTAGAGGAGCTTGAGGCTGCAGGTAGAGGACATGCTGGTGGTGCTTGTGGAGGAGGAAGACCATGTAGCCACTGGCCCAGCCCATGACACCCTGGAGCATAACATCTCAAAGGACCATGAGAGAGAGGAAAATCCATCTGATTACCCAGATTTCAGGCAGAAAAATAACAGTAGTTCTCACTTTTGCTAGTTTCTGATGTGTTCATGCTGCTGATATGTTTGATATAAAATGGTAAGTTCATGCTTATGAAGGCATTGAGAATCCAAAAGAGCAACAAGAGAAGGATGTGCCAGGCAGACCTGGGCTGCAACCTCCCCCACCTGGAGGCTCTAGGACTGATGGTGATGGCCTGGACCACTGTGAGGAGACTGGTGGTGCAGATGGACAGGCCCTGGGCCACTCTCTGCAGGTAAACAACAGTTTTACAGCCTACATCATCTTGGAAGTCTTTCAAACCAAAGCTGGCTATTGTCCTTGGTGTTCCTTTGATAAAAAGCATGAGAATGTTTGTAAGAGCCAAGTGAATGAGAATAAGGTGCACTGATTTCTTCTGTGAGTCTGCTATGTAAATGAACATACAATCCACAAAAACAGAAATATTCCCCACAATGCCCAATCCAGTTAGAAAGAGGATCACTGAACTCTTGATCATGTTCAAACTATTTGTGATTTTATGGACAGAAAAGCTTCAGTTCTTTGAAATCCTTCCTGAGTAAAGCATCAGGAGCACTGATGGGAACCTGGGAACACATTCAGGTCAAGCACATTCCTGCTGCATGGAAGACAGTCTCCTTACCTGCCGGACCAGGGCTTGTCCAAAGAACGCCGTCCATTTCCCTGCAAGCACATTCCTGCTGCATGGAAGACAGTCTCGGTACCTGCCGGTCCAAGGCTTGTCCAAAGAACACCATCCATTTCCCTGCAAGCGCATTCCTGCTGCATGGAAGACAGTCTCGGTACCTGCCGGACCAGGGCTTGTCCAAAGAACGCCGTTCATTTCCTGTGGTGCTCTCTACAGGACAGTCTTTACCCTTACGTGCCATTTGTTGAAGAAAAAACAAATGTCTGAAGTTGCAAAGTAGACTTTGTTTTCCTGATTTCCACATCAGCAAAACTAAACTGCTTGTTCAAGCCCTTAAATATCCCATGTATTTTAAAATCCCAGCTTGTGTTGAATTAAACTGAAAATCTCCAACCTGAATGCTTCCCTGTGTTTTCACTTAATCTACCATATTCCCATCTGTCAATTTCACAGGTGACTCATCCTTAACTCTTTCTCTGCGAAATTCAACATGCACTCAAAATTTTTGAGTCAACTCAAAACCTGTCATACTTAGCAATATTTGTTTCTCCTGTAATGCCACTTTTTTCATTCACCGTATACCTATCATTTTGATTAGTAAAACTACTCCTGATTCTTGTCCTGTATCCAATTTTCATCTTTGATTCATGTGCCTTTTTATCTCAGAATTTTTTTTTTTTTTTTTTTTTTTTTTTTTTCATACCAGGGATTGAACCCAGGGTTGCTTGATGACGAGCAACATCCCTAGTCGTTTTATGACAGGGACTCACCAAGTCACTTAGGGCCACACTAAGTTGCTGAGGCTGACCTTGAACCTGTGATCCTCCCAACTCAGCCTCCTGGCTGGCTCACTATGCCAGCACTCAGAATTGTCTTTAAAACCCAAACTGATTCTGTGATTTCGCTGCTTATGAATTTTCAGGACACTTTCCTGACCTCAACATCAAATCATACTGATACCGCCATTTACCGGTGACAAGTTCTGCTCCCTCTAATGTTGAAGTTTGAACACTAGAGAAGCACACCAAAGCAAGCATATTAAGCAGGTTTTATTGAAAAGTAATAATACAGACTTCTTCCAGGAGGGAGAAGGGGGCCATAGCTGATGTCCTAGAGTCCCCAGAAGTGAACTCACCCTACATCTTTTATAGGTTAAATTCTCTTTTGTTCTCCAGTTCTCTCCCCGCTTATCTCTCCTTCCTGCCTACAGAGACTAGGATTGGTTTTGCATAAAGTGAGAGCGCTGGGAAGAGGGAGGGCCTACGTGATTCAGCCAGGCAAGGGCCCAGGGGGCATTAATTAGCATTTCTTTACTTGCAGTCCTTGATAAAGGCAGGTATGAGCTCCGGAGATCCTTGACATTCCATTCTTCCAGGGGCAGTCTCCCAACTTCCAAAGGCAGATGGCTTCATGGCTTCATTTCCTCCATTTGACCAAATCCCCTATTTCTACACTAACTACCTGTCCTTAATTCTGACTTCAAAACTGCAAAGAACCTCAGCTGTCAAAGATTAATCAGACAAAGGCCTCTGGGAAGATTCCTCCAGCATGAATCAATATGAACTGCAGGCAAGCAGGAAGCAGGAGATACCACCAAGCAGTGCCCCCAGGACAGGTCTGAGTTCCCACTCAGTGAACACAGGCACCTCTTAGGGAGGCCTGAACCAGGTCTGGTGTGTTGATGCTTATCAAGTGGGCTCAGGAGAAGAGCATTCACTAGGTGTTGTGGTGTTGTGTGCTGTAGAGATGGGAGTGGCTTATGGAGTAGGAATCCCCAGTGGAGACTGATATAGCAAGGGGCTGGGGCTGCAGGGAGGGGAGGTGTCTTCACTCACATGGGGCCATGGTGGCCTTAGAGCTTCTGCATAGCCCTGTCTGCAGTCGTCCTAGCAGCCAGATTCTCCCACATCTGTCCTCTCCATCTGCGATGAGCAGGGCTGCTTTGACGTTATCACTCCATGTTGATGGATCTCCTCCCTCCCTCTCACCTTTCCTTTCTTCTTTTCTTCCCTTTCTTTCTTTCTTTCTTTCTTTCTTTCTTTCTTTCTTTCTTTCTTTCTATTTTTCAATGAGTTATAAGAGTTCTTTAAAACCTGTTGATAAACATGTAGCAGTTGCACTTACTCGTGGGCTGCAGGGAAATCCCAGCAGGTGTGTACCTGTGTACTGGCCAAGATAGGGTAGCTGCCATTCCCCTCTCCTCATCTCTTTCTCTTTAGAGACCTCACACTCCTCTCTAGTTGTTTAAAGAATATGTGGCAGGTCACCAGGGACCGTGGCGTCCACCCTATGCTGTAGAGCAGGGAACTCAGTCCTTCCCTCCAGCTATTCCCGAGGCCTGCTGTCCATCTTCCCTCTCTGCCTTACCATCTTTCCAAGCCTCTGGTGATCACGGTTCTACTTTCAGATTGATAGGATTTCACTCTTTCAAATGAACCTCTCCACCCTCATCTCTCACCTACGACTCACCTCAGACCACACATAAATGCCCCAGAACAGAAGAATCCAGGTGTTTAAGTGATCCCCAGAGCTACCCATGTTCTGTGTACTTGGGATGCCTTTCCTCAGGGCTCCTCCCCACACCCGCTGCCATCTTCCTGGGCTGCCTTACATGTGTGCCCATCTTGAAGGTCTCCAGCAGCTCCATCTGCTTCAAGCTGGACTTCTGCACAGGTTCAGTTCCAGGGAGCCTAGGGATATCAGCAGAGGTCTGTATCAGTGCATTCAGCAAAGTGAAAGAAACCAGGCCATGATGGAACAGCAGCGATAACCAGTGGCTTTGGAGTAAGAGAATTGAGGACAACCTGGGTTGGAATGTCAACATGGATTCCCGAAGATTCCTCAATGCCCAGTGTACTTATGAAGCACTTCCTTATTTTGGTCACCCAGGCCTCCTTCCCATTTTCCTGGTCGTCTCTTCACCTTGCTACTCTCCAAAGCTCTGCCATGGATGTGAGGGAGCTTTGAGACACCTTCTAAGTAACCGTCTTTTCTCTTGGACTGACTAATGTGAACACCACTGGGTGGCTGGGGTGCCTTTCTGGAATTCCAAATGACTTTTGGGAACTGTTCACAAGGCCGTGTTCTGCCTTCAGATGATGCATGATGCCCCGTCTGGGTCTAACCTGATGACTCCGATAGCTGTGCCATCTCAGCCCCAGTTTTCTCAACTAAAAATGAGATTAGTGCTGATGTTCTGTAAGACTAAGTCAGTTGACAGTGAACCAGTTGGATTGTACCAACTCATAATCTGATAAAATATGAGAAATTTCCTGAAGAACACCTCTAGTTTTAGACGTACCTGTTTCAAGTGGTGCCCCATCAAACTGGCAGGTGGAGAATGGGCTCCACTCACACCTGTGATGTGCTGTGTCAGAACAGCAGAGCCCGTGGGGGTGCAGGAGAGCCCTCCAGGCAGCACCTGCAGAGCAGGCTCACCTGCACACTGAGGAGGAGACTCGATGGTGAGGACAAAGGTGTCCCTGTGTGAAACCCAGAAAGAGGTGAAGAAGCTCATGCAGGCTGACTCATGGTGGCAGCATGATGCAGTAAGAACACAGCTTCAGTAAAGTTTAAGAGCCAAAGAGCTTCTGTGATGCTCAGGTGCTGAGAGAGGCAGGGAGCTCACCTAGGCCTCGACCCCAGAGCTCTCTGAGGGCCTCAGTCCCACACAGGGGAACAAGATGAGCCTGGCAGAGCACCTGTGGCACTGCCTTCATCTCTGTACCCGGGTGCACATGTTCACAGACCAGATGAGCCAGTGTCCTGACTGTCACAGACCCTCTCATGTAGCCAAGGAGACAAAGCAAAACTCACACTCTGAGGAAACCTCACAGGGCACCTTGCAGCAGACAAAGGAGGTCGGGCCCACTCACCTGGGTGGATGCAGACAGGCTCTGCGCTGGTCCTTCTGACAAGGGGCAGCTTCCCAGGTCCCATTTGTATCCTCTGGCTATGTCGAGCCTTGCCTACCATGAACCACCACCAGGACTCCAGTTGTCACAGTTGACACCTGTCAGGGAGAAGCAAAGCCCTGCAGAACCTCAGTCCCTGGGGTCAGCTTTCCCTCTCTCCACAATTACTACATTTATTGGGCTCAGAAGTTTTCTGAGGCTTAATTAAAGTTAATTACCTTAATAGAACAGTGTCTAGTGAGAAAGTGAACAACTAGCTAAGTTTCTGTAGATTTCCCATTTCTCTGGTGTTCCCTTCAATATCACTAAGTTTCCTAGGTCCATCACAAAGGGGCCAGCTTTGGAAACACAGTCATTTCCCCTCTTTCTCAACATGTCCTTCAAACACAGGGATGTGACACATGATGACCAGCACTGCGGCCTTTGCCTTCTGAGCGTGTTCCTAGCCTGCGCCCAGGAGGGACAACAGACCCTAGCTTCACCCAAGATTGTAGGCAGTCCAAGGTCTGGGAAATAACTGACTGCTTTATCCCCTGATGGTTAAACACAGACTGGGACCCCAGTGGGGTGGACCCTCCTCTTAAAGGCCAGCCCTGTCCTGTAATGATCTTACCCTCATTGCCTAGAGAGGCCCCTGACACCTGGCCTAGCCCATTCCTGCTCCCATGAAGAACAGCCCTTGGTATGAGAATTATCTTTACTGCCCATGTCCAGGCAGAGTTGTGCTGAGGAAGTTCCAGGGAGAACTGTCAGGTGTGATAAATGAAGGAAATGGGGTTCTCCCACCCTTTGTTGTATTAGAGCATTTTATGTAGAAGTCAGGTAATTCTCACTTTTCCTTGCCCCTTTGAGGTGTGGACATCTCTTTCAAAGCCAAGTGATGCTCTTGACTGTTCTGGAACTCAGCATGTTTTTCTCCAGGCCCTGGAGTCCTCCTTCAGAGAGGACCAAGAAGCCAGGGGCCTGTCTTCCAGGTCCTGAGGAAGTGGAGGAGTCTGACTTTTCTGGCCACCAAGCTGCACATTGCAAAACCATCCTCCGTCCTTAAGAAGCAGTGCACTCACCTTCTGATAAAGGCAAACCTAACTTAGAATCCACCACAAGGCCAGGAGAATTTCACATGAACTGTGTTTGACAAATGGAGTAGTCAGTCCTCTTACTTGAAGCTGAGTTACACTTTGAGAACATGTATTTTCTGACTTGTATTTGTCTATAAAAGGTGAGTTTTTTAAAAATTGTTTTTATATTTTTCTTCTGCATTGTCTTTACTAGATATCTTTTGCTATGCATTACATTCTGGTTTAATAATTTTGAATAAGAAAATCTTTTTCTTTTCCTCCTTTTTATGTAAGGAATCTGGCTTCCCCCACCACCTGTCAATCTGCGTTTGCCCGCCTCTCACGTTACAGGAATTTCTGGCTTACATTGCCATAATCTTCCTGCCTCCCATGTTACGTTCTAATATGTCATTGGTCCATCAGTCAGTCTGTAAGAATTCTCCTCTGCGATTGGTTCCTCTCAGCCCGTGAAATTCTTATGTCTGAGAAAAATCTTGCACCATGTTTCTCTTTTCTTTTCTTCCCTTTCCCCCGTGCAGACATGAATCGTCTGCACAAAATAAAAAGTTCCTTGTGTGAGACCTGTATCTGTGGAGCGTTTCTGGGAGCTAGCGACGAACCATAACTGTGCCTTTAACCCTAACATTTTAGACAGGTTTTGCAGGTTGGAAACAGATTTTCTATTGGGTTCTGGGGTTTGAACACAGGGGCAGTCAGCCACTGAGCCACATCCGCAGCCCTATTTTGTATTTTATTTAGAGACAGAGACTCACTGAGGTGCTTAGTGCCTCGCTGTTGCTGAAGCTGACTTTGAACTCATCTCATTCTTCCTTCCTTCCTTTGTTCCCTCCCTCCCCCTCTGTCCTCCTCCTCCTCCTCCTCCTCCTCCTCCTCCTCCTCCTTCTTCCTCTCTCTCTCTCTCTCTCTCTCTCTCTCTCCCTCTCTCTCTTACACTGGGATTGAACTCAGGAGCTCTTCACCTCTCAGCTCCCCCCACACTCTATTTTCAGACAGTGTATCACTCAGTCTTAGGGCTTCACTAAGTTGCTGAGCTGGCCTGGAGCTTGTGATGCTCCTGCCCCATTTCCCAAGTCACTGAGATTATAGGTGTGTGCCACCACGCCCAACTTCAGTGTTTATTTCTTAAAAAGCAAATATTGTCTCTCACGACCCAAGTGTAGTAATTAAAATAAGCAAATTACTTGCTAGAACATATTTAGATTTTACCCACTGTACCATTGATATCCTTTGTCTCAAAAGGTAATCCCAAATCCTCCACTACAGCATTCAAATGTGATGTGTCCTTAGGATCCTTATCCTCTAAAACTCCTGAGTCCTCCTTTGCCTTTTATTACATAAAACCTTTTCTGGAATTTCCCTTCGGCTGGCTTTTCTCAGTGCTTAGGCTCAGGAGAGGCCTTGCAGGCACAGCAGGGAAGTGCCCTCAGCTGATGGCACTTCCCGGGCCTCCTGCTGCTGGAGCGGCCTCTCTGCCCTGCACTTGCACCTTTGGTGGCCAGGTCATCTGCTTGGTGTTCAGCACAACCATGACTGTTGCATCCTTTGGCATGAGTGAGGCATTGGGGAGACATTTCGAGGCCATGTGGAATTCCTGGGACACCTAAACCCTCACCCACCACCCTGATGGTCTCCTCCTGAAGAAATTACTGTCACGATGTTGCCAAGAGATGATTTTCTAATCTCACTTTCCTTTTTTCTCTTTGTGTTTATTAGTTGGATGTTCCATGGAAGACAGAGCTTCCCCTTCTCTCTGATTCCTTATTTCCATTGTGGACCTGTGTGTTCTTGGTTGATAGGGAAGGTGACGTCACTTCATGTCATGACTCAATGTGATTCTCAGGTTCCATCACAAAGGGTGACAGGGTGACAGACCCTGCAAGCTGGCCCCCTAGTTGGCATGCACATCCCTCTTGGTTTCATTCTTACTTTGTGACATATAATACACTCCAGTTTCATCTCACCTTTCCCTGAATTAGCCCTTAAACAAGCTCTATGTTAAACAATCTGCTTTCTTTGTATCAGAAAATTGTATTTAGAACTCAATCCTGGATGTGAGGTGCATTGAGAAAATGATGATTTTCCTGAGACATCTTCTCAACCAAATGAACCAAAATAATGCTTTTCTCCGAGTGCTTATCTTTCATTGATGCACAAGTGATTTCAGGATCTGCTTTCTGCCAGGTGCACCCCTGGGTAAGGGAACAGGGTCACAGGGCATGAAGGGACAGTGACCAGGGCCCTGACTCCCATCCAGCCCTGTGCTGCTCTCTTGGGTGGAGAACCAATGCTCTTCTCAGCTCAGCCCTGAGCCCAACATGCTCATGTCCTTTGATCAGCGACCAGGAGGGCAGCAGATGAACATATGGAAGGATTATACTTGTCTATAGATGATCACAGAAGTGTCCTTGATCTTCACAGCAGGACTGATGTTCTTAGGGAGGGTTGGGAGGATCCTTCAGAGTTTCTGGGCTCACTTATTGTTTCACATATGAGGAATAAAACAACCGTCCAGGGCTGTAATGTGACCTTAACGTACATAGATGCAGCAAGGTGACTCCATCCTGCCCAGGTGCTGGTTGGGGCTTGCTCTAAAGCAGAGTCCCTAGTGCTGGTCATCACACGCCACATCCCTGTGCCTGGAGAAAGTCTTGAATATGAGGGGAAGCAGCCCCATACTGATTCAGCTGTGGACCTTTGGGAAGGTGAAGGGAAGGCCAAGACATGGGAACTCAGATACAGAAACATGGCTGGTTGTTCACTTTCTCTCTACAAAAAACTTCTATTAAAATAATTAAGCCCCAATTAAGTCTGGGATAACTTGTGAGCCCAACAAATGCAGTAATTGTGGAGGGGGAGGGAAAGCATCCTTCAGGGACTGAGGTTCTGCAGGGCTTTGCTTCTCCCTGACAGGTGTCAACAGTAAGAACTGGAGTCCTGGTGGTGGTTCATGGTAGGCAGGAGCTCCACAAAGCCAAAGCCAGAGGGCATAAATGGGACTTGGGAAGCTGCCCCTTGTAGGAAGGACCAGCACAGAGCCTGTCTGCAGCACAGCCACCAAGGTAAGTGGACCTGAGGGTTCTGGGTTCCTCATGGATGCCAGGTGATATTTCCTCAGCAGCACAGACCTTACTCTCCCTGTGACTAGGAAAGGGATTTGCTGAGAGGGTCCTGAACCTTAGAATTTGCTCTTCCCCTGACCTTTAGGCAAGTGCCTGAGACCAGGATGGAGGGGACCATATCCCATAGATGTTCCTCCAGAAAGGATCAGGTGTCTCTGCCCCTGTTTTTAGGATCTGATGCCATCAGAGAGCTCTGTGATGGGTCTTTATAAAGTTACTTCCTTGACTTCTTTAAGGAACCAGAAAGGTATAGGACCTCTCAAGTTTCTATGAAAATGTTTTCTTCAGCCTCCAGTTTCACCTGTATTATAACTCCATCATAACTTGATACAACAATGTTAGCACATTTCATTTTTGGTACATTTCTGTATTTCCAGGATGGACCACAGTGAGCTGGGTAAAAGATTCTTGGTTGGCAACCATGTTCTTTCAGAGCTTGAAATATGTTGTTCCAGGTCCTTCTAGCTGTTAGGGTCTGGACTGAGAAATCTACTGATATCCATATTGGTTTCCCCCTATATGTAATCTGATGCTTTCTCTTGCAACCCTTAAATTCTATGTTTATTTCAGATGTTAGGCATTTTCATTGTAATGTGCCTTGGTGTGGATAGGTTGTAAGTTTGTGCATTTGGTGTACTGTAAGCCTCTTATAGTTGATTTTCCATTTCATTCTTCAAGTTTGGGAAATTTTCTGCTATTATTTCATTGAATACTTTGTTCATTCCTTTGGTTTGTATCTCTCTGCTTTCCTTAATCTGAATAATTCTTAAATTTGATCTTTTCATGATATCCCATAGTACTTCGAAGTTCTGTTCATGATTTCTTACCATCTTCTCTGTTTGGTCAACTTCATTTTCAAGATTAGATATTTTGTCTTCATTGTCTGAGGTTCTGTCTTCCAAGTGGTCTAGTCTGTTGGTGATGCTTTCCATTGAGTTTTTTATTTGGCTTATTGTTTTCTTCATTTCAAGGATTTCTGTTTGTTTTTTGTTTTGTTTTTGTTTTTGTTTTTTTCAGAATCTCTATCTCATTGATATGATCTTTTGCTTCCTGCAGTTGCTCTTTTAACTGCTTATTGGAGTGGGCATTCATTGCCTGAATTTGCTCTCTTAGCTCATCCTTTGTTTCATGAATCATTTTAATTAAGTATATTCTGAACTCCTTTTCTGACATTTCTTCTACCATGCTGTCATTGGATTCTATTAATATAGAATCTTGGTTTGTCTGGAACACTTTCTTCCCTTGTTTTTTCATAAGTTTACATGTATTCTCCTCTAGCAATGCAGATCTGGGGTATTGTATTTCCCCCCTGTAGGTTTATACTGACCCTGCAGATTTCTAATACCTCTATTTTAAGGGGGAGATCAATATTAGCAGCACCCAGTACAGACAATATGTAGCCCTAAACCAAATAGGCCCTATGAAGACATTAATAATATTGTCATAATAAACAGAGAGGATGAGTTCAATTGTTATGTACAGTATAACAAATAGATTTGCAATGAGGTCTACAGATTCTAATGGTGGACAAAGAGGATGGGGTGGGGTGTAGGATGTAACTGTTAATGGGAAAAGAAAGTAGTATATAGATGTACTAGATAGTAGGAGGAGTGAAAGTGGAATAAAAAATAGTTGGTTGTTAGCATGATAAAAAGGAGAAAGAGACTGAGGGAGTAGGTAAACAAAAGGAAAATAGAGTGAGAAAGATAAAGAAATAAAAACTTAAAATTTTTCAAAGGGGAAAAGAATAATCTGTACTATAAGTCCTATACTATTCAATCCTCCTAGTCTTCAGTAGCATGATACATGTGAGGTACCTGACAATGAGCTTCCAGTCTCTAGCAGGTGTTTTGGGATGGAATTGGCCCCACCTAAAGATGGCTGTTTCCACTTCCAGGATAATCCAAGATGGCCACATTGGCTCACAAATGTGTTGTCAAATGGGGAGCTGCAGGGTACGGCGTGGGTGCCGAGTCCATGTGGTTTCTGGTCAGGCTGGGGTTCCTGGTGGCAGAACATGGTCAGTCAGTTCAGGGGTCCTAGATGTGGGGTGTGGTCAGTCAGGCCAGGGGTCCTGCAGTTCTGGATCTTGTCCCAAGATGACAGCAGCCACATGTAAACCAAACCTGTGGGTACTGTGACTGGACTGCCAGGCAACAGCAGGCAACTGGCAATCTGCTGGTGGTCTGCAGGCGATCTACAGACTACTGGCAGATGATGAGCAGGTGGACCTCAGGCAGTGGTGGTGGGTAGGTGAAAGGCAGATGATGGGCAGGCAAGAGGCAGGCAAATGGGCAAATGGCAGATGATAGACAACAGAGAGTGATCTCTTGTGGTGGCATCTTGATACCATGAAATGAGGCCCTCATAACTTTGTTTTTGTTGTTTGAGGTGAAAAAACTTTCTTTCATAGTTGTCTTTAAAACCACACAAACACTATTTTCTTCACATGAAAACATTGGAATACCTATACTTCCTAGCAAATGATTATATAGACCCTCTCAAGGAATGTACCTCATTATATGATTCAGGATGGTTACTTGGAAAAAACTCACATTTGGACTGCTTCCTAAAACATATTCTTCCAGCACTGCATCTTTTGGTTCAAAGTATAGATCACTGCCATCAGTATGTGTTTCTGTATCATCAATATTCAATAATAGACAGATAAGTAAGTTTATCACTTCATGCTCCATTGGTTCCTCAGGCTTTTCTGCAGGTTCCTCAGCAGGTAGTTCAGGCTGTGCCTTCCTCTGTGGCCTGTCTTCAAGCCCTTCCAGGAATGGGACACAATCATCATCATCATCGACTATAGAGTCCAGGACTATACCAACAACTCCAAGGGAATCATTCTCTGTAGAGAGGTCGTGCTCTGCAGAAAGTGTCTCTCTAAAGGCAGAATGACCATGTTTAACCAGTACATTGAAGTTGCACCCCATAAACCCAGACATATGTCTTTCCTTGTGAGCAGGATCGAGAACATGCTCCAGTGGACTTAGCTCTGCAGACCAAATAGGTAGCAAATAGGACCAAATAGGACAGGTTTGGAAAGTGTGAGGGCCCATAACATCATAACCAGCAAAAAGCAGCTCTACACCAGAAGATGTCTGACCATACCTCTGTTCTGGTGTCTGAATCTTGCTTCCACTTAAGAAATATAAGAGGAGACACAGGAGGTGGCCTGCCAAATACAAATCTGGAATCTAAACACGCCTAGTGCATAAACTTACATAACAGTCTAGCACCAGCAGTAAGCCCAGTAGTTGAGACGCCGATATGGCTGAAAATATGGAGAACTTTTTCCTGGTGAGCTGCAAGCTCTGACTGTGTCCCCTTCAGTGCAATCAACATGCAGGGTTGTGGTTTCAGACCATCTGTGCCTGAGTCCTTTTAACAGTCTCCATTGCAAGTTCAACTTGATGAATCCTGCCCCAAGGGCTCCAGTGTCATACTTCCCACTGGTTGGAAACTTCCCCCAGTCACAAGACCGCTGCCCTAAACCTTCCAAAGATCAGGTTCAATGCACCATAGTTCCTGACATACCTGGCTGTGAGCTCAGTCACAGCTTCAGAATCAAAGGGTGCTCAGAACCTTGAATGCGAGTCTCTAAGGTGACTTTCAGAGCACGTGGGAGGAAACAACATCAAAAAAGGAGGGGTAGGAAGAACTCTCTTTGGACACAGTCAGCTCTACTGTGTATCCTGATTCTCAAAGTTGCTGATGTGAGGTGCTTTCTACAGAAACAGACAACCACCACTGTTGCCTTCTTACGAAGATCTTTACTGCATCTAAGCTTCTCTGCCTAGGGATGGTTCTTAACCTGATCATGGGAACAAGCTTCATGTTTCTGCAGGAATTGGCGGTGCTGGGAACATCTTTGTCCATGTGAACTACATTTACTTATTTTGAGTACTGAGAAAAAAATCTATAGACACTATTCTCATCCATTTGGCTTTTACAAATATCCTAATATTTTTACCAAAGTAACACCAAGGACAATAGTCATAATTGGTTTTCAAAATCTCCTAGATGATGTAGGCAGTAATGTTGTACTTTACCTGGAGAGGGTGGCCAGGGGCCTGTCCATCACACTACAGTCTCCTCGCAGGGTCCAGGCCATCAACATAAGACCCTGAGTCTCCAGGTGGGGGAGGCTGCAGCCCAGGTCTGCAGGGCACATCCTTCCCTTGTTGCTTTTTTGGATTCTCAATGCCTTGATAAGCATGAACTTACCATTTCACATCAAAAATATCAACAGCCTGAACACGTCAGAACTTAGTAAAAGTAACCACTACTGTGATTTTCTACCAAGGAGCTGGATGACCAGCTTAGTTTTCTCCTTCTCATGGTCTTCACAGACTGCTCCAGTGTCATGAGCCAGGCCTGGGGACACACAGCATTTCTTCTCTACAGCCACCACCAGCACCTTCTCTACCTGCAGACCTCCAAGCTGCTCTACACAAGCCCCCCTGAGGTGAAAGCTGCTCAAAGTGTTCTCCTTCTGATGCTCTGTTTTCTCTTCTTCTATTGGACAGGTGGTTCAATCTCTTTATGTTCAGTTTTCTCCTTACAGAAAGATTCCAAAGCAATAAGTGCACAAGAGTTCCTGACCCTTGGCTATGCAATCCTCAGTCCATTTGTGGTGAATCACAGAGACGGACATCTGACTGCATGCTGTCATGCTCAGTGACAGGGAAAAACATGGAGAAATTATCCATTTCACGGATTCTTTCAGGAATTTTGAAATCACTGTTAATTTTGTGTTTCTCTTTATGATGCAAGACTCCATAAGGGCAGGGGAGTCACACAGAGGTGCATCTCACACCTCAAAGCTGGTGACAGTCCTGAGCAGACAGAGGAAGCTTCACATTCTACTTCCTGCCTCCTTTCAGGAAGGGGCTGAGGTTCTCATGCACGTAAGAGGCTCTTTCATACCCTCTTCTGCTAGTAAGCTGCAGAAAGGCAATTTGGCACATTGTAGCAAAACTACTTACCTGTTCAGCTCTTGACCCAGTACCTTTATCTGTAGGACCTGAAGTTGCTGATGCCCGTGCTCATGTCAGATACAGAATGAAAAATATTTTAGATTCCAGTATTATTTAAAAATCAGACATAATGTCCAGTAAAGGGGCCAGTGGAGATATTTTCATATTTGTATCCATTCCCTTGTAATTGAAGTTATTAAGGAACAGGTGAGTCCAAAGTGGAATCATATGTACTGGGATCTAAGGTGTATTTAAAATTTACTTAAAAAGCAATGTGGACTAATTGTGTTTTAGGAAGGAATACAACACATTTAATTGGCTGTTGTCTGCACATGAATATTTGCATAACAGAAAAGAGAATGAAGTCCACGTGCCTCTTTCCAGAGAAATGAACTTCCTGGGGGTATACTAAGGAGGGCTAATTTTATCTTTTTGTATTTTCTGATTTTATTTTTACTTTTGAAATACTTTTAAAAGAAGTGAACGAAAAATTAAAGTTTAAAATAGTTTATGGTTTATTGGCGAACATTGTTTTTCATTGCCTTTATACTCTTCAATGTTTTCAGTCGTCCAAACTCTGTAGATCCACAAAATATTCTCATTCTTAATGAAGGGGAAAGCTTGCTTCTTCTTTTTCTTAAACTGGAGCCAAAATGCATAATTGTACAGAATGCAAGCTTCTGGCAAAAGGTGTTTGATCAAGCCATTTGGAGTCACTGGTGATGCTGTTTTCCTTCTTCACGTGTCCACTGACAAGCTGTTAAACAAGGAGACACAGATGTGGCCCTGTGGACGAGGGCCCTCTGCTGTCACTCTGGTCCTGGGGTTGGGGTGTCTTACTCTTTCAGATGGTGGTGAGTGCCTGCTCCTGCCAGTTTATACCCCGTCAACACAGATTTGAAGCAACTTAATAAAACTGTCATATTCTCATATTTTAATGAGCTCCTCTTCTTCCTATTACGTGGTTTTCTTGACATCGAGGGCTGTATTAATTACCTTAGTTCTGCTGTTGTCCTCTGGCTGTCTCCTGCTGCTGAGGTGTCCCCAAAATGTCCTGTGAAGACAACACGATAGAGTTCTGAGGTCATGAGCCATTGGTCATGAGCCATTGGTCATGAGCCATTGGTCATGAGCGCCTGAACCTAACCAGTGCATCAATTCCCTAATTCACTGGGTGGCAGCTGTAGGCAGGGGTGCTGTGCTGGAGCAGGTGGTCACTGGAGTGTGACTCTGGGGTTCACAGTTTGTCCTCGGTACATGGAGTGCTCTCTGCCTCCTGGGGACCATGTCCTGAGCTGCTTTTCTGTCTCAGAACATCCATGGGATGTTCTGCCTCATCTCAGGCCCCAGGGATGAAGTGAAGCCCAGAAGTGCAGTTGGAATGGCACTTAGAAGTCCAGCCAGGAAGCACAGAGGACAGCAGAGTCACGACCCAGTGTGTCCATGATGGGAGGGAGGGTGCCTGGAGCAAGGCCAGCCACGGGGCGGAGCATTGCTTCCTAAGTGAGTGCTGTCCTGGGTCCATCCAGAGAGTGGGAACTGAGCTGAGAAAGCTTCCATACATTTTTAATCACCAGCAGTTCTTAAAGGGAGAGGCACCTGATTAAGAATTGCTCAGGGAATGGGGGGGTGGAGGGAAGCAGAACCTGGAAACTGATCACGAGAACACATGACATGGCCCACGCAGCTCTAACCTTACATAGTCAGTTTTGCTTTTCCACAAAAGTAGAATTAGCTGGGAGAATTCTTTCTCTGTTTGGCTTTGAAAGCTTCCATAACATTTAAAGTAAAGATGGCCTAATAGTCCATAATTTCTTGACAGGTGTCAATCTCCAAATTACAAAATCAAAACACCAGACCATACATGAAATCAACTAAGCAATAGTTGTTTCCCAAACCCTTCATAATCCAGTTGCTAAATATTAAAAAAAGGGGAAAAAATCTTGAAATGAACTAGAAGAATACATTCCCAACAAGTCTATAGTGATTTCTGAATATTACTGTATTTCTCACAGAAATCCTGGTCCAGAGACAAAAACTCCACTCGCCATCACACTGTCCTAGATTCCTGAGGTGGGTGCTCACAGTGACCACTTGGAAATTATCGTCAGGTCCTAACCACTGTCCGTTAATGTCTGGAGTGTCTGATGATCCCTTTCCCACCAACATTCGCCCTGGGAAGGGACAGCAGGCCCCTCTGGAGGAGCAGGAGCAGATACACAGTGGCAGTGCATGAGGTCCTCGTGAGCAGCTCCCTCCATCGTTCAGGGGTCCGAGTCTGCAGATTGGCTCAAGGGTGGGAGTGACTGTGGAGCCCTGGTACCCGTCCTAGAGATACAGGTAGATTTCCACTCAGGACCAGTGCTTCACCCCCTCTACAGATCAAGTAAGACTTGGGCAAACCTCAAGATTCATTTCTGCAACTTGTCAGTGCCTAAGGTCTCTGAGCCCCACAATTCTGATTTTCTCCATCATGGTAACCAGGGCACCCGACCCTTGGTGAATAAGTGCCACCACATGGCAAGTGACCCCAGGGTCAGATGGTCCCTGCTGTGTTTATGTTTCCAGTTAAACACTAAAAGGCCCTGATTTGATGCGCAATGTAGGATGCAGAGCTATCCTTATGAATCTGTTCCGTAAATGGTACTGGTAAAACTGGATATCTACATGAAAAACCAAAACTGGAACCATACACGACACACAAGCTAAAACAAAAATGTAAGAAATTACAGACAAAAACCCTAGAACTCCTCAACACAACAGAGAGAAACACTCCTCCACTGTGGTCTTCCCTGGGGGACTTTGGATGTGACCCCTAAAGCAGAGGAAGGTTGGAGCCAACCACCAGGTGGGACTCTGTGAAAATAATTGGCTTCTCCACAGAAGGAGACAATCCACACAAGGAAAATGCCGCCCAACCCTAGGCCTGATAGATGTGTAATATCCAACATGGATCATGAATGTATCGAGCCCTACAAGCTCAAAACACAAGTACCAGTTGAAGAATGGGTGAGGAGACTTTAAAGACAGTTTTCCAAGAAGGACAGAAAATGTCCAGCCGGTATGTGTGTAGGCGCTGGACATCACTGATACCCGGGAAATGCAAACCAAAGCCACCACACGACCCCTCCTCATGCCTGTGAAGTTGGCTGCTCTCTAATGGACAGTGCGTAAAAAGTATTCCTGGGGGTGGGTCGGAGAAAATGAATGTTTTTTGATATGAAAACATGGCATTGTGGTTATTTTTAATGTGGTTGGTGGGAATGTCATTTACCATGACCTTTATGAAAAGTACATGGAAATTCTACAAAGAACTGAAAATGTCAATGAGAACCTTGAGCAAAAAGAACAATTGGGCAACATTATTGTGTTATAGAACCAAAGTGTACTCACTACAGAACAGTGGTAATCAAGACATGGTGGTGTTAGCATAAGAAGGACTCACACAGCGATGGGCAGCATCGGAGCCTGAGCCCCCGACATGTCTGCAGCCACCTGGTCCTCAACAGAGGTGCTGAGAAAAGCCCCAGGGAAACAGCCCTTTCAATAGCAGTGCTGGAAAAACTGCAGAGACACTGAAGCATAATGAAGTTAGATCCCTGCCTCTCACCAGATAAAACCTATTCCAAATGGATTAAGACTTAAAGGACCCACAACCATAAAACTGGTAGATGTAAACAGACAGGAAAGACCTCGGACATCAGCATGGTCATGAGTTGTTGAACAAGGTGAAGAGACAACCAACAGAGTATTTGAAAACATTTGCAAAAGATTTGCCTCACGAAAAGTTAACACTTTGACACCGTTGGTGCAATGTCACATTAGTGCAACCACTATGGAAATCAGTGGAGGCGCCTCAAAATCTAGGCATGGAGCCGCCTCAAAATTCATCCTGAGGAGTCCAAGTCATCAGACTGCAGTGACACGTGCCCATGTTTACAGAGCACAACTCACTAAAGCCGAGCTGTGGAAGCAGCCGAGGTGTCCATCAACAGATAGATGGATAAAGAAAATGTGGTGACCATGAAGTTTTATTCAGTACCAAAGAAAAATAAAATTATGTCATTTGCAGGAAAATGGATGGAACTAGAGACCATTTTTGTTAAGCAAAGTAAGTCAAACAAAAGCTAAAGGGTCTACGTTTTCTTCTCTCGTAGGTGGAGACTGTATGTAAAGGGAGTAGATTGGGGGAGGCAGAGGGAAGGTACTGGGGAATGACATGGAGCGATCTATGTTCTGTGCGTTTAAGAATATGTGACATGAATCCCACTAACCGTACAATTATAACACACCAATGAAATCTATTTTAATCAAAAACAGTCTCAATTTGAAAAAAGAAACATAAGAAATAGAAGTTATTGTTCTTTGATTCTCAGCTTTATCTCTACAGTAAAGATAAGATTTATATCTGCAAACACAGTGCTTTGGGTCTACCAAAACAACAAGGAGGACTCGGGCCAGCACCCAAGAGCCCTGCCGGGTGGTGAGTCAGCCCTGCCAGGTCCTCGGTGGGCATGCTGAAGAGACGCTCAGGCCACCCGGCTGCAGGTGCCGCGTGAAGGCCAGGAGTCAGGCTGCCAGTGTTCCTCCCGTCCTGCGGACTAGGCCCTCTGCAGCACAGCCAGAGAGGAGACTTCCGACAGCGAAGAGCAAATGGGTTTCCTGGAGGCAAAAAGACAATCAGAAGAGAAGACAAGACGACTAGGCAAAAGATGAGCACGGCTGTCCTTGCCCAGAAGACCACATCACTGTCCCGCCTGGGAAGCAGGCATGGCGTCACGCGTGGACCCCAGAGCAGTGTCCTTCCAAGCATAAGTAACAGCAGAAGCCTTGTCAGCTCTTGGGGAGACGTCCTTAGAAGCCAGTGTTTCTTTTCCAGAAGAAATGGAAGTCCAGATAACTGAGAAGGGAAACTGGGAACAATTTCCTGCCTGTCACAATGACCAGCCTGTGAGTCCTTCCTAATCCAAAGTCATGAGTTCAAGCCTCAGCCGGGAGGGCAGGCACATCTTCAAGAGACACCATGTGTCTCCTGCCTTATTCAGCCAATGACAAGAAAGTAAATACTGCTACCAATGATCCTTAATGAAAAACATTTAGGGAAAGAAGACATCTGAGCTTCCACAAAATGTTTGTTTTGTTTTTTTCCAAGAGTGAAAACTGGGAATTCCACCAGAAACACTCACAGAAGGGCCGCGAGGAATGAGGACTCTTGGTTGATCTTCTGGATCACGCCCTGGAGGAAGTGAAGGAAGTTCTTTAAGTGCATCCCAGCTGTCAACAGCAGAAGGGAGGAATATCACCTCACTAGCTTGGTCCAAGACTCCGAGCTCCAAAATGTCACAGTGATGGAGCTCCCGCAATGCCAGGGATCAAGGAACCTAGCGGGGTGGAGGTGGGAAGGTGAAGCTAACAAGCCAACAAACAAGTCAAGAACACAGATGTCAGATCTTGATAAATACTGTGACGAAGAAGAGAATAGGGACGGGAAAGGCAGACGGGGCGGAGAGGAGCAACAGGCAAAGGCTAGCTGACAGCACGGGGCTCCTGGGGGCAGGACCCGGGCTTCCGTACAGAGAAGAGGTCCCACCCAGGAAGCCAAGAGCAGCCCAACCACCCCACTACGGTCCTGGCTCGCTCAGCTCTGGGCAGCCCAAGGAGGAACCCACAGGCTGGGAAGCGGGTCCCTCCTCAGGTCACAGGGGAGGCCCCCGAGAGCTGTGGTCGCTGCACCTGCCAACAGGAAGGGCTCCGAGCTAGGGGTGAGGGAAGCAAGAGGCAGAGCTGTGAGGAACACGAGGCCCAGCCCACTGAATCAAAGGGCGGAAGGAACCCACACTGGCATATTTGTCTCTGTACAACAAACATTTCAGATGGGTACACAGGAAACTAACAAACGTGGCTCTTTGTGGTATGTGGAAGATAAACACAGCAGAGGCGAGTCAACGCAGTGAAAGGGGCGTCGCTGTAAGACCACAGCAGAGGAGTGCAGAGGCTCAGGGGCCTTAACCAGAGAACAAGGGTCTGAAGGAACGGCCCGGACAGGAGCAGAGTCAAGAAGCAGAAATGGAAGTGGGTGTGAGCACAGGGAGACCCATCGTTTGCAAACTGGCCCTCACACTTGCTGCCGAGGCCCCAGCACAGAGCCAGGGACCAGGAGCCCTGATTTCAGAAGCTGCTTGGAACAGAGTAAAGGCGGCCTCGGTGGAGTTTCCTCAGACAGGTGCTGGAGGGCACTGGCCATTCCCAGGAGGCAGTCTTGAGCTGTTAGGGATTACAGTAGTGTCTGCTCAGGTCTTTAGAGGCCAAAGCAGGGGCCTAGTCAGAAGGGCGGAGAAGCACCCAGCAAGAGTGTGACCAAGGACAGTATCCTCGTCAGGTAGGTGGGGAATGAGGCAAATGGGAATGGAATCAGCTATGCTCTTCATGTGTGCAATTATTAAACCCCAGCTAATGAAATGACTAATGGGAACCATAAAAACAAACTCTCAGCTGCATTACCCTAAAGGGTCACAAGATGGCGACATGTCCCTGAATGCCCTCCGGACTGACAGCCAGCTCCTCCCTGAGCTGGCGCCAGATCCAAATCTCTTCCCTTAGATTTGGTTCCCTTAGTTCACCAGCGGGAATTTCTCTGCACCAATGCTTGGTTCCTTTCAACATGGCTCTACTGCAAACCAAAACAGAAATGTGTTCATCGATTGGGCAGCATTTCTTTATTTTGGGGGCGGTTCAAACGGGGGTTATGGGAAAACTTAAGTGCAAAAGCACTTAAGTTATGCAAAAGCACAGAGACTACTTCCAAGTGCTGGACGCACATGCTTTGATTACCAACATAGTGACCCTGTTTCATTACCAGCCCACACTGGATGGGTGGGGGTGTGAACAAATCCCAAATGTCATTTCTATCATGAATATTTCCATAAACAACCTGATAGTCATGGCTGTAAAGAAACACAATACAACCTCACTTAAGAAAAAAAGATTTGTAACATTACCCAATACCTAGTCCTTAAAAAAAAGAACTCTCCAATTGCATCGAGTATCATTCCACAATGACTTTGTCTGAGTGTGCATTACCCTGGGTCCACACATGGTGTTTGGATCCTCTTCCTCTTAAATATGTTTAATCCATAACACTTACCCAGACCTCCAAGCAGCCATGTTTGCTCTTTTGAAAAGGAATTGAGAGACTGTGTTAATTAGCTTTTCATTACTGTGCCCAAAATGACCAACTAAGTTGTTCTTAGAAATTGTTCTTAAAATCAGCAAAGTGTACTTGGGCTTACGGTTTCAGAGGTCTCTGTCCACGGATGGCCTACTCCATTGCTCTGGGCTAAGAGGAGGCAGCATATCCTGGCCACAGGGAAGAGGCAGGGAAGGTCACCAGGGACCAGCCTCCTCCAGCCACACCCCACCTCGCAGTTCCCACCAGGCCACTCGAGCGAGGATGGTCTGCTTGGGTCACAGCTCTCACCATCCGGCCCTTTCACCTCTGAGCATCCCTGCATTCATGAGTTTTGGGGGACACCTCACATCAAACCATAAAGAAGGCTACAGTATGGGTGAAATCTCACTGATCATAGATTGTCATTGCTTTTAGGCTATTTCTTTGACGAATGTTGGGGAAAAGGTTGTTGCTTTTTAAAAAGAAAAAAAATAGAACCCAATAAATTTATTTTCCATTCAGATTTAGGTTAAAAGGATCCCTAATATCTATAAATTTATAATTGAAACTTTTAATCTGAACATCTTAGTGCCATATAAAATAAAAGTCATTTATTTTCTGTATACATAGGCAAAATACTAAAGGATCTGACAGTTTTGCTATTCTGATTATGAATATGAAACAGAGGAAAAGAAGAGAAAGGAAAGGGAATCTGGTAGAAGAAGGAAGTGTGGGGCAGGAATGCAGCTCTATGGACTTTCCTCAGTGATAAAGGGGGTGGGTGCAGAGATGAGGTAAAGGACAGACGTACACATGAAATATCCAAGGACGATTTTCCACGAGTCAATTGTTCAGAAATCACTTCGCCAAGTTACCAATTTCTAGGACTTCTCAAAACCATGACTGAACATTCACAGAGTCTACAGTAACGTCCTCAGGGCCGTTCAGATCGTATTTGAGGAGTCTGAGGCACCTGGGCTGGCCAGCTTTCCAGGAGTGTTGCTGACAGCATTTGTCTCTGTCACTGTTCTTCACCTGTCTCATTAAGGAGGGAACGACCCAGACAAAACCAGAAAGCTGGGGAGCAGCAGTCCAAAGGCCCAGCTCCCTCAAGGTGGACTTCTACAGCTTTCTTAAGCCATCTAAGAAATATGATCAAAACTGCTTTGACTTAATATAAAAATAAACCATTTCTGGTAAATCAGTAGAATCTGAGTCAGTTCTGTGACCACTGTTAGATGTATTCCTCCTTTTCTAAAACCAAAAAACAGCAGAGAGATCCCTGAGATGCCAAGATAAAAAACAAGCTTCTGAGTCAGGAATAAGTGTAAAATGAGGGACGGCTCCATTTGTCACACAGATTTTCAGCTCCCGCTTGGGCAGCTGCAGAAACTGCACCTTCCTGATCACTATTCCCCACATACCCAACATCCGGCTGAACCGCACTCCCGTGGGTCACTGAAGCCCAAGGCGCCCCTTCAACGGAGACTTAAGAGGGATGTGGTACCTGTCAAGACCACCGAGGAGACTGGAGTCTTGGCCCAGAGCTTGGTACTTGTGTGAGGCCCTGGGCTCCACCCTCAGCACTGCAAAAAAGACGGCTGAATCCCATGGTCACCCAGCCATCGTCTTGCTTTTCGCCATTAATGTGTAGAATGGAGCGGGGTGTGAGATACAAGCTATGAAGTACTTAATGGCTTCACAGATGGTCTTGCCAGCAACAGCATAAGAGAGGTGAAGCACATTCAAAGCTAGAGGAAGTAGCGATCCCGTGATGACAAATTCCTGACTTATTCCGACAAATACTTGGAGGAATCCAAGAATCTAAGCTCTGCACGAGGGACACTCAGGCGGCGGGCCCGGGACACACGGTAGAGAGTCACATCATCTCTGCCTTTGCCACCCTGGCCTCCTGACGCACAGCGTGTTTGGAAGTGTGTAGTTTAGGAAAAGTGACCCCAACATCTATGTGGGGTCTGATCACTGCAGAGTGAGCCTGTGGTTAGCATCGCCTGGGGCACTATTCTTATCCTCTGGAAGGTCATCCACCTCCCTCTTCCCCAAAACTTACAGTCAACAAACCTGCATTTTGGCAGGCTCAAATCCTTATCCATCCGTTAGAGCAGGGTTAGGTCAGACTCCTTCCAGAGAAGGTGATCAGGCAGCAACTCCGTCCTCCCCAACTTCGGAGGACGCACCGTGCGGCATACCTGCTCTTTGCCCCTGCTACGAGGTTGCTGCTGGGGCCAGCACATCAGCTCTCTGGAATGCTTACCACCAGGACGCTGCTAAGCCTGACTATACCTGGACTTGCTCACAAGACATTCTGCCACATCCTGTTTTTAAAATTGGGGTGGGGGGGGGGGGTCCCAAAGAGAGCAATTTGTCATTGCTTCTAGCAAGTGGCAAGGCCAAGTTTCAGACTTTGTTAATTTTCATAGAAAACTCAAGTTACACAGAAATTAAAAAGCATAACCACACTGGAGAAGCAGAAACAATTAGAACATGAGCTTGTTCTACTGGGCCGAGTGCTTTCCTCCTTCAGTACTTCCTCAGGCTGGGTCTTGGGTGGCTTCCACCTTGTGATAGGTGCTGGTGTACGTGGACATCAGTGTCACGAATCTGATGAGGTCCAAGTAAGGAAGGGAGGCACAGACGTGCCCCTCTGGATTCCTAGTGGCACATGTTTAATCCAGTTTCTACAATAAGCAAGCCAGATGCATTTGTGACAACCAAGGGAACCATTAATAACACGAAAGAAGGTCTACAGGAATCCTTATCTTTAAAATTGAAATTCCACTGCACTCTCATGTACGGAATGTAAATACAGCCTTACTGCAATGCTGACTCTAAACAGGGTTGCTTATTCGAAATTTGGGAATAGTATCCAGAAAAGTGACAGCCCAAAATTAAAGCTTAGAATAAGTCATCCAAAATCAATGGACAGTATTCAAAATATTGTTATTATTAAATGGATGTTTTTCATAGATCATCAAAAACAAATTTAAGGAAAATATATACTATGAAATGATCATATCAAAGGTGATGCTTTAATAATAGCTATCTGCATAACATCAAAATCTAGAACGACATTTCCAAAGGACTTTATATTTCTATCTGTCCAGGATAATAGGTACCTTGATTTCAATAATTGTTTAAAAGGAATATAAGCATAGGAGAAAAAGGAAAAATCATTTGATACAGCTTGAAAAAGAGTACCTTGAGAGCAGCTGCGTGTGGTAGCTGAAGAACCAGCCAATAGCTCCAGGTACTGCGAGCAACAAGTGTACCTGTCATGAGACTGTGTGTAGATGGATGGATGGATGGATGGATGGGTGGGTGGTGGGTGGATGGATGGATGGGGGACGGATGGGGGACGGATGGAAGGGTGATACATAGAGGGTTTTCCCCCCTTCCCTTTTGGTACCATGAATTCATTCTGTGGGGAAACGACCGAGACAGAGAGATTCCAAAAAGACACCTGCGAATGCGCACGTGGCGGTTTCCAAAGGCTGGATGCCCAGCAGGTAAGATGTTACAGGTGGCTGTGAAGAACCGGCAGAAGGTTCAACGTGAGGTGAGCTTATTTCAAAACTGACAAAAAATGCTCTCTGCACTATTAACCTACTAGATTTACTCACATGGATAAAACAGATACTAACTTATGTAAAACTACTTTTGTAAACCAGAAACTAGTCCTAAGGGAAGACCCCGAACACTGTACCAGACACGTAACGTGTACTAGTTATCTAAAAATCGGCACGTGGGTGACTGCGCTTAAGACCTGCATGGCGTGATCTGTTTTCCCCGACTTCAGGGACAACTTAAAATTCCAGCGAGAGCTTTGAAACTGACGACTCAACTGGTGAGTCTGACCTTCCCAGGCCTCCGCCTCCCCCCGCCCTTTGGTCCTGCAGGGTCCCGACCGCAAGAACAGAGGGAACATCCCCAAACTCTGCTTCGTCCAATTCCGTGGAAAACCCGACTGACTCGTTCCTCAACTAAAAACCAAAACCCACCGAGCCGGGACGCTTCCCGCCCGAGGGCCCCAGATAGCCGCAGCCAATCAGAAGCTGCAGGAAGAGGCCCGGCTGCCTCGGGAAATTCAAAAGCAAGCGCGCAGCCCGCGCAAGCCGGCAGCGTCCAACCCACCCGGGCGGGGCCCTGCACCAGAGTGCGGGAACCAGCTTCCAGCTAAAACCTGTAATTGCCATCCCTCGCTTAGGTCGTGGTTGACCAGAGCCCACCAGCGGGAGACGGAAGGGGTGATTAGAGGGCGTGAGACGGAGATAGCAGACAAGCAACAGCAGCTCTTTCAAAAAAAGAGTGGGTGGCTCTGAAAAGAGCCGTTAGGGATGCAGATACCGACTCACTGGTTACTTGGCGCTGGTGTACTTGGTGACGGCCTTGGTGCCCTCGGACACGGCGTGCTTGGCCAGCTCCCCGGGCAGCAGCAGGCGCACAGCCGTCTGGATCTCCCGCGACGTGATGGTCGAGCGCTTGTTGTAGTGCGCCAGGCGCGACGCCTCGCCCGCGATGCGCTCGAAGATGTCGTTGACGAACGAGTTCATGATGCCCATGGCCTTGGACGAGATGCCGGTGTCGGGGTGCACCTGCTTCAGCACCTTGTACACGTAGACCGAGTAGCTCTCCTTGCGGCTGCGCTTACGTTTCTTGCCGTCCTTCTTCTGCGCCTTGGTCACCGCCTTCTTGGAGCCCTTCTTCGGGGCGGGAGCGGACTTGGCTGGCTCAGGCATGGTGGGAGCAAAGACTGCAAAACGAGGAAGCTGGGGGCGCAGCGTGGCTTTATATAGAGCTTTAAACGCAAATAAGGTGGAGTCAAAGCCTGTCTTTGATTGGTGGTTATCCAGAAGGACGTCAGAGGTAGTTTTGCCCAATCAGAATGCGGAACTTTTGAAGCCGCTTTTCTATTGGTTGTAACGAAGTTACAATATGAACCAATGAGAAGTCTCCCTTTTCTTGCCTAGTAATGACTATGAAAGATGAAACCGTTGCTCACTCCTGTCGGCTGTTTGTCGTGAAGACACAAATCTCTTTATTATGTCTGGACGTGGCAAACAGGGCGGCAAGGCGCGCGCCAAGGCCAAGACGCGCTCGTCGCGCGCCGGGCTGCAGTTCCCGGTGGGCCGGGTGCACCGCCTGCTGCGCAAGGGCAACTATGCAGAGCGGGTCGGGGCCGGCGCGCCGGTCTACCTGGCGGCGGTGCTGGAGTACCTCACGGCCGAGATCCTGGAGCTGGCGGGCAACGCGGCCCGCGACAACAAGAAGACGCGCATCATCCCGCGCCACCTGCAGCTGGCCATCCGCAACGACGAGGAGCTCAACAAGCTGCTGGGCCGCGTGACCATCGCGCAGGGTGGTGTCCTGCCCAACATCCAGGCCGTGCTGCTGCCCAAGAAGACCGAGAGCCACCACAAGGCCAAGGGCAAATAATGCCGTGGGTTACCTCGCAACGAACCGAGTCCAAACTAAAGGCTCTTTTCAGGGCCGCCCATCTTTTCGCAGAAAGAACTGAACACTGAACAAGTAGCGTCAGAGAAGTTAGGGTTCCTTTCCCCGGCTAATTTGGCACAGGTGCCTCACTACACAACTGGACCCCACGGCTAGAGACCCAGCAGGCAACCCCTTACAGAGGTCTGAGCTGCTGACCAAGAAGCGGGTGCTCGGCCAAGAGCTTGTGGTCGCGCTGGGGAAAGCAGTCAAGGCTACCTGTACCATCCAGGTGCAACACCTTGCGGCTCACCTCCCGGGTCAGCAAAGTGCTTGGTGTGCGTGTGCTAACACTGTCAGCCGCGCGCGTTTTCCTCTCAAAAGCGGAGGGCTAGGGATATAGTTCAGTTGGTAGAGTGCTTGCCTTGCAAGCACAAGGCCCTGGGTTCAATCCCCAGCACCGCAAAAAAAAAAAAAAAAAAAAAAAGCTGCGGAGCACTCCCCTTTCCCCACCCACCCCAGCGGCAGATGTGTGCCCTTAAAATGGGCATTGTGGCATCTATTGTGGCATCTGAGTCAGATTGAAAAGTTCGGCTGGCCTGCTCCACTGTTTAATTTTTCCTTGAAACCTTTCTATCGGTTTTTGAGACACTTGTACATCAACATTTCATAAGTATTCTCGTTCTATTTCATGTATTCAACCCACTTTTCAATTCTAGTATAAATATGATTTTGTGAACTAGAAGTGGTAATGATAATCCAGCAATGATAGGCACTCATGGCCCCTCAAAATTAAAATACTTGGTCTTTTGGGAGAATTTTTAGAGGCTGTGTAACAATTTTATTCAGTATTCAATTGTTCTGTCCTTAAATGTTTTCCACCTTACTAGTTTAATAAAGATTAATAATATGCAGTGGTGAAGTGCAGGATGTATTTTACAAATGTAACAAAGTTTGCTGCAGATTAGTTTTGTAGTATGAAAGAATGTGAGAATTCAAGGGAAATAACCTTGACTTAAAAACTAAGTTCAACTGGATAATTGCCCTGTTAGAAAAAAAGCCTGAAAAGGATCACATTTTTTAAGTAATTCTGGATGTTTGTAGAAAGGTCAAAAACTTCTGGCTATAACGCTCAGAAATAAAGACTGTGACAGGCTTTTCAGACATCCATTGCAAGGGAGGTAAAATCTTACTTCTACCCCAGTAGGGCTTAGTGGCTGGGGTCTGAGAAACAAGACAAATTAACAGAAGAGCATGCACGTTTATGAGACAAGGGAGAATCATGAGGAATTGAACTCAGAAGCAGGGTTTATAGTGGAAAAGCAACCAAGTGTGGGGAGGCTAATGGAGGACAGGAATTACATGAACAAGATCTGGCCTCAACGCCTGTCCATGCTGGCCTGACTCCCCTTTCAGGATAAGAAAGGGGAGACCAGAAAGCACTTCTTGCACCTGTTGCTTTAATTGCCTTCCTTTCAAAATAATCCCTTTGCCAAGGTGGGATACTTCATGGTGGCACATTCTGCCACCCTTTACCATCCATTCCTGCACTTTTTTTTATTATTAAAATCTTTTTTATTTTTACCAACTGCATTTTGATTCATTGTACTCAAATGGGGTTCAACTTTTCATTTCTGTGGTTGTACACGATGTAGATTTCACACCATTTACATAATCATATGTGTACATAGGGTATCTTTCCTTCTCCCACCCCCACCTACCCCATTTTCCTCTACACCATACAAAGTACCTTCATTCTCTTTGCTGTCCTTAAGACTTGCTATACAAAAACTTTTGAAAACAGGTGAGGACAGAGGCTTCCTGTTGATGGAAACTACTTTTTGAAGTAACATCTTTAGAATGAGTTCCAGTTAATATTGGGCAAATATAATAAAAACCCAAAACTCCCCCAACAAAGAGAAAAACTTTATTTTTGAATAAACATTGAATAAGTGTGAGACACTCATCACAGATGATCTCATAAACAGATTGCAAAGGCAGAGGAACCAGTCTTTTATGAAGCTGCATTAAGTTGGTCTCAATTAGGGGGCAGACAACAGCTGGTTAGGACCATCTTCACCTGGAAACTGGGAAAATCTAGAGTTATATTCCTTGTTAATCACTCGTTCTGAAGAGATGACTCTTGGAAAAAACATTCCTAGGTTTGAGGACAAATAAAAAGGATTTCCATACATTTGAAAATGCTAGAAATATTAAGTAGAGGAAAGCTTCTTATTTGTAAAAGAAAATTAAACCTCTTGTTTTTAACATATATTTGCCCTTAAACTAGCTTGCTCAATTTACTTATGTGATGTACCTCTTCCATCATTTATGTGGAATTTGGTTATTATTATTGGTTGAGTCAATCGTGTTTTGTTTTTCCAAACATGTTCAGCAATTTTTCTTTTTATTGCAATAAGTACAGGAAAATCTCAATTATTTTAGGTTTTAAGTTTACTTTCATTTACTTACTTTTTAGTTATGAAATTAAGTGTAATACTATGAATATACTGTATGTTGCACACCTGTAATCTCAGTGGCTCAAGAGACTGAGGCAGGAGGAGCTTAAGTACAAAGTCGCCTCAGCAATTCAGTGAGCCCTAAGCAATTCCTGTCTCAAGAAGAAATAAAAAGGCTGGCAATGTGGCTCAGTGATTGAGTGCATGGTGTTCAATCCCTGATACCAAAACAAAAAACAAAAGAAAAAGAAAATATTGTAATGCAAATTACTCTAAAGGATCTCTCATTAAAGGGTAGTAGAAAAGTCCTGTAGTAACAAGAAATTGCAAGGTTCTGTGGAAGAAGTGGTTAAAATGTCTCCATGATAGGTGACAGACAGACCCTGTTTAGGAGTGGTGGGAACCTGGGGTTAAAGAATCATTCAAACTGGGCCTACTGTGCTGGCCTCTGCCCGCTTTCTTTTTCAAGAAGCAATTCATCTGCAGTCCTGCCTGTCTTAAGTGGACAGGAAGTGTGACATTCCTCAACGAACTATCTGTTAGCTGCAGGAAAGATGCAGGCCTAAAATGATGTCGATAGGAGGAACCCAAGTTACTCTGAAGGGGGAGACTTTTGTGACTCTTTCACAGTCCAGATCCCAGAACTCAGAAAGATAAGGATAGTTCCTCCTAACCATAGAATCAGTAAGATTCCAGTTAGAACCAATCAGTAAGGGCCAAAGAGACCAAGAGTTGTCATGGCAGTGGAGACTTGAAACTCATGTCATCCTGCAGTCAAAAAACAAAAGTTGGTCTATGCAGGACCTCCGGAAGCTTCCCTAGGACCCCTCCACCTGCCCAACCTCAATAAAACTGGAGGACAAGAGAGACATTACTTATTAATTCACTAATGAACTACTTATTCATTAATGAATATAATAGCTCTTGTAATTATGCAAGATCTTTTTTAAAAATTTTAATTACATATCAAAAAAAACTGATACATTTAAAAACCTTGAGATTCAGTATTTTTGAAGTTGGGAGTTTTCAGCATTTCAAAGGCAACAAATTCACCCTAATAAGTATAGATTTAACAGTTTCAAACAAAATCCTAAAATATTTCATTATGGCAACTGAATGATTTATAATTTCAAAATGAATAAATGGTGACAATAATATAAAATTATTTTGAATGATCATGTAAATGGGAATTACAGTGTCAAATACTAAAATATTCTTCAATGCTAAACAAACAATTATAATACTCCAGCACTACAGAGACTAATCAGTGAAACAAATTTAAGAAGCAATATAAGCGAAATATTCAATATATTGTAAAATAATTCTTCAAATCTAGAAGGGAAATATTTAATATATTGCACTGATTGACGAGCTGGTTAACTTTAAAAAAAATCTCTTTACGAGAAATAAAATCAAATGGGTCAGGCTTTTTAAATGGTTCTATGCAGCATTGGTAAAGTCGTAGGCACAACAGGAATCGCTGCTGGAATCCACGAAAACAGGTCTACACTGGCCGAAAGACAGACACTTTGGTAACACATCCTAAAACAGCTTAGAATTCTGCATTTTATGCGTCCACCTATTCCGTTTCTAAGAGGTTGGCCCCGGCGCCCACTCCCACCGCACAGGAAGGCGGACACGTCACCAGCACCGCAGTCTCTGCACGCACTGCCCACGACGCGCGCAGCTTGCAGAGGAAAGGACAGAATGTTCCCGCTTTTCGTCCCCCTGTCCTCCGTCCTCCACAACGGGGACGTTCTGTTGTCTGGGGAGGGGGTGGGAATTACATCAAAAGAAAAAAGGAGTGAAACAGACTGGCTTCTTAAGACCAAAACCGAAAGTGAATTGCAGCGCCGCAGGCGCACCGTGCACGGTCCCTCCCCCGACCCCGGGCCTTCCCGCCACCGCGCTTCCGGTTCTCACTCCGGTCCGCACGATTGACCCATAAAAGGCGCCTCCCACCCGGCCGGGCATTCCGTCGCTCGTGGTTGTGGTGACAAGATGTCGGGCCGCGGCAAAGGAGGCAAAGGCCTGGGCAAGGGTGGCGCCAAGCGCCACCGCAAGGTGCTGCGCGACAACATCCAGGGCATCACCAAGCCCGCCATCCGCCGCCTGGCCCGGCGCGGCGGCGTCAAGCGCATCTCCGGCCTCATCTACGAGGAGACGCGCGGGGTGCTCAAGGTGTTCCTGGAGAACGTGATCCGCGACGCCGTCACCTACACGGAGCACGCCAAGCGCAAGACGGTCACGGCCATGGACGTGGTCTACGCGCTCAAGCGCCAGGGCCGCACGCTCTACGGCTTCGGAGGCTGAGCTGGCTCGCCGCCGGTCCTTCCGTGAATAGGCCCTTTTCAGGGCCGCCCACCCTCTGTGAAGGAGCTGCAGCGACGAGCCCTGCTCCGCTCTTGACGGAGAATGCCGGGTGCTCCGGGCGGAGGCGCAGGTTCAGCAGGCGCTCGCCCCCTGCGGCCAGACTCAGCCGTCCTGCACCCCGACACTACCTTGTGAGCAGCCTGACGTACCTCCGCTGGGTGGAGGTCAGCCTGGGGCCAGCCGCGGTGGGGGGGGATCAGTCGCCCCGCCTCCGCTGAAGGCCTGTGCACACATGCTACGCCCACCGCCCCTGCCCCTGGGTTCGTGCTCGTTCCCAGCGTGCAGACCCCGCTGGCGGTGGGGTGCACTGACACCAGGCGGAGGAGCTTCCCGGCAAGGCCAGCGTGAGTGAAGTGGACACCCAAGAAGTGTCCTCGTGCCACCAGTGACCTTCGAGAGAACCCCTGTCTTCACTTGCTCAGATCAAGACTAGGTTTTTTTAACCACTAATGATTGGCTGAGTGATATTTAAATTGCATTCTTCATAAGGCTTTATCTGATCTATTATTTGGGAGCTCTTAATGGAGACGTCCACTCAAGTTTACTGGTTTTCTAGCATCTGAGGTTTGAGTATTGATGTAGTCTGAAATTTGACCTTTCTCGGCCCTTGGCCAGTACATTAATGCTGTGCCTCGATTTCAGATGTGATGTCTTGGTATATAAAAATTAATGTTGCATTCTTCATAGATTTTGAATAGTGCCTTTTAATTTGTGACTAGCCAATCGGCCCCATCCCCTTAACCACTAGAAAGCTGCAGGCATCAGATGCCTTAGCTTGACATTAGATTTAGATGACAATAGGGTTTTCTAAATAAGCTAAGAATAGCATTAAGAAGGAATTGAGGAGGATTTCAATAAATTGATCTTCCTATGCCTAAAATCTGCAAGGTGTTGAGAGGCAAACGAAAATAGTAAAATTGAGAGAAATAATGCTTAGGAAGTATTGAAAGCTGTCAAAAATATTAAGTGCCTCACATGGATTATCATGTGTAATTCTTGTGATTTATTATCATTTATAAAAATATAATCAAATGAAGTCACAAGTATTGTTTATCTGTGACTTAAAACTGTGGCATTTTGAACCACACTCAGTATACAGAAAAGCCATCGCGAACAGTCTTGGTGCCAGTCCTATGGCGGATAATCGGGAATCAGGACAGGTATGAGACCTGCCAGGCACTACCCAATTTCAAAGGGTGATTTTAGCCTTTCGGGTTCTGGGCCTGCCTGAGAAGGTCGTCTCTATTTTGTGTCTAGAGGTAGCCATGCCACTGTTGAATCATGGCTGCCAGTGTCCCCTACCTGGCAGCGGTCATGTTCCAGGCCCACTGGACTGAACACTGTCCTAGGAAACACTAGGAACTGATGAAGGTCCGTCATCCAATGAGTAGGGCCCCATGAGTCTTAAGGTCAGGTCTTCTTAAATGTCATAGCGCTAGTAGTGAGGAGTGGTATGTGACTTACCAAAACAAACAAACAAAAAATTTGATGTTTATGTATTTCATTTAGTTATCATCTTTACATGGGGGCTGGATTGTTTTTAGATAACATGCAAGTATACTTCCGACAACTTAGGTTCAGAAATCTGAACAATTCAACTATAAATAAAAGAACTAAATACCAAGAATTCTATGAAAATTCTAGAATTTATGTACTATGAAAGTGAAAAATATACTCTATATTTTGAAGTCTTGAAAAAAAGCTATGTGATGAATACAAGAAAGATCCATTTAATAAATTCTGCATATGCTGAAATAACACACTGGGTCAAATGGATATTAAGATTAATTTAATTTTTTACCTTTTTAAAAATATGTGTGCTACAAAAATATACGTGTGTGCGCGCGCGCGTGTGTGTGTGTGTGTGTGTGTGTGTGTATCTTACATTGCTTTTCTACTGGGCAGTGCATATTAGAGTAACAAACTGGCTTTAAGCTTTCAGGCCCAAATATATGAATAATTCATAGACCCAAAAAAAGTTCTAGTTCAGAGAACTGGGAGAATAAAATGAAGATCGAGTTTCTTCCTCCACTTAATGTTCCTGAAGATGGAGGTTAAGTCTTTCGCTTCTACTCAGACCTCTAAGGCAATGCCAAGAAAGCACTGACACATTACACTTAATCACAGGCACAGAGCTGTGGAATTTGTCCTGTGTCTAAGTACTCTGAGCAAATTATGCCTAAGGTTTTCCCTGCTATGCAAGGACTAAAGCCATGCCAGTTTCTTGGTCTTTTGATTCTTTAACTTCTAGACTCAAATACACAAAATAGACTGAATATCTGCTTGCTAAGTGGCTAACCAGGGTTAAATAAACTTCTGTGTCTCCACTACCAAGCTTCTCTGGGTTTCCCGCAGTCTCTGAGAAGCTGGAGCGGTAACCCTTGGTATTATTCAGACGCTGTAACAATTTCCAGATTGAATTGCTATGGCTCAATCACACACAATTGTTCAAAAGCATGATCGACTCGTGACTAAATAATTTTAGAAGACATTTAAACACACTTCACTGTTTGATAATTTAAGGCATTATAAAAACACAAGTAGTCTTATTTTTGTTCTTAATTAAGTTAATATATATTTGTCTACAGAGAAATGACCTACATACCTGGTACAGTAGGGAGAAACAAAGCCGTGCCAGAACCTTGTTCTACCTCTAGCAATTTAAGAAAATTATTTAAGCCCTGTGCATCAACTTTGCTACTTGTGAAAGAATATTGATCTTAAATTTGTGATTTCTTCTAGTTGTTAACTTTAGCTATCCAGAGAAACAAAATGAGATCCAGGTGAAAAGAATGAGAAAAGAGAGAGGACTGAGTTGCAACAGAGGTCCCCGGCAGCCGGCCCAGGTTCAGGTCCATGAGCTGGGACCCTGTAGGATTAAGCAGATTTTCATCCCACTTCATAGACAAGGAAACTAACCTGACAAGGTGAGGTAACTGGTCTGAAGTCTCAAGCCAGTGATCAGCAGAGCCAAGATTTGAACCCCAGCACTATGGCTCCATGAGTCCATCTTCATCCAGTGAAGTACAGGAGGGGGCCACTTCAAGTGAACCGATATATCAGAAGCACCTAGCACAGGATCTGGCAATAGTAGATGCTCAATAAATGGTCACTTTAATTAGATGGTCCCCTGACTCTCACATGACCCAACATTATGTGATTCATTCTGTCTGCTTGTCAGAGGGCATCCTGGGGAGCCATGGGAAAGGAGGGATCACAGCTGAGCCCAAGGACTGTTCTGGTCCAAGTAACAAGTAGGCCAAGTCACAGAGCCACACCTTTTATTTTTAAACACACATCCACCCTCCTCGGACTGATGGCAGGTCAGGGTCATGTTCTATGTGCTCTGGTTTTGGATCCAGTTAATTTAGGCCAGAGGCTGTGGTCATGGGCACTGAGATGAATGGTTTCAGCTCAGGTCACTGCCCCTCTGAGGGGGTCTCTCATGCTCTCGCTATGACTGAATTTTCCCTTGCCCTTGGCATTGCGGCCAGCTGGCCCTTCAGCTGGACAGGTTGGATCCAACAGGCAGCTATTCCGCAGGAGCCACCTGACTACATAAGCCCTGCCTGGCCCTGGCCCTCCTGCTTTCTCTCTCAGATTGTTAAGGTGGCAGCCTCATGGGGCCTCAGACCAGAACAGGCGGCAACTCGAGGACAGAGCCACATACGGGGCGGTGGGGCAGTCCTTGTAGCCTGCAGAAGCTGCTGCCTTTCACCCACCTCCCTGCTCTTGCCGAGACAGTGACCCAGGCCCAGACCACTCCACAGCCAACTGGCATCATGCTGCTAATAGAGATATTTACTGTTCGAAAAAGTATATTTGTACCTTTGGAGAACATCCTGTTGACTTTTCTTTATTGTGAAAGAAAATACTCTTTCCCCCCTTTAAAAAAAAAAAATGAGAAAAGAGATGCTGGTGGAAGTTATGGCTTCACTTTCATCCAGGCTTTCTATGAAAATGCAATGCACTTCCAGAATTTTGGAACAGGAGCAACAAAGTCTGCAAGTAAACTTGTAAAATTTTGTAAAATTGTAAAATCAAGATCTATCTTTTGCAAAAATGGTTGTAAGCCTGGTATTAATGACAGCAGAATACCATTAACAGTTCCAGGCCAAAAACAAAAACAACAAAAAACTAAGAATAGTAAAATACCCCTTGTAGGTAGAGTCCATCATCATCACTGGTGTATTTTAGTCAAGCTACCGAAATCCTACATAGCTAGGGCCTGCAATATTCATTGGAGAAAATAAGCTAATGTGATGCAGGTATTCTCTTATGCATCCCATTCTTTCCCTTGAAATCTGAACAAGCAGTGCCATTACACTGGTAGTTGTCTCCCATCAGCCTAGGGGTTAAGACAGCTTTTGCTGTCCAAAGACGTCCTCGTGGGGAAACCAGTCTGCAGGAAGTTCAAATTGCACCCACACCTCTCCCCACTTATGAGGTATACTCTGCCTTTCCACTGCGTATGCCTTTGCTCTTTGAAAAAGACATTTCTTCCACCTCTTTGTAGGTGACTTTCCGCATGTGAAAATGTGAACGCCTCCCTCAGATGACATGTCACACACACACACACACACACACACACACACACACACACAACACGTGCTTGGAATGTTGATGAGCACTGTTGAAAGTCACTTGACATACTTGAGATATTAATGCAGCCTATTAATCTGATAGGCTAAGACCTGGGTGAACAGTGAACATACAGGCCGTTAATCCCCAACACACTCCCAAGAAAGCAGGCAATTCAGAGAACCCCCAGACCAGCGTAGGGAAAACACCTGCATGCCCGTTTCAGGAAACCCGTTCAGCTTGAGTTACAGACCTAGCCGGGTCACAGCCCGGTTTAAAACTCACCAGCCTTCTTTCCTTTGGCTCCAGGCTGTCCACTATTGCACATGTGGCCCAGTGGCCTCCATCCGAGCCAAACAAGCAGGCTGCTCAGACCCTGGCCAGGCACTTCACCCCTCCTAACTTCCGCTTTGCTGTTCCATTGTCTCCTCTCTGAAATCCTGATTTCCCCGTCAAGTCTTATGAACCTCCTGATGTTCGTCAAATGAAATGGTCAATCGAACTAGTGAATGTTTAATTGTCTGGGATTGGCCACCAGGCCTTTGTGACCCTGGCGGTTCCGTGTCTCTAAGAGGCAACTCCTCCCCAGGCCTTTGCAGAAACTAGCCGCCTGGTCCCGTGTAATACCGACCCACGTGGCCTGGCCAAGCCCCAACTGGAAAACTTAAAATTTAAGAATAAATCCCCAGTCCAGGGAACTCAACTCCCGTCATTCTAATCCTTGGGCTAACACTGCCCTGAAAACAACTGCTTAACAAAAGTGCGCTCAGAAGACCCCAAACCCTGTTACCAAAGTGACTACTGGTGTGGAGGACCACGCAAAAAGCCACATCAAGCCCCAAGACCATGGTGAAGCTCCCTGCAAATCCTGGTTATGAGGTGCCACGTGTGCAGGTAGTCAGACACCATCCCAGCCACAGCCCCTCCGCATTGAGAGCGTCTAACGCTTAAGGTTTGGAGAAACAAAGACCCGACCACGTGTTTGCAGTTCTGATATTTACAATGTAAGTGGCTCTTAAAAGAGCCTTTGGGGTTGGTGCAAAGACGCTTACGTGGCATGCTCACTTAGCGCTGGTGTACTTGGTGACGGCCTTGGTGCCCTCGGACACGGCGTGCTTGGCCAGCTCCCCGGGCAACAGCAGGCGCACGGCCGTCTGGATCTCCCGCGACGTGATGGTCGAGCGCTTGTTGTAGTGCGCCAGGCGCGACGCCTCGCCCGCGATGCGCTCGAAGATATCGTTGACGAAGGAGTTCATGATGCCCATGGCCTTGGACGAGATGCCGGTGTCGGGGTGCACCTGCTTCAGCACCTTGTACACGTAGACCGAGTAGCTCTCCTTGCGGCTGCGCTTGCGCTTCTTGCCGTCCTTCTTCTGGGCCTTGGTCACCGCCTTCTTGGAGCCCTTCTTCGGGGCGGGAGCGGACTTGGCTGGCTCAGGCATGGTGGGAGCAAAGACTGCAAAACGAGGAAGCTGGGGGCGCAGCGTGGCTTTATATAGAGCTTTAAACGCAAATAAGGTGGAGTCAAAGCCTGTCTTTGATTGGTGGTTATCCAGAAGGACGTCAGAAGTTGGTTTTGCCCAATCAGAATGTAGAAACTCTGAATCGATTTTTCTATTGGTTAAAACGAAACTACAATTTCACCCAATGACAAGTCTTCTTTTTCGCGCCCAATAGTGGTTATAAAGTGTACTGTTTTGCGTGCTCGGCCTTAGAACCTTTTGCTTTTGGTTGCAGGGTTAGTTATGTCTGGACGCGGCAAACAGGGCGGCAAGGCGCGCGCCAAGGCCAAGACGCGCTCGTCGCGCGCCGGGCTACAGTTCCCGGTGGGCCGGGTGCACCGCCTGCTGCGCAAGGGCAACTATGCAGAGCGGGTCGGGGCCGGCGCGCCGGTCTACCTGGCGGCGGTGCTGGAGTACCTGACGGCTGAGATCCTGGAGCTGGCGGGCAACGCGGCCCGCGACAACAAGAAGACGCGCATCATCCCGCGCCACCTGCAGCTGGCCATCCGCAACGACGAGGAGCTCAACAAGCTTCTGGGCCGCGTGACCATCGCGCAGGGTGGTGTCCTGCCCAACATCCAGGCCGTGCTGCTGCCCAAGAAGACCGAGAGCCACCACAAGGCCAAATAAGTGAGGTTGGGAATACCGCCAAACAAAGGCTCTTTTCAGAGCCACCCTAAGCTGTTCTGGAAAAAGCTGTTGTACACAATCTGCCTTTTTTGTCACATAGCACTTGTAAGAGGCAATTCTCCTAGGAGGGTAAGTCCATATAAAAGTAAATTGAGCAATTTGGTCTTGAAATAAGGGTCACCTGCTTTAACTGACCTAGTTAAAGAATAACTTTACAGAGGATGGAATTCGCATTCCACTAACTGCTTCAATCCTGCAAACTAGAAGTTGATACATTGGTCAAAAAATAAGAAACACCTATATCCCCAGTTATTCACCCCTTGGTCTTATTTGAAATGCATTCTTGTTTCTCAGTAGCTCAGAATAATGCAACCTGGGAATTTTGCCTCCATGGGGATTGTTTCCAGGTGGAGAGGATAAGCTTGTCAAGCTGTAGCATGCCAGCTGGTGCGTATCCAAAAAATATCCATTGTGCTACAAAGTATAAAGGGAGGTACCATTTCAAATAATCACCAAAATGAATTTGAGGTGTTACTCGAGATTCTTACACTGAAACAAGGCAGGCCTATCAGGGCCTGAGTGTTTCAGGAAGAGGAACTGAATGCAGGGGCCTTGGGTCTGACATTTTGTGGGTGGGAACAGCTTACCAGGCTTATGAGGCTGTGAAGTGAAAGCAAGTTGGGGTGGAGCAGGGGGAGAGGAGCCCAAACAGGGCTGTGTAAAGCAAGTGAATGTGGATAAGCAGTCAAGCAGTAGCAACCCTGAGACTTAAAGTTTCCATAACACAAAATAGCCAAAAAGTATGGAATCCAAGCTTCTTAGAGATGCCTTAAAAATAGTATTTGTCATGTGGTTCACAAATTAAAAGATTGACTAGGACAGTTTACAATTAAATGTACAACCAGATTTATCTGCTATTCCCATCTTTACTTGCAGAAGCCTGTTGAAAAAATGATGATAAAATACAAGGAAAATATGGTGATGGACTGACACATCTCGGGTTCTCTGTAAAAACATGCTGAAGGGGAGTTTGGGGCACAAGATGTGTATTAGGGATCAACATCTGGGAGAGAAGGCAGAGGAATTGGAGCTGGACAGAAAATGTCAGAGTGATAACCTGCCAAACGAATGCTCGACCAGTGGAGAGAAGCAGTGTGACCCACCATGTGGGGTCAAAGGCTCTGACCTGCCTCTTGCTGGCCTGCATTTTGCTGGATCACTGAAGGAGGACTGCCCTTGGCAAGGCATGGGCTTGACAGAGGTAGAGCTGACAGCTGGTACCTGTCTGCCAAGGATGCTCTCTGCAACTGGCAGCAAGCCCTTCCTTGAAGAATTGAACAGTGCATTTCCATTTTGATGTAAATATAAAATCAACATTGAGTAATGTCTACATGGTGTATGTGAGACTGACTTTATTATACATACCTAGTACTTGCATCAGGGAATCCAAAGGGCATATTTTTTGCAGAAATGAGAAAACCTACATACTTTCTAAAATTCTTTAATTTGATTGGCTCCTCCTGTTAGTTTTGGATGCCTCAAACACTACAAACTGAAGGTGGCATAAAACAGTAATAAGGAAAAGGGATGCATCTTCCACTGACGTCCTTGCCCTTCTCCACATCTTGGTATCTCTTCACTTTCCAGTACTGGGAAAGTTTCCAGCTTTGTAACATAATATGGAAACTTCAAAATGAATATTTGAGGCCCAAAGGAGAAGAGAGTGAACCTTTAAAGAAAATATGGAGGCAGGCATGGGGGTATACACCCGTAATCCCAGCAGCTGGGGAGGCTAAGACAGGAGGATCACAAGCACACAGACAGCCTCAGCAACTTAGTGAAAACCTGTCTCAAATTTTAAAAAATACATATATACAAGGGGGGCTTGCATGTGGCTCAGAGGTTAAGTGCCCCTGGGTTCTTTCACAGTAGTAGAAGAAGGAAGGAAGGAAGGAAGGAAGGAAGGAAGGAAGGAAGGAAGGAAGGAAGGAAGGAAGGAAGGAAGGAAGGAAGGGAAGGAGGGAGGGAGGGAGGGAGGGAGGGAAAGAAAAAAAACATGGAAAAGATATTCAGTATCAACCACTTATGGGCTTACATATGTGACCTGAGTGTGTTTATTAAATTCTTACAACCTCTGAGATGGGTATTGTTCCAATTCTAATTTAGAAAACAAAGAATGGTAAGTATGATGTTACTTAACTACTCATATTCTCAATTTGTAGCAGAAAGAGCTATGCATTTAGGGTATTCTGTACCTCTCCACACATTACTGTCTTCTAACTACCTCATTACTGCCTTCTCTTAACTACCTGGTTTCATATAGTTTCATATTAAAGACTGTTGGAATATTTAAGGAGGAGAGTCTCATGGTCACACCTGCTTTAACACATCGAACAAGAAAGAGTAAAAGTAAACTTGATTATACCACGATGGCTCTCACTGCCTGAAGGCCCACCTCTGAATACTACCATAATGGCAATTAATTCTCAGCATCTGGATTCCAAGGACACATTCAGACCATGTCAGTTTCCAAGAGGAGAGATTAAGCTGCTGCATCCATTGCTGCGGAGAAGCCAGCCACAGGTGTAATAGACCAGGACTGTAATCCTAGCTGCTCCCAAGGCTAGGAAGATCCAAGGTAGGAAGATCACAGGTTCCAGGCCAGCCTGGGCAACTTGGTAAGGCACTCAGCAATGTAGTGAGACCCTGTGTCAAAATAAATATTAATAATAATAGGTCTGCTGAGCCCCAGTACCAAAGCTGACAGGAAGCCAAGTAAGATGGGGCCCCACCAACAAACAGTGGATACACCATTTCAATGACTGGAACAAGACCAGTTCCAGTGGAGTGATAGGGAGAAGGCAAGTAGAAGGAGAGTAAATAAAGGAGTGAGATGGAACAGGAGGGAGTCCGATGACACTGGGGGAATATGGCTGAAAGGTTTGCTTCCTCTAGAGACTCCCAGCGTGGAAGAGTGCAGGCACTGCAACTAGAGCTGATACCGCCCTTGACCGGTGACGAGTTCTGCTCCCTCTAATGCTGAAGTCTGAGCACTAGAGAAGCACGCCAAGGCAAGCATATTAAGCAGGTTTTATTTAAAGGTGATAATACAGACTTCTCCCGGCAGATAGAAGGGGGCCATGGCTGATGTTCTAGAGTCCCCAGAAGTGAGCGCACCCTACATCTTTTATAGGTTAAGGTCTCTTTTGTTCTCCAGTTCTCTCCCCGCTTATCTCTCCTTCCTGCCTACAGTAACTAGGCCCGGTTTTGCATAATGTGAAAAGCCATGGGCAGGGGGAGGGCCAAGGTGATTCAGGCAGGTAAGAGCCCAGGGGGCATTAATTAGTAGCTACTTGCTTGCAGTCCTTGATAAGGGCAGGTAAATTTAGTAATGGAGATCCTTGACATTCCATTCTTCCAGGGGCAGTCTCCAACTTCCAGAGGCAGATGGCTTCATGGCTTCATTTCCTCGATTTGACTGGATCCCCTATTTCCACACTAACTACCTGTCCTTAATTCTGGCTTCAGAGCTGGTCCAAAGGGCTTGCAACCTCCCATCCGCAGTCTTGTAGTGAGTCAGACAAAATCCTCGGGCCTTCAAAAATCAGCACAAGAAAAGGCTTCTTCCAGGCCGGTGACACACTGTGTCCTCTCTCTCCTCGAGAAGCACACCCAGATGCACAGGATTGCCAGAAACATCCCAGCAGGAAACCCAGCCCTAGCTCTGACCCCACCCAAGGAACCCACCCTAGAAGCTTCTTACCTTTCTCCACCAGCCCACCCACAGCAGCTTACCTCCCAGTGCTACACCGGTGAAGGGGCTGGGAACAGGACCCAGGGCTGGACACACGTAGAGAAGCCCTCCACCTTGGTCCCTGCCCAGGCCTGCTGTGGCTCTCTAAAGGGGGTGGAGAAAGTCCTTCTGAAAAGGAAAGGACAGAGAAGTCCAAGTCGACTCGGTCTGTCGCTGGCAGCATTGCAACTCTTTGAGGTTTGAAGATTTTGAGATTGAGAATGCCACCAGATCTTTCCCTAACAAAAATAATAGCAGTGTTGGGGAGCAGGCAATTCATCCAGCAAACCTGCCAGTAATCGGGACGGTCTTGTCACACAAGAAAAGGAGACAGTGAACACTGCAGAAAATCAAGCGCAGTTTCAGCTCTGCTGCATTTTCTACGGATTCCGAACTTCCTGGCCAGTGCCCTAAGGGGAGCTGCCGGCCTGAAGCAGGGCACGGGAACCCGCCCTTCGATCGTCCACTCACTGGCTCTGCAGGCAAAGTAGTGATGCACCCAGGACGGGAGAAGCCCTGGTGACAGACAGCCGAGCAGAGTACCTCCCCCCAGAGCACCCTGGCGAGAGGAGGGACACTAACAGCCAGCTGGTGGCATGCGTCACGGCGAACCCACAGCCCAGCGCCCGGGGAAATTGTTAATTAAACTGCAACCCAGACGAGGGGCAGGAAACGCTTCCCTGGTGGGCCAACGCTGGAGCTGGAGGCTCTGCACCACGGCAGCAGCCCGGCCTGCGCTCCGGGAGCGCGCAGAGACGCGGGCGGGCAGAACCACGCGGCCCGGGAGGCGGGCGCGGTAGCGGAGACCAGAGCGCTCGCTCGTGTTCCCTGCGGCCCGGCGTCGAGCGGAGGGCGGAGCGCAGGGCGGAGCGCGGGCGGGACCTGCAGGGCCGCACCTGGAGCGCCCGCCAGCGGCGGAAAGCGCACCTGTCCCTGTGAAGGGCGCGGAGCACCAGCAGCGCGGCGGGTGGCCCCGTGGCGCGCCGTGATCGTATAGTGGTTAGTACTCTGCGTTGTGGCCGCAGCAACCTCGGTTCGAATCCGAGTCACGGCAGCAGGCGCAAGTCACCCGGGCCACTGTTTTCCTGCGATGCGCAGGGAAACTGCAGGAAGAGGCCTGCGAACAGACTCGTACCCCAACACGGAGGGACCTGCTCGGCAGGGGCGCTTCTTTTCCTGCACCCTTGAAGCCCTTCCCAGCTCCACCAGGCCCCACCCGCTGTCTCACTGGCTGTACGGGCTGCAGAAGAAACCGCGGTAACAAAAACTGGAAGTAGCAAACGCTCCTCAGACCGCGTGGGCAAGAGCTTCCTCCAAGCAGGCCCGGCTTACGGGGCCGCCTGAACACCCAGCTTTCGCTGCTGCGTGTGGACGGGGGCATCCAGACGTCCAGCAGGCCCCTCCGCTGCGCCGCAGCCGGCTCACTGTGAGCCCTCCTAGCAGGTGGAGCCCCCGCTGAGCCAACGCCCCAGGCCGCAACTCCTGGTTACCTGGAGAAACGTTTCTGGGGGCACCTGGAGTCTCCGGAGTGAGTGGAGAGAGCTAGGAGGACAGCTGAGGTGGGTGGAGGAACGGTGGCCTGACTTGGGAAGGTGGCTGGAGGTGCGACCCGGGCACCGCGGCCAGGTGGCAAAGACCAGCAGATCCTGGAGGCACCTGCCTGAGCCCAGGGTGCCCACAGCACAGCATAGGATCAGAGGTGTCATCTCACCTCCCCTGGGCCTCATGCATTGTTAGTGCTAACGAATAATAATAATAGTAATAATAATAATAATGCTGTCTGTTGTCCTACTTCTAGTAGCTCATTACCGGTATTGGCATGAGAATATTTTCTTTCACTTCCCGACCCGGGCTTTCCCGCCTTGGGGCTAACACGGCCCCATTTCTTCTCCAGCTATCCACCTGGCATGGATTCTGAACACTCAGCAATAAAGAGCTGCAGAGACGCTGTAACTGACATGTCTGAGCTTTGCGATCATATACCCCAGCAGCTCGGGTTCAAGACTGCTTCCCAGTGATTTGACAGCATTCGTAGAAGTTACTCTTGTTCATTTGTATCCCACTCTGCCTCAATTTTCTCTTTTGTGTATCTTTTCTCTACTGGGGTTTTACGTGGGTGGGTGCAGCCACTCCATCACCCGCTTTGAGTAAAATGTTGACTGTGTCTTGGAAAGCTTTCCAAAAGGAAAAGCAAAGGCCTTTTCCGCAGGGCCTTAGGCCTTAGCAAGGTCTATGAAGCACTAACAAAACTTCACAAAGAAACTCAGCTAAGAAAGCTGAGAAATGTATAGATCCTGATCATGGGATGAGCTAGGCAGTGAGTAGAAGCTCAAGACCCACAATGAGGCAGAGCCAGAACCCACTCTTGGCTAAAGTCTCAACCTCGGTACAGGGGTGTAGTTCAGTGTTAGAGCACCTGCCTAGCGTGCACAAGTCCTGGGTTTCCTCCCCAGCACCAAACAACAATAACAACAACAATAATAAAACACTCCCCAACCTCAGCCTCCAAAGGCATCTCACTGCTGCATGATCTCTGCTGTACTTTTCCTCCATCAGGGAGGAGAGATTCCTATAGTCATGTGCAATAGCAAACTCTAACTAAAGTTAACCAGGTGCAAGCAACCTCAGTGAGAAGAGAAAGGCCCTTTTTAGCAAGTGTCTTCCACTGCCTCCAGCTAAGATATCTACATGCTTTGCTTTGCACATGAGAGCCTGTAATCCAACTATAACTGACTTTATTTATTTATATATTTGGTACCAGGGATTGAACCCAAGGGCAGTTAACAACATTTCCAGTTCTTTTTATTTTTTATTTTAAAACAGGGTCTTGCTAAGTTGCTGAGGCTGGCTTTGATTTTGCAATCCTTCCTTCTCAGCCTCTGGAGCCACTGGGACTACAGGCCTGCACCACCACACCCGGTTCTAACTGACTTTTATGTATGAAGTACGTGCTTTTAATACATGTGACTGAGTCAGCAGTACTTAATCAGTATTCCATATTCCTCCTCTAACTCAGCCTCCCACCATGTCAGATGTACCTCATCCATATCTGTAAGACACAAATCCATGGACCCAACCAACAATATCAAAAGCATTCGGGGGAAAGAACAGCATTTGTACTGATGTGTACCGTCCTTGTTGCTCATCATTATCCCTAAAGAACATAGCACAACAACTATCTGCTCAGCATGCACACTGTGCTAGGTGCCTTCAGTCATTGGGAGACGGTGTAGGACTGTGGGAGTGTGAACGGAGGTCAGGTGCAGGACTGGGCCCTTCTGCATCACGGCCTTCGGCGCCCCAGGTTTGGGTGTCCCTGGGGTCCTGGAACCAATTCCCTTGTATTTCAAAGGATGGTTATACTTGCTTTGGCCTATATTGTGCTATTAATTCTATTGCATGATTTATGTATCTATCTCTGCAAAAACATTATGCATATTAATTACATTTATAATACATCTAAGCAACTCCACTATCATCTTTTTTAAAAGGTCGATTCTGCAAAGTTTTCCCTGTCCACATGTCATCCTCAAATCATGATGCCATATTTAGTTATTTCTGATCCTGATATGTATTCTCTACTGGCAAGCCATTCCAACAAACCACAATTGCCCTCCCCTGTGAAGTAGGAATCTTGTTTTGATGTGCAGTTCTCCACTGGTCTCATTATTTCAACTGCATTCTAGCTTGGACTCCTTCAAGCACTTCTAGACTCATCCATATTCATCTATTCATGAAAAAGTGTTTATTTTGAGTTGACCCCATGCCAGGTGTAGGTCGAGGTGCCACAGTTAAAACCCCTGTATGCGTGGACCTCATACCGTGGTTCCTAGTGCTAACAGGAGCTGAACAACTATGTCTTGGTCTCATGGGAAATTAGCAATGACCACAGGTCCTGTTCTTATTTTTGACTTGGTCAGAGTTGGTCAGTTGGGGACTGCTCACTAAATTAAGTTTAGGATATTCGTGCTGCCATAAGACTGGAGGCAAGTAATGTTATTCTCATTTATTCTTTTTTTCTCTCTCTCGCCATTCATTCTCTTCTTGCCTCCTCCCCTCCTCCTCCTCCTCCTCCCCTCCTCCTCCTCCTCTCCTCCTACTCTTTTCCTTCTTCCCTCCTCTTCTTCCTCCTCCTCTTCCTTCTTCTTCCTCTCTCTCTCTTCTCACCTCTCCACCCCACTCCCTACTTATGACACAGTACTGTCCTGACAAATCTCCTTCAAACCAACAAACCTTCAAACTCCTTGGCCCTGCTCTCCAGAGCAAAGAGTTTCCAGCCTTTTTTAAGTCAGCAGTAAGGGCCACCAACCCACAGAGCCTGTGTGTGGCCCACATAATCCTAATCGTTCTTCTATATTGTCCAAGAGCTTCTCATTCCTTCTTAGAACAACATTACACTGACTGAGAAACCAACGGCCTCAGTGGTTATACCTCAAATCAGAGTCCACCAGGCCTGTGCAGAAACATCCAACACATGCCTGGTAAACTCTGCCTCCTAGGCTTCCCCTCCAACCCTGGAGGTAAATTACAGGACCACAGGAGACAGAAAAAATGGCCAATAGTCTGGCACATTTTCAGGAGCCTTCAAGAGGGGTTTCCCAGCTCACGATGTGAAGACAAGATCCTGCTCCAGAAGAGGCAGCACCCGCACAGGCATGCAGTGTAGATCTTGGCACTCCAGGTCTTTTCTTGGAGGAACCACATGGGTTGTCCACAGTCTGGGGAGCCTGGAAATGATGCTGTGAGTCCAGACTTCAAGTACACACACAAGAAACAAATAATTGGACTGTTGCTCAATACAAAATTCAGAAAATTTATCTCAATTACATATTTTAAATAATGCTATTTATAGGTTATGACTTGTTCTGAGACTTAGGAAATGAACTGAACTCTGCCTGACCAGCCTGACCACATTCCAACAGAAAAAAAATGTTTCATCAAATATGTAATCACATGAAAATATAAGAAGGTATGACAAAGCAGGCCCAGGATCCCACATGAGCACCCACGAACCCTGGAGACCCCTATAAGACCAATGTTGTGGTCACAAAAGAGGCAAGTTCAGTGGTTTGCTACTCTGGGAGACCAGAACATGCCACCCCAGAATGTGAAGGGTTGAGCTGAGGACAATAAAGAATTCCATGCACGAAAACTTGTCTCCCTCTCTGTGCTTAGAAATAGGATCCAGATTTACAGAAAGCATCCTGTTCCCCTTCTACCAAGGGAGCAAAGGCTAACCACTAGAGGCACTGTCTCCCACAGTCCTGCGGCTACCGCCTGGGAACCACCTTCAGAGTGCTACTGACCAGCCAGTGTCTGCCCCTCACAGCCTCCCTCCAAGCTACTGCTCAGAGACCTTTGCCTTTGCCTTGCCATTTCCCGGCACTTTACGATTCCTTGTTGAATCTACTATATAAACTGGAATTCAAAGCCATCTCTGTAAGAACTTAACGCAAATATGAAAAACAGGTGTTAATAAACTTCTGTTTTCATCTCGTTAATCTCTCTTTTGTTATAGGAATATGTTCAACTAAGAACCTATGGGAGTTGAAGAAAATAGGTGTTTCTTCTTTTACTAATATGAAAAATCTAATACACACAGCCAGAGAGCTCAATGTCTCAAACATGGAAATAAAATCTGTATGTTCTTTCTCCTCCTCCTCTTCCTTTCATTCTCCTCCTCCTTCTTCTTGCTTTATTCTTTGTTGTTTTGGTTTGTTTGTTTGTTTGTTTAAGAGAGGAGAACATTTTCAGCTGGGCACAGTGATGCAGGCCTGTAACCCAGTACTCAGAAGCTGACACTGGAGGATCACTTGAGCCCAGGAGTCAAGGTCAGTCTGAGCAACCTAGCAAGATCTCAAAATACAAAAAGAAAGAGGACATTTTTTGAGCTTGTAGCAGGGAAAGGTCCTTAAAATATAACTTCAAAGGTATAACTAAGAAAGGAAAAAGATGAATCTGAGTATCACAAAATCAAGGATCTGCTCTTAAGTTCACCATCGACAGAGTCTACAGACAAGTGACATAATGGTAGACATATTGCAAGGCCTGAAATTCAGTGGACTAATAACCAAAGTGCACGTGAAAAATGCATCAGCTTCAGTAAGAACATGGGCAACAGAAGAAAAGTCAGTGTACATAGACGCAATGCAAGTGGCTAAGAACATATGAACAGGCCCCTGAGGGCTGAAGATGCAGCTCCCGGGTGGAGCACTTGCCTGGCTCCATGGGAGGCCTTCCCCTTTGCATGGGGAAAGCAAACAGCTGCCCAAAATCTTTAGAAAACAACATAATGCGAATTTAAAAACCTTAATGAGACTCCTCACGCTGTGCATGTTAGATTTCAGAGTAGAAAGCTGAGGACCTCAGAGTTGACAGGGATAGAGCTGTGGACTCTGGCGAGAATGTCTGTCCTTAGAGAATACACTGAATCCTTGGCCATTCTGCTTCTACTTATAACTCCATGAGCTCCTGGCATAGGTACCTGGGGTCATGGATGAAGAGGCAGAGCTCAGAGTGATGGGCGGTGGGGACATCCACTGGGCAGAAAGTAGGAAGACACAGCGGACGCCCATGCAGGCGGTAAGGTAATGTAAGAAACAATGAGTTAGGGATGTACAGGGCACCCTGCATGGTTAAAGTCATAAAGTTTTATAACAGGCAATTGGCCACATAATATTTATGCAAACCGTCACGTATGTGGACGAGACAAACATGTCAACTTGCATTTACACTTGATGAGATCATAAACGACCGCAATGGCTGCAGGAGGAAGGGAATGAAGTTGAAGCGCTGAGGAAGGGCGAGCAGAGTAGGTCCGGGCCGGGTCGGAGGATGCAGGTCGCGAGGGGGACTGGCCTGCAGCAGGACTCCCAGTGGCTCTTCTCTCCAAGACCCTGCAATCTGCGTCCTTCCCACGACGCACCAAGCTTGCTGGACCTGGTCAGCTGGACCCTGTGTTCAGCTGAACTCCCCCCACCCCTTTCACACCCATCCTGCCCTCGAACCCAAGTAGGAAATCCACCCGGTGACTCTAAGAAGCGGCCTCCAACAAGCCAGAGCAAGGCTGCGGCAACTGCAGGGCTGCCACAGACCCACTTTTCCTTTACGCTCCAGGCTCCACTCAGCCTCCCATCTAACGGCACAGGGATCACATCTGTTCTGACCTTGAGCCCACCAAAGAGCAGACGGAGACAGAGACAGAGCCTTCCATCATGCCGAGCTCCAGCAGGTCCCGGGAGACCAGACTGTCCCCGAGAGACAGGGGCCCAACTACCTGGAAGCAGGTCCCTGAAGGAGGCCAAGCTGTCCCTGAGGGACAGAGGCCTGGCCACCTGGAAGCAGATTTTCAAGGAGGCCTGGCTGTCCCTGAGGGACAGGGGCCTGGCCACCAGGAAGTAGACGATCAGTAGAGGCCAGGCTATCCCTGGGAAACGGGCCCAGATACTGGGAGCAGATGCTCAGTGGAGGCCAGACTGTCCCTGGGAGACAGGGACCCAACTACCTGGAAGCAGATCCTCAGTGGAGGCCTGGCTGTCCCTGGGAGACAGGGACCCAACTACCTGAAAGCAGATCCTCAGTGGAGGCCTGGCTGTCCCTGGGAGACAGGGGCCCAACTACCTGGAAGCAGATCCTCAGTGGAGGCCTGGCTGTCCCTGGGACAGGGGCTGGCTACCTGGAAGCAGATACTCAGTGGAGGCCAGACTGTCCCTGGGAGACAGGGGCCCAACTACCTGGAAGCAGATCCTCAGTGGAGGCCTGGCTGTCCCTGGGACAGGGGCTGGCTACCTGGAAGCAGATACTCAGTGGAGGCCAGGCTGTACTGGAGACAAAGGCCCAACTACCTGGAAGCAGATGCTCAGAGGAGGCCAGGCTGTACTGGAGATAGAGGCCCAACTACTTGGAAGCAGATGCTCAGTGGAGGCCAGGCTGTACTGGAGACAGAGGCCCAACTACCTGGAAGCAGATACTCAGTGGAGGCCAGGCAAAAAGCAGATCCTCAGTAGAGGCCTGGCTGTCCCTGGAAGACAGGGGCCCAACTACCTGGAAGCAGATCCTCAGTGGAGGCCTGGCTGTACCTGGGAGACAGGGGCCCAACTACCTGGAAGCAGATCCTCAGTGGAGGCCAGGCTGTACCTGGGAGACAGGGGCCCAACTACCTGGAAGCAGATCCTCAGTGGAGGCCAGGCTGTCCCTGGGAGACAGGGGCCCAACTACCTAGAAGCAGATGCTCAGTGGAGGCCAGGCTGTACCTGGGAGACAGGGGCCCAACTACCTGGAAGCAGATCCTCAGTGGAGGCCAGGCTATCCCTGGGAGACAGGGGCCCAGCTACGAAGAAACAGATGCTTATTGGAGGCCTGGCTGTCCCTGGGAGACAGGGGTCCAACTACCAGGAAGCAGATGCTCAGTGGAGGCCAGGCTGTCCCTGGGAGACAGGGGCCGTCTACCTGTGGAAGCAGATGCTCATTGTAGGCCAGGCTGCCTTGAGTGACAGGGCCTGGTACCCTGGCCACCTTGCGAGAAGCGGGCTCTGTGAGCCCTTCTAGATCAGAGGGCTGATCAGAGGGCTGGACCTGCTTCCTGGACGGCAGGGTGGTGGATGGACGCTTGCGGGTGCGCTCGGACAGGGGAACGGCCGGGCGCGGTGTCACGGCTGCGGAATCCAGCGCAGGAGGCCGCTTCCTGTACCCTGTCTTTTCTTCTGTCAGGTTCGTTGGGACGGGGCTGGCAGAAATGTTCATCTTGCTTTTTAAAAGTCCTTCTAGGTACAAATTCTGTAATAAAAATGTGTTGATGTTGTATTCACTGCTGTATCTTCAATGGCCCAAAAATTACCTGAAACAGCAGTGACTCCACTTCGGGTACAAAATGAATAAAAGGAGCAATAAATGTAAAATGCGCTGCAATATCCAATACTTCCCCTAAGGGGCGATAGTCACCATGAAATGGAGAATTCACTTTCTGATCAATTTTAAACCTTATGTTGAAGAAAATATTTCTTAAATAACGGAGTTTTTGGTTTTTGGCACGAATATGAAAATATTAATGATTTTATTTGTCGCGAAGCCAATTAGTTTCTGGCGAATTGCTGTATTTCATATAAAAGTTATATATATGATATAACTGAGCAGAGGTCTGAAAGGGGCCCTGTGGCTTAGCTGGTCAAAGCGCCTGTCTAGTAAACAGGAGATCCTGGGTTCGAATCCCAGCGGGGCCTATCTCCTTACGCTTTTGTGTTTTCCATAACTTGTGGTCACTAAATATGTCGAGGATGCCTTGAGAAATTTATAAATAGTTAAGATCTGCATTGAATTGTTCACTTTGCGTCATGAAGTGTGGTTTGGAATAAAGGGGAAAATGTGTACGATTTCTAAAACCAGTAAAAAGCAAAGGGTTTGATTTTGATTTGTAAGACTGGGACATATGAGTTGTGCAAAAATTATCCTGCAGTAGGTGATAGAGACTAACATTTCAAACTGTCTTGGAAGTTCATTCTCCAGTCTCAATCTGTAATAGCCAAAATCTTCAACTAAATGATGGGCTTTGATTATCAATAAGAGACAAAGAATTGGTATTTGATTTGGAATCAGATTCATTTTTTGAGACCAAGGAAAACAGCCCTGGTGAAATTTAGATTCTGGCCATTCTGGTTTTGAACGACCCTACGAATTGCTATATTTATGCATCACTGGATTATACTGAGATTGGGGATAAAAATGTAGCTCAATGGTACTTTAAGAAAATAAGTCACAAATGGAATCACTCTCCTGACAAGTAAATGGCATTGCCCTTCATAAACTACAAGTGTGCTCTGTGAGACGCTGGCCCGCTCCTTAGGCTCTGGGTTGTATCCAGAGAGACCGAATTCCCCACCATCCAGCCTGCTTCAGGGGACGTAGCTCCACACCCTGCCAGAAACGCCGGTGACCTGGCCCGAGAACCTTAACGGAGTTCTCCCGGGTTTAATTCCAAGGTAACTGAGCAAAATGAGGGCCACAGGCCCCAGGTAACTGTAATATGCTATGTTCTCATGTAAAAATTAAATTTGCTGGAGGCGAAAAGGTCTCCAGGCTTGTACATCTAAGGTTATTCCAGTCCTCCTGTTAAGTGGTCCCAAACATTCTGTTTGAAATATTAAAGACAAACAACCTGCTGCCCAGGCGGCTGAGGCGGGGAAGAGGAATCCTGGCCTTCTCCTCTCCTGCACTTGGGAAAGCCCAGAGAAGTAATTTAAGGGAAGAACTTGCGGCAGGATATTGGTGCCACCATTGTTAAGGTTTTGCAAGACATCAAGAGAGTGTGAAAATTTCTTATGGAGGTGTGACATGAAATGTTGTTTAAAAGATCACAATTAAGACAATTCAATAAATCAAGCCAGACAAATCAAAACAAACAAGAAGACTTCAAGGAACAGGAAAACATTTGAAAATAGAATAACAAATTTTACTAGCAGTTGGCTTAGACGTCAGATCTTGAGAAATTATTTTCAATGACTTTTTTTTTTTTACACTCTGAAAGAGGCAGACCATTCTTCAAGCACAGCATTCCTCTCAAGAGCCTTCTGCCTTTGCTTCAGCTTCTAAAGGGCCCATGGATCTGCTGATCAGAAGACCATATTTAAAGGAGTGCTGATGTTGACAACATGGATGGTCTCGCAGTGCAGACTCTCAGGGCCACTGTCTGAACATCTCCACCCAAACCCAGGCTGATATTGAGTTCCCTTTGTGAGACCTTAAGGGTAGAAACTTAATCTGACTGTGGAAGTTGAGGGACCTTTGTGGAGTGATCAAGGTTAAGGCCGCAGGGGTGGCCCCGACCACAGCAGCCTAGTGTCCTTTTGCCTGAGAGTAGATATTCTGTAGGAAATCCTTCTAACTCCACATAGTTCAACCTATTACTTTGGAGCAATTTTATAATCTTTCGTAAGATGATAGGAGCTATTGTTTGGGTAAATATCCCCAATGTGTAGAAGGCTCAGTTCCCAGACCACAGTTGGTATTTTTTTAAATACCTTTGTTTTGTTTTATTTCTTTTTATGCTGTGCTGAGGATAGAACCCAGGGCCTCACACATGCCAGGTAAACGTCTACCACTGAGCCACAACCTCAGCCCCCAAACTGGTACTTCTTCACTTTTCCTCCAACTAGTTATAGCATTTGTCTTGTTTCCTCATCAAAAAATAAAAAATAAAAAAGATCTTAAATCTGTCTTCATTTTTCTAATTGAGGCAAAATTCAAACAAGAAAAACTTAACCATTTTAAATCGACCAATTTGGTGGCATTAAGGTACAACGTTGTGCAGCCATCTTTCAGACTCTGGCTGCAATGTCAGTTCTTCCCTGGGTTCACAGCCTGCTGTTCAGCCCTGCCAAAACCCCAACACACAGGCTCCACAAGCATAGAGCCACTTCCCAACCCTTCTCTGCACACGCACACCCCCACCCCACACACACACCCTATTGGTTGTTTCCCTGAAGAGTCCTTTTACTTAGGTATTCATTGATTTATCTCACCAATGTTTGGCAGCTTCTGGTATACAATTCTTACATCTCTTTGTTTAAATTTATTCTTTTTTTATCGTATGCTCATTTTACATCTGTGAGAGTCATGGTTTTATCTTTTAAATTTCTTTTGTCAATTGACTGCATAGTTTCCTTTGATCAACAGAGTCTTTGGGAGCCCCTACTTCAGGACTCTGAAATACCACATGTTTTCACACAGAAAGGGCCTTTTTCAATTTAACCTGAAAATTAAAGGTGCTGTTTTCCCTCCCTCCCTCCAGACCTGCTTATGTACTTCCTGCCCCAGCGGTGGGAGAAATTTAAAGGTTCAAGACTCAATCCTAGATGGCAGAGTCAATTCAATTGAAACTAGATTCTGTTTCTGTACAGCATGTACTATTCAATGTCCTGTTTGAAGGCTTTTTAAGTGTTGTTAAATTAGGGATCTTCAAGATATATGGAGTGAGAAAAGCAAGATGTTACATGTATGAAGTTACAGTATATGCAACTAGAAAGGAAAAATAAAACGCACATCCATATTTACATACATCTATGTGCACGAAGAACATCGAGGAAGACACGTGGGCAGGGGGACAGGGATGAAGGAGACCTTCACTGTGCACACTGCGCAGGGGGACAGGGATGAAGGAGACCTTCACTGTGCACACTGGGCAGGGGGACAGGGATGAAGGAGACCTTCACTGTGCACACTGGGCAGGGGGACAGGGATGAAGGAGACCTTCACTGTGCACACTGGGCAGGGGGACAGAGATGAAGGAGACCTTCACTGTACACCTGTTTAGTTCTGATCGTTTGAATGCATGCTCTTATCCAAGAGAAAAACGTGTGTCCTTAATTCCTGAAGGTCTTCATGTTATGCTTAGAGCAGCTAACTCTCCCTCGGTTCTTCGGTGGCGCTGAAAGTCTGCTCCCTGCTCTTTAGGATCCCATTTCCTCCTGCGCTGAGGAAGACAAGGTGAGCAGGAGGAGGCACGAGCTCTGCGGGTGGTCTCCTGCTCTGCGGTGACAACCACCAGCTCAGAGCCGCCCAGAGCAGCGCGGGTGCTGGACGCCCGGCTGGGCCTCATCGCGCGGGCCTGCGGGCAGGTACGGGCTGGCGCGGCCACGTGCCTCCGCGGCCGCAGGACGAGTGCTCCCCGCGTCCCTCGGGCAGGGAGGACGGGCAGACGAGCCCTGGCGCGGTCAGCCAGTCCTCGGGCTCTAAACCTGAGTCCATCGTCTAGCGGAAAGTGGAGGAAAGCAGGCACCCTTATTCTCCAGCTTTCTGGGCGTGGACTGGAGCCGGTCACTGTTCTCGACCAGGGCGGAGGAAGGCCACGCCTCCGGCCTGTCTGGAGCCGTCACTCACCTCGCTACCCATGGAAACGGTACCTAAAGTTTCCACGACAGCCTCCGCTTTCACACAGGGGTAAAAAGAGGCCAGGAGGCTGAGAAGGGCAGGGAGGCACAAGAGACGGGAGAGGAGTTGCCGGCCGGGCGCTCAGAGACCCGGCGACTACTTCCGAGGGGAGGACTGACGACGACGAGGGAGGATGCGGAGGACCCGTGAGGACGCAGAGGACCCCAGAAGACGCGGAGGACCACTGAGGATGAGGGAGGATCAATGAGGATGCGGGAGGACCAGTGAGGACGCGGAGGACCAATGGGGACGAGGGAGGATCAATGAGGATGCGGGAGGACCAATGGGGACGAGGGAGGACCACTGAGGACGAGGGAGGATCACTGGGGATGCGGGAGGACAACTGAGGAGGCTGGAGGATCCGGGGAAATGCGGGAGGACTCCGGAATGCGGGAGCGCGGAGGAGGAGCGGCGAGGGCGCGAGGACCCGGGACCGCGCTGGTCTCAGCCGTGCGAACCTCGCGCTCGGCCGCCTGCGCCCCGCCTCCTGGTCCGGACCCCAAGCTCCACGTCCAAGGATAAGCTCAGAAGGCAGTGGACCCCTGGACGTGGCCAGGAGCAGCCGCGCGGGGGCAGGGGGCGCCCGCAGCCCGGGGACCGCGTACCACCCGCGGCGGCCGGCGCCTCCACCGATTTCCCAAAACACTGCGCTCGGCTCTCTGAGCCGCACGCACTTCCCTTGGAGGGGAACTCCTGCGCGTCACCTCCTTTAAAGACGTGCTAAGGGCCTGCGGCGCTGCACCCCCAGGGGGCGAGCGCGCTCGAGAGGAGGGAGTTCGCGGAGGCTAAAAAGCCGCGCTGGCCCGTACGGGGATCGAACCCGCGACCTTGGCGTTATTAGCACCACGCTCTAACCAACTGAGCTAACCGGCCGCCGTGCGGGGCCGCGCCTTCCGCTGTGTATTTGAAGCATAGCGAACGTCCGGGGCGCTTTTTCCTCCTGCGAAGAACGAGCTCTGCCCTTCTTATCATCTGTTTTTAAGAAAGCAGAAGGGAAGGACTGCGCCGGCAGGCGCGTCCCCGCGCGCGCGGCCACCGCTCAGGCTGCATTTTCCGCAGGGGTGAGCCTGCCGCTGCGGCGGGGGCGCGGCGCACGGAGACGCCGAGGCACCGGGAAGCGCGGCCGAGGCCCGGAGGGCGCGCCCTGCAGCTCCTGCTCTCTCCCGGCGCTGGAGAGCCGAGAGTCCGCGCCAGCGACGAGGCCGGTGCAGCTGGAGGCCGCGGCGCCTGGACCCGGAGGGCGCTACCTGCGGGGACCCCGCCCCGGCGCGACCCTCCGCGGGAAGAGCCTCTGCGCGCTCGGGCCTCGGGATCCTGCGCGCCCGCGCTCCCGGTTCTGCTCTGGTTCCACTAAGTCGAGGACCGTAGCCCTTCCCTGGAGACGCCTTCTTCCCCTGGTCCTTCTCCTCGAAGGAGGCCTGCCTCTCCACGCCCGGCGACTGCCCGTCGCTCGCCTGCCACCACGGGACTGGGGGTCGTGGTTCTGAATGCGTGCGAGGCCGCGCTTCCGACTTCAGCGCGCCTCCTGAGCTGTGTCGCTCCGGCCCGAGAACCGGCCGCGCCTGCACCTATCCTGGCCGCGGGGGGGAGTTAAGGGAGGCCGTGGAGGCCGTGGAGGCCGAGTCATCTTCGCCTGTCTCCCGTTCGCGCCGCACGGCGCTCCGCCCCTCCGCCCCTCCAGCTCCAGCCCCGCTGCGGACAGCCGGGTGCACGGGCGGGCGTCGCCAGCCTCCGCCCTCGCCCAGAGATCTCCTGCCCAGAGATCTCCACGAGCCTCGGCGTGGTCCCGGGGTCACTGTCCATGTGCCTCGTCCTGCGGAGTCCTGCTGGGCTTGCCCGTGGCTCACCACCGGCCTGGAAATGCAGAGCAGAGCGGCCGGGGCGGTTCCCTGAGTTGTCCCGCTGCAGCGGTTCGCTCTCTAACGTCCCCAGCGTCCCGTGTTAAAGCCTGGTCCCCACGGGCGGCCCCTGGGAGGGGGTGTTCGGGCCCTCGCGAGGCCCCTTGAAGGGGACGAGGGAAGGCCGGCCCCCTCTGCCTGCTGGACCGCTGCCCGGGCCGCGGTCAGGCTTAGCCCCGGGTGCACGCGGGCTGACGTGCTACCTCGTTCAGGGAGCGACAGAGCCCGTCGGTCAGGGACGGAGCCCGGCCGGGGCCACTGCGCCTCTCCGGGTCTGCGGTGAAGATGAAGGGTGGGGAGCTCCCCTACCGCAGGGCACGTGACGAGATGTTTGCTTCTGATCACCTGTTTTCTCAGTCCGGAAGCTAGCCAAGACCCTAGAAAGGTAGTAGGTTTGGGGGTTTTGTTTTGTTTTTAATGCCCAAGTCTGGACTCTTTGAGGCAAAAAAGAAGCCCTAGGAACTTACTGTGTCACTCCTCAGGTTCCAAGTCCCCAGCCAGCCTGCCTTCTTTTCTCTCTCTTACCTTCATGCTATCTGTGACATCCAGGGGGTTTATACCAATTAGGAGGATAAGTGAAGCCAGAGTTGGGGACAGGCAGTTAGTGTAGAAATAGGGGATCCGGTCAAATGGAGGAAACGGAGGCCATGAAAGCCATCTATCTACCTCTGGAAGTTGGAGCAGTCTCCAACCCTGGGAGGATGGAATGTCAAGAACCTGCAGAGCCTATTGATTACCAAATTTACCGGCCCCAGTCAGGGACTGCAGACAAGGAGATGCTAATTGATGCCCCCTGGGCCCTTGCCTGGCTGGATCACTTTGGCCCTCCCCCTGCCCCATCTGCTTCTCACTTTTTACATCTCACCTGCAAAACCAGGCCTAGTCACCTAGGCAGGAAGGAGAGATAAGGGGGGAGAGAACTGGAGAACAAAAGAGACCTTAACCTATAAAAGATGTAGGGTGTGCTCACTTCTTGGGACTCTGGAACATCAGCCATGGCCCGCTTCTCCCTCCTGGGAGAAGTCTGTATTATTACCTTTAAATAAAACCTGCTTAATATGCTTGCCTTGGCGTGCTTCTCTAGTGCTCAGACTTCAACAGTAGAGGGAGCAGAACTCCTCACCGGTCAACGGCGGTAACATAAGGAGAAGTATATCTATTCCATCTTCCCAGAAACCTTGACATGTTTTCATACCTATAGTTATTATTTTATCTGAATGTTTTTATTAGACTGATAGGATACCTATAAAATTTATGTATTATTTATATTACAAAGTATTTAATTAGTATTTATTTATAAGCACATGTCTATTTATACCATCCTACATTTAGTTATATTTATTTGTATAAAACCAGTGAAATCAGAGTTATTATTACTAAGAGCAATAATCACATCCAGTTGCCTTTACTTCAATATTTTTAACATTTCTATAAAACTGAGAAGCCTTTTTATTTTTTATTTTGAGACCAGATCTCACTAAATTGCTTAGGAGCTCACTGAGTTGTTGAGGCTGGCCTTAAACATGTGATTCTCCTGCCTCGGCCTTCTGAGCCACAGGGTAACAGGTGGGCAGCACCATGCCCAGTTTATCTTTTGACAGGAGGGATCGGCTTTTACCATTGTTACTGAAGTGGTCATCCCTTGTCCAATCGGCTTCCACTCAGGTTTTGAGAATAATATGTTTTTACTCTCTCTCTCCCTCCCAGCAGCTTTCTTCACAGAGCTCAAACCCTGCTTCCTGGTGGACAGCCCAGCTAGTGTTTTTGATGTGCATGTAGTCTTCAAGTCTTCATCCTTGGTTTTGTTTGGGTTTTCAGAGCAGCCAAGAAGTGGATTGCTTCTTGTGTTTTAATTTGTGTGAGTGACTTGATTTTGAATCTTCAGTCATCTCATCTAAAACAAGACTGTGACTTTGTTTGGACTTTGCCTTCCAGAACCTATTCCCCCTACTTCTTCTCACACACTGAAATCACTCTTGCTGTGCTTCCCGCTTGTTCCTTTGCCCATAACTTTGGCAACAGGTCGACTGAAACTCTCGTGCATTCTTCTGTTGTGGAAGCACATTGTCCAGGTGCAAGACGTTCCTCCCTTTCCTTTTCAGATTGGTGCAGGCATAGCAGAGGGATTCTCTCATCCTTCATCCCAGATGAGTTCACAGCTTCTCATTGATCCAAATCCTGAGAATATAACCTCCAGATCCTCATCTGTGATCACTAGATTCAGTTTGTACACAGCAGCACATTTTCTAGACATTTCTTATCTGCCTCAAGTAGATCTTCCACCATTTCCAATAAAATAGGTTGGTGTTTGACCTCTTTTGTGTCTTAATTTTTTTCTTCAGCTAATCTTCCTTTGAAATCTTCAAAGATTTCTTCATCTGCTCCTCTTCAGGAAATATCTGGTTGTTCCTGTGCAGGCCCTGGCGATCCATCAGGAATTGATAGATCAGGAGGGCCACCAACTGGGTCATCTAAAATCACTCCGATTTATTCTGATAGCACAACCTGGTACAGTCCTCATCAGCAAAGTCTTCATTACTTACTTAATTATGTCCAGGTCTTTGTCACCCTTCCAAACACTGCACATCACCATCAGGCTGACCTGGATCTTCTCCTGAGGTAGGAAGAAACCAAGATCCTGGCTGATCACTGTCGCCATTCACCATGGACTCTGTGCTTTCCTTTAGTGCTTCATTCATGGTGCTCTTTCTTCCAAAAAGAAAAAGAAAAAAGCCACAACCGTGAAGCCAGTCCCTGTGGGGTCGCCAGTGTGCACATTGCAGAAAGCCAATATCTGTAAGGTTTCATTTTTAACCACTTTGGTAAATTCGAGCCAGCTGAAAGGAAGGAAAACCAGAAAGCCACTCCTAGGTGTGACTGCATCCACTCACAGTGATCTTCAGTCTGGTCTTAGATCCACAGGTGCAGGTCTCAGATCCCACTGGCGGGCCTTTGCCCCAGCTGCTTTCCAGAAAGGCTGCCAAGTTAGGGGAGAGGAGGAGAGGGTGCCACCCGCCAGCCCCAGAGACACCACTGCCCTGTGCCCAGCACCCTTCGTTGTCAACTATCCTGGGACAGCACAGTGCTCCTCATTCTCAAAGACCCAAGGACAAAGATCTCCTTGAAAGCACTTGCACTGGATCGGTGCTGTTGAAATGTCAGCAGGTGCTGTTTACTCTGTCTTACTGAATCAAACTGTGAAATGGGAAGTGTTGTACTAGCCAGGGCTCCCCAGAGACACACAACCCAGAGCATTGTGCAGAGACGAGGACTTCGCTTAAGGAACCAGCTCACACAGTCGGGCAGGGTGATGAAGACTGTTTGCTTGGCCAGACTCTAGTGAAGCTCCTAAACTTCTAGGCCTTCCTGTGCACTTGCTCATGAACTCCAGTTTCAGTAATGAGCCCTGCCAAGTCTAGTTAGCAAAGCCCCTCCACCCTCAATATCTGAGGGCCTCCAAAGCCCCTCCACCCTCAATATCTGAGGGCCTCCATAGCTCATCTGGCTCCTCACCCTCCACCCTCCCTGAGGTGTCCCATCCCCTGGACTGTCTCACCCACCGTGTTCACTCTTGGTCATCTTCTGTTCATAGCCGCCACACTGCTTCCTGGCTGTGGCTTCCCACTGGCCTGTGCTGTGTCCAGAGCTGAGCCAGTGTCTCCCACCCAGGAGTACCCAGTGCAGTACTACTTCACCTGCTGCGATAGTCCTGAATACAGTCTCCCCACCGCGGTTTAGCAGGTGTCACTCAATCACATTGTTTAAAGCAAGCTTTGACAAATCCAGAATGGGATGAGAGAGGCCAGCAGACTGGAGGCTCATGGAAGTCCAAAGACAGTGTCATGGCAGAATTCCCTCTTGCTGGAGGAGGTCTGCCTTTTTATGTTACTTAGGCCCTCAGATGACTCCATGAAGCCCACACATTATGAAGGGCAGTCTGCTTCATTCAATGTAAATATAAACCTCATCCAAAGACACCCGCACAGAAACATCCAGAATAATGTTCACCCACGGACAGTACTGGGCGCCATGACTCAGCCAAACTGACATGTAAATTAACGCTCAGAATCTGTGGATGTTTTTATCCTATAGTTTCTAAACAAGGCCAGGACACTCAGAAATACATGTCTTTTATTGAAAAAAATATATATAGTTTGACGGCATCACATGAATGGACACCACAGAGAAGTGTGCTGTGGGCTTGATCAGGCACAGGCACATGTCGGGGAAGTTTTGCCCGTGACTGTACTTTCACTACCTTGAAGACAAGGCTGGATGTAGCTTAGGGCAGGTGCTTGCCTAACCAGTGGGAGGTAGGCGTTGTGATTCTCCACACACAAAAGAAAAAAAAAACAAAAAAAGAATGTCCGAAATTCTGCGGGCAATCCAGAAATAAGATGGGAAAACAACTAATTAAAAAAAAAAAAAATCGTACTGTGTCACAAGATGGAAAGAAACATACTATTGTTACCTCTTATTAAATACAGGTAATCTGATCAATCTTCCTATTGTTATTCTTTCTTTAAAAACATTAAGTATCTTAAGAACAAATACTCAGGGGCTGGAGTTGTAGCTCAATGATAGAGCGCTGCCTAGCACGTGTGAGGCACTGGGTTTAATCCTGGCACCACATAAAAACGAGGGCTTTGTGTCTGTACACAACTAAAAGCATATTTATATTTTTAAAAAGAATAAATACAACAATTATATGGGGAGCAAAACAAATATAGTGTAAAAGTTTCTATGTTGAAGGACAAATATTATTTTTATTAAAATAACCGTCTCAAGTCCAGTTGCTTAGCCCTAAGACTTTCCCTGGGTCTTTTGGCTAAATACACCCCTAATTAAGGACCAACCACTGCGAGGAAGCGAGAGGATCTCTGCCATTAAAAGAGGCCCTCGCCCAACTCTGTTTCCGCCCGGTTTCGAACCGGGGACCTTTCGCGTGTGAGGCGAACGTGATAACCACTACACTACGGAAACGACGGCTGGCAGGCGCTCCTCCCGAGTGTAATTGACAAGCTCTGCGCGTGGGGCGAGTCCTCAGCGCAGGCGGGTCTGCAGGGGCCGGCGAACGCGCTTCGCTCCCTCCCTATTCATCAATATCAGTAACTCCGGAACCAGCAGGGCCTACGCCCAGGGGCCCGAATCTTGCACAAACGACAAACCCGAAAAGAGTAATGTTCGTAGATTGACTTCGAGACCTCCGCTTGCTGTCCACGCAGGAGACTTGCAGGCGCATCTTGGCGGCCGCAGCTTCCCTCTTGTTTCCTGGGCAGTTAATCGGCCGAAAGTAGCCTCCAGGTTCCTGGAAACATGCGGAAGCACACCAGAGAGACCCCGCCTTTGCTTTCCCAGACTCCAGGTCTAGCAGTAAGGCTTCCTTATAAAATCATGGTAATATCATTCTACTGCTTTATTACCCTAACTTACAGCTGGTGCAGACAAGAATCTTTAAAAAGTGTTTAAAAAAAGTTTAAAAAGTAATCTCACTCTTGAATCTCAAGCTCTTTCTAGCACAAATGTATTGGAAATATGATATTAAAGCAAAAAAAAAAAAGTTGATGAGTATTTGCCAATAGAATTGACAATATTTTTGATTATTTGCTGTAAAAGCCACAGTCACTCTTGATGAGGGTCAGACTCAGAGTTTTCTGAACTTATTGCTAAAAAGTGAACAACCCATGTAGAGAATTAATTCCTACTGTGGGGTGAATGGTTCTGAACCTGCCACGCCAAAGGAAGGCATTTTGGCATTTGTGAAAACTACAAAGTAGGAAGGCCATTCCCACCTCCCCCTGCATTCTCACCGTCCCCCCCCCAAAAAACGCAGGGATACAGCAGAGAATCTGGACATTCCAGTTCTCCTAAGCCCCCTCTCCCCCAGTTTATTGCCACTAGGTCATAATTTTAATCCAGGTTTCTTCACAGTTGTTCTCCATACTTACCCACCTCTTCTTAAAACCTAGCATAAATACACAGGTTTACCTGTTTTTTCAGGTTTTTCTGTCCTGAGGAAGGCACCTTGGCTCATAATCTTAATAAATCTGCTTTTTTTTTTTTTTCCTCTTGCCAGTCTGTTGTGCTTTAGAGGCCTCAACCATGGAAAGATATTTCTTCCCCTGCAGGGGCTGAAGAAGTGACTGATAATCAAGGAAAGGAGGAAACCTGCATGACACTTTAGAGACAAGAGACGGTGTTGAGATTTTCCTAAAACTTGGGAGCATAAAGACCTTTTTTTTTTTTTCCTGGAATAAAAACAGATAATTTTTTTTTTTTTTTGGTCTGGAATGGGAAGGTGAGAGCTGTTACCTCAATCACATTTACAGAAATTATTCTACATGCTTTTGTGCTAACTAATGGGATCATCACTTCTCCCTAGTCCAAGAAGCTCTTGGACTGAATAATCTGCAATGGCCTCTGGGGCGGTGGTCCTGTGAGGCTTTGCCGGCAGCCTGTAGTAGGTGTCACCATCACCTCTTCTTGCTTCCAAGCCCCCAGAGGGTCAGACACACACTGTGACCCTTGAGGAGGTATGTACACACCCAAAGAATGGCTTAGTTTTGTCAGTTTATATGACAGAACCCTGCGATCTTCATAGGAATGGGTCTTAAGGGTATGGAATCAAGGTGAAAGGAATTTAAATATCGCATCAGATTTGATGTGTTGATATTGGGCTTCTAGGCAGAGATACCTGATTCAATGTTAAAGCTTGTGCAACCGGAAACAACTCTAGGTTTTTCTGGCTAGTTGACTAATGTTATGGACCCAAAGTTAGGGGACCCAAAATGAGATTGAAATAGCAGTACTTCCTTGGTGTACTTTAGAGCAAATTATCTGAAGGTTAAAGAAGATTGAAATACTTCACAGTTGTTCTCCATACTTACCCACCTCTAACCTAGCATAAATACACAGGTTTACCTGTTTTTTCAGGTTTTAACCTGTTTTTCAGGTTAAAGAAGATTCAGTTATGGAGCAAGAAATAAGACCTCATGCTCTCTGGGCTTTCCCAGAAAGCCTTTCACCAAAGTCAAGAGAAATAAATTCATAAGAAGTTCCCCAACATCCTTAACGGTGCTCAAGGGTGGACCTTCCCCATAGGCTACAAACTACCATTAAACTGCAAGCACAAGGGTGATGACGAGAACCCAGAGCAACAAGCACCAAGTCACCGGAGACTAGTTGGATGTCATTATGGACTGAACCGCCCCTCCCCCAATTCATAATGTTAAAACCCAGGTTAATTCCAACGTGAGATGGCTGGTAATTTAAGTTAAGGGAAGCCGTCGGTGGGGCTCTAGTCCAGTGGGCCTGGTGTCCTTCTAGGAACTCCAACAGAGAGCACTCTCTGTGTGCACAGAGGAAAGACCACAGGAAGACACAGTGAGAACGCAGCTGTCCACAAGCCACAAAGGAAGGACTTTCCAGAATTCCATCTTGGAGTCCCCAAAACTGCGCTGAGTTGCCCACTTTACGGTATCACGTTAGGCAGCCCACATTGGCAAATGTGTTTAACAAAGTAAACCAAAGCAGTGATCAGAATATGGTTAGAGATCTTCAGCTGGCTTAGTACCATGTCCCTGGCTGTCTCGTTTGGTTTTGTTTTCTTTTTTCCTCCTCCCTTTCTTCCTTCATTCCTTCTTTTCCTTCAGAAAAACACCTTCCTTCCTACATTTTTTCAAAGCAGCGAGTGATGGTGAGTGAAAGTGCTTTAAAAGAGAATGATTCTGAACTGAGATTTGTTGGGAAGTGCAGCCCCCCAACGTAGTCCTGGCTATCAGTGGAGTCTGAAAGATCCCCAAAGCCTCCAAGGAGCCATCTCGTAAGTGTCTTTTGTTCATCAGCGACCTGTTCTTGAAGAGATACTCTGTAAAATACATATGCAATCTAACACAAATCTGTGTCTCGTGGTAGCATTCCATGCACATTACTCCAGAATGTGCTTTTATGTTAAAAAGTCTTCTCTTTCTTGCTCCCTTTTAAATATGAACACTATTTCACTGTGCAGTTGTGCCACAATTTAGCTAATTAAACAATTACAAATTATTCGGTAAATAATAAGTTAAAAATGCTTATTTAATAAAACCTGAATTCCTTGAATTTTTCCCAATCTTGCAATTTAAAATGATACTACAGAGACTAAGCTTTAACACCACAAAATCTCTCACGTGTGCAAGTATTATCTTGCACATTTGTGGAAATGCAGCCTCAAAGGACACACTCAATTGAAAACGTGGTAGATCTTGCCAAACTGTTCTCCACAGCAGCAGCAAAGCATGGTGCATTATCTGTGGAGAGCACAAATGAATAGGATCATGATCACACAACCCCCCCACCCCCCACCCCCGCTTCATTTCCTACTACAACCACGAAAAGAATATAGGCAATTCATGAAAATCACGGCGGGGAGCTGGGGTCTGGGTCGGGGGTGCGTGCATCAGAGACTCTTGTGTTGCTGGAATATTGCTGTCTGTCAAAAAGGTGAGATTTAGCGGCATAGAGCCTGGAGGCGTGGGGTCAAGCATTAGGGCTGGGAAGTGGATCTGGGAAGAGGGATCTGTTGATGGGGTTTGAGGAGTGACCTCCTTTTGTGTATTGCTGAAAGTAAATTGAATTCTTGCGATGGTTTTGCCTAATTTGGGGTGGGTGGTGGGATCCGAATGTCTTTTCTGCAGCATAGAGACTGAAATTATTTTCTCCAAAGTCAGTTAGGGTTCTTCCAAGAGTGAGATGGAAAACATGATTAACACCTGGAGTGTATTTTATTTCGCTTTCTTTTTCATTAAATCAAAAATTGAAAGTATGGATCACTGATTATTGATTTATTCCCAGAGTCAGTATCCAACGTAAGTATATAAAAAATGAAATTGCTTAATGAATGGACAGAGGAGCTGACTGCATAAATTAATCAAATTTTCAGAATATAAACAACAGAAACTAGAGGTCAAATCAATGAAAATGCTAACAACAGTCATTCTTATGAGCGATGCTCAGAAGCGGAAAATTCCTTCATAAATATATTTTAAGGGGACCTACTTGCAAACTCAAACTTTGTCGAGGGACTGTAACTTCTGCAGGTTAAAAATGATTTTGCTCAACCCCTTTCTGTTTCGATCGTGATGCAACTACTCTTACGTTCCTGAGGAAGAGCATATAATTACCTACGGTCATCACTCACAGAGGGTCTGCGGTGCAATGGAAATGCGTCTGACTACGGATCAGAAGGTTCTAGGCTTGACTCCTGGCGGGCTCGGTTCCTTTTTTGTGTGTTTACCCCCTTAAAAAGCTATATCTTCTTACATTGTTCAAAATGATAACAGACACGACTTCTTGAAGTTCTTCAGAAAGGAATTCACTCGAACTGGTTCTTGGCAGACTTTGTCTTGCATTCACTGCTCCACAGTGCTATCTTGACTGTCTCTGAAGTATGGATGGATGCTCCACGTACATCTTTTCTGAGATTTTATTATTTGTCGGAGGGGGGGTAAAGTAGGGTTTTTTCTTTTTTTTTATAATTACAGCATTATGGTCATACCAGTAGTTGGGCTCGTTCTTATAAAATCATACATGCAAGAAATTTAATTTCAACTCTATCCCCCCTTTTCCATCCCCTCCTCCCTCCTATTCTCCTTCCTCTGTTCTGTTATCTTCCTTTTGCTCCTTCATTTACTTTTTATTGGTACTTTCTGCATATACATAAAGGTGAAATTCCCTTCTGTACCTTCATATGTGCATATAACATTTTGTTAAATCTATTCCATATTTCCTCCCTTCTCCCATCCTTCCTCCCTCTCAGCACCTTCCACTGATCTTCCCTATGTATTTATGATAGTCGATCCTCTGCCAGCCTCCTTCTTTCCCTTATTTTGCTCTAACTTTCACATATGAGAGAAAACACTAGACCCTGGATTTACAAAGTCTGACTTATCTCACTTAGCACGGTGTCTCCATTTCCATCCATTCACCTGGCAAATGTCATTATGAAATTTCATTATTTATATTGTGATGGGCTGACATATTTGACTCCATGGAAATGTTACAGGCCAGGCTGTATGGACTAAACAGACTCCATGTTATGTGGGAAATGCATCTCCCATGGGAACACCCCACCTCTGTACCCATCAATAGTTGCTTAGCATGACATGTTTAGCAACACAAAATGGCAATTCTTGTATAATGAAAAATTGTTCTTTCTTGTTCCTATTTCTCCTAAACAATGTACTATGTTAACGGTGATGTCAACAGTGATTGTCTAGATGTTAGTAACCATTCTTTAGTTTGTACCAAACTAAAGGTCTAGAGTTTTCTCTCATGGGAAAACATGGGATGGGAGAGGGGAGGAAATATGAAATAGATTTGACAAAATGTTATATGCATATATAAAGTAAGGTCATTTTGACCCACTTCCCCCTCTGCTAATGATTTCAGATCTCATGATGTTAGTTTGTAATTTTAAATCATAGCAACTGACATTTATGATAGCTGTACTGATTTATGTTATAAAAACCCTTGCAGCCCTATGGCCGGGGCTATTCTCCCAATACCCATTTTTGGGGCTTGTGTGAGAGTCAGTCAGTCAGTGTGAGAGTTGAGTCAGAAGACTCAAATTTGGACTTCTCGGTGGTGACCCGTCTGTTCTTAAGTTGTGCCCGACAACAATATCGCCTTCCTTTTAATGATACTGAGAAACCAGACTGAAAGAATCTTTGGAAAGGAAACTCGAATGCGGATATTTTAAAAAGAAATGAAGTTCTCATACATCGTGCAATCATACAATATCTAGGAAACCCGAAAGCATCATACTCAGGAAAAGAAGCCAGACCAAAAAGACCCCATAACAAAAATAAATCAAAAAATTTTAAAGACCACATACTGTATAAGTATTCGTAGGAAATGTCCAGAATAAGCAAATCTAGAGGCAGAAACATCAGAGATTCCCATGGCTAGAGAAGCCAGGGAATGGATACAGAATTTGCTTAGGGGACGATGAAACGTTTGGAAGTTAGATAATGTGATGGTCGCACAGCTCAGTGGAGGGCGGAAAGAATTCCTGAATTGCAGTCTCAGAGGCTGGAGTTTATGGCATATAAAATGCATTTTAATTTCTAAAAATCAGGGAAGCGCCGAAGAAAAGCAATAAAACTCGATCGAGACTTTCTCCGCCTTTCCCTCGGAGCGGGGGTCCCGCCACACTTGGTCTCTCCGGCACAGCGCTGTCCGGCGTCACCAGGAGAGGAGCCACCGGACGCGGCCCAGAGGCGCAGCTGCGCACAGCGGGCCGCTCGCTCCCGCCGGCCCTGCTTTCAGCGCGGCTCGCGGGCGCCGCGCGGATTCCGCCGGCAGCTCTGCCCCGGGCCGCAGGGGTCAGGTCGGGGCGTCCGGCCAAGACCCAGAGGGAGCCAGGGGCAGACCAAGGCCAAACCTGCAGAAGAGCGGTGGAAGGAAGACCTGGAAGCCGCTTCGGCTCCCTAGGGTGTTCCGAGCCCCGTCCAGCCTCCCGACCGAGGCGGGCAGGAGCCCCAGGAGGCCCGGAGGCTGGGGCGCTGCGGAGGCGGGGAGCCGGCTCACGGAGGCCTCTGGTGCTACCTTCCTGAATGGCGACTGGAAAACGTCACAACATCCAGGATAAGTATTTGCTGACTCTCACATCGTGTGGTTATTGGGGTGGTAACGTCGATAAAGGCCTCAGTTTGCCAAGGATGCAGCTCCTTGGAACTGACTCCACTGCCGTTGTCATATTCCAAAGAATATGGATTTTTTTTGTTTGTTTTTTACTTCAGTATGTATGTTCTTCTCCAAAATGAATTTCTGGCATTCAAAAATGGTTAATTTCTCATACTTTATTTCTTTTCCTGCTCTTCTTTTCCAACTCCCTGGGTTGGTTGGCCGAACGCCTGGCTTTAGCAAACCCACATCATGAATTGCATTTTAGGGAGTTCCGTCTGTAGGCTTTGCAGTTTTGAAAAGTGTTCACTCTGGTTTCGTGGACAATGTCTGAGGCATTTTAGTCTGGATGACACCTGTTATTAAGTTGTTATATGTTGTAGAAAACAAGAGCCTGTTGTCTACTTCATAGATGTGGTCTCGAGAGCTGTCAAAAGGCCTTTAAGGAAGAAAAGGAAAGAGCAGACTAAGTGAAAATCACTTTGCATGAGTCCGCAGGTGGCATGACTACAGATCCATGAACTATTCCTCCCCTACACCATGAGATCATCAGTGGTTTCCTTGGCAATCACTATTTTGTCTTTGACCTATGACTTCACCATTTGAGTACCTGCAATGTACTCACCTGAGTACCAACAGTTACCAGAAAGCACTATGTTCTAACTCCGTATGATCCTTGGAACTGGTCTTAGTCCCTTCTGCAACCTGCAATATTCACCGTACACGATGTCCAATAAATAGTTATGAATGGGCGGACGAACATCCAAGTTCCTTTCTCCAATTTTATGGAAGTCAATACAATGGAGTGGGTCACTTGGGAGGCTGAGAGCTGCTGAAACCGGAAAGGAAATGTTCTGCAGCTCCTTCAGCTGATAAAATTTCAGCATCAGCTGGGCTCAAGAAAAAAGATGAAGGGTCCACATCCCTTTTGTAAAAGCAGTCTAAGAAGATAAATTGGAAGGTGAGAAATCATAAACTAACAACTGGCACAGGTGGTGGCACAATGACCAGAAAACTGCCCAGGAGATCCCATCGCTGATGTGCGTGGTGCATTGTGATTGCTGCATGTGTTCTCCTCTCCTGTTCTCCAGGGTGACTGGCTCATCTTCTCCAAGTCCTTCACCTTCAGGCTGGGCCACCTGTAACTCCTTCAAAATTACCATGTTCAGTTTTGCTATATTATTAATTCCTGGGAACATAGATTTGATTTCTAAAACCTCTCTTTTGATTTCATGGAAAGTCTTCCTTAATGAACTAGTTATTGGATAAAGTATTGTTGCTCTTCATTGTGAAGTCTGAGGGTATTAGTGGTACATGACATAGGATGTGAAATGACATGACAGTTTTTTTTACATGAAGTCTTCATTTCTTACAATTACTTCTTTGAAAATCTCATTCACTTTGTATCCATCTCTCTGTCTGACGATCCCTGTGCTATGCATATTGTACTCATTCACTAGCACTGCCTTAACAAGTGCTGCAGACTGGGTGATCAAACAACAAAAATTTATTTTCTCACATTTCTGGAGACTAGAGGTCTAAGAAAGAAAAGTGTCAGCGGGGTCTCGTTTCTTTTTTTTTTCTTTCTTTTTTTCTTTTCTTTTTTCTTTTTTTTTTTTTTTTTTCTAGACAGGGTCTCAACCAATCCTGCCTCTACCTCCAAAGTGCTGGGATTAGGGGCACGGTAGGCCCACCCTTCCTAGCCTGAGTTGGTTTCTTCTGTGGCCTCGATCACTAGATTGCAGGAGTGATGGCCATTGCAGCTGCACCTCTACATGGTCTCTCCTCTGTGTCTGTGTCCTAGTCAACTCTTCCTACAGGGACACCAGTCCTCCTGGATTAGGGCCCACTCCAAGGCCCACACCAAGGACCTCATTTAACTTAACTGTCTTTTCAAAGCTCTATCTCCAAACACAGTCACTCTGAGCACTGGGTGGTTAGAGCTTCAACATAGGGATGGGGGTGGGGGCTGTGATTTAGTCCTTAATACGCTTATCTGAGAGTAGGGACCCAAGTGTGGACTGGGAAGATGGAGTAGACATTTCCCTATCCCTCTCACTAAGAATGGATGCTGTACATTAAACAGGCATGGGACAACTCTAAAAAGCAGAGAGAAGACAGCAAACTGGCTAGAGGCCTTGGGATCCGAGGAAAGAAGCCATGGAAGATCCAAGTTTCCCTTTTACTTCGCATATCCTGAACAGAGTGCTGGAGAAACCAGCAATCCTGTGTCAACTAATATGGAAGAAGTCCTGAAGAAAGGCTGCCTGTCTTAGGCAAACGACCAGGATAAGAGTGGCCTAGCCAGCCAGGCACCATTAGGGGAAAAATCGTTTTTTAAATTTAAACACCCGCTACTCCAGCACACTGAAGAAGACTCTGTGTGCCCCGTGATGATCCTTCATTCCCTTTGGAAGGTCCAGTAGGAATCTAGCCACTTTGTCAGCAGCTGAATGACCTCAGTTGTAGGACAGAGTAGGACTGAGACCTTGGCCTTTACTTGGCCTTATCAAGGCCAGCTCACACCCCACAGCCCCAGCCTCAGTGGACGGTCAGAGCGCTTCAGTGGAGAACTTGACTGTGGTTGCCCTAGGGGGACCATGTCAAGTGGGGAAATACCACTGCAGGGATGGGCATTTGGCTGGGCAGGTTCAAAAGCAACACCATTTTGTTCTGACCTGACTCCGTTGTATACTTGCTTAATATGTCTTCTTTTCAGCCTCCTGAAGCTGTGTCTATGCTGACAGTACAGCAGGGCTTCCCGCCTCCCTGACTTTATGGCCCAGATGTATAACAGAATGACTCTGAAATGCATGATCAAAACAATTCTGTCATGTAATCAAAATATCTGTCTCAACGGGGTCCTTCTGACCTACTTGTGCCTCAGTCGTTCTTGTGAGTTTTGCCTTTATAAACTCTGTACTTCCAGAATTCAGGTGCTGGGACTTCTTTGAGGCAGTAGCCTGCTCCCAGCCACCTGCCTAGCATGCTCAGTAAAGGACCTTTTTCCCTTTCGGTTTGTCTCAATATGCGTTGTGGTTTGTAATTCTCCAGCACACCACATTCCGTAACCATAGAGCCTCTCAGACCAGCTACACACAAGGAGTTCGCACATTATCATAGAAAATAGAGGAGAAAAAACTTCGTGGTGTTGGATTAGCTCTACCCTCCCCTCTAAAAGTTGATGTTAGACCTTATATATGTGGAAGACTTCTCTGCAAAAGCCACTGTTGAGAAGATGAAAAGATACATTGGAGAATGGGAAAATAGGTGTAAAACACATATCTGATCATTGAGATGTGTCCAGGATATATAAACCACTCTCAAAACTCAGTTACAAGGAAACGCAACAAATGAGCACATTTTCTCAAAGAATATGACTGTAAATACATGAAGAACATTATTTAACCTATAGCGAAATACAGATTAAAACCATAGAGGGATACATATCCTCTAGAATGGCTAAAATTTATAAAGGTAATTGACCGCACCAAGTACTGGTGAGGATACACAGTGGAACTTACAGTCTGCGGCGTCCATGGCAGGAATTTAAAGCGCCGCCCGCTGCGGAAAACAATGTCGCCGTTTCTTGCTGAGCCTGCGGGGCCGAGGCGAGGCCCTGGAGCCCGGTGTCACCGGGGCCAGGAGCAGGTTTGGCCCGTGCCAGTGACTGCAGTCGTCGTCCACGCAGCCTCGGGTACACGCAGCCGCAGTCGCGTCGCCCGCTCTCGCTTCCTCGAGCCGTGTCCGCCCGTTTCCCCGGGCTCGGCCGACGGTCTCCCGCGGGAGGCGCACGTTGAGACGCACCGCACCTGCGCACGGCCACCTCCCCACGCGGGCGGAGGCCCCTGCCCTGGGGCTGGGCACGATCCCGCCTGGGCTGCTCCACCGAGGGGACGTCGAGTCGCAGCCTCGGCCAGGGCAGCCGCGGGGCGAGGACCGACGCGGGCCCCGCGGCCGCCATGCTGGACGCCGGAGCGGGCGTTTCGCCCAGACCTTCGGGCCGCGTCCGCACGACTCGCGTCTCTGCGCGCAGAACGTGGCCTTGGCTCCTCTCCCTAAAATCAGAGTGGCAGCTACGCATGCTCGACGCGCCTGGCCCCCCGAAGCCCGCCGCGAGCGCCGGACGTCTGCTCAGGCCGCGGAACCCCGCTTCCTCGAGGTCTGGAGAGAGCGGGGTGCTCAGCGAGCTGTCGTGCAAAGAGCGAGGGTGCTGTGCTCAGTGAGCTCTCGTGCAAAAAGCGAGGGTGCTCAGTGAGCTCTCGTGCAAAGAGCGGGGTGCTCAGCGAGCTCTCGTGCAAAGAGCGAGGGTGCTGTGCTCAGTGAGCTCTCGTGCAAAGCGCCTCGGACTTTTTGCATAAAGAATCTTCACCCTCCTAACAGGGAGAGGAACGTGCCCGGGGGCTCTACCGGGAGTGGGGCTCGAACCCACGCAGACGCACGTCTATTAGATCTTAAGTCCAACGCCTTAACCACTCGGCCATCCCGGTGGCGGAGGGGCGCCGCTGTCGGGTTTTACTGGATGCATTGCGCTCTCTGAAGGGCTGAAGGCTCTCACCGCCAGGAAGTAAGGCTGCACCGCGCGTGGAGGGCGCACAAGGAAACGGTCCCTGCAAGGCCGCCCCGAGAGAAGCTCGTGGGCCAACTTGGTCGCGGGTTGCGCCGCACGGGACACTGGGCGCTGGAGAGAGGGCCCGCCCGACCTCTCCGACTCCGGGTAAACGAGGAACATGGTGGCGCTTTCAAAAAGCACGGGATTCTGCAGGAGCGCTCGCTTTTCCAGACCGCCTCCCTGCGTCGCTCTGGGGACCTGGAAAGAAAAACCGCAGGGCAAAAGGAAGCGGAGCGCCGGGTGCGGAGAAGGCCGCCCCGCGCTGCGTCCCGGAGGCGCAACCTCAGCGTCCGGTCCGCGCCTGCCCACCGGCTCTGCCTGGAGTCCCCGCCCCACCGCAGACCTGGGATCCGAGTGTGCAGGCGAGGCGGGGAGGCTGGAGGCTGCGAGGCGGCGGGGCGGCGAGGCTGCGACCCGAGGCGTTGTGTCGGACGAGCTCTTCCAGAGCGCGTTTTCAAACGTCTGGAGTTTGAATTCGTGACATTGATATTAATAAGGAAGTGTTTTAACCAAGAGCCTACTGCCCTCGGACTAAACACCTTTCCTGAGTACCTACTGTGTGGAGCCAAGTGCGCAACACCTACCACGACAACTGGACACTGAGACACTTCAGGGACAGGATGGCGGAGGACGCGTAAAAGAGGTCCCAGCTAGGTGTCCAAATACTCTAAAAGTCTGCGAAAACTTCTGGAACGAGAGATGGGGTTAAGTCCTGCAGCAGAGTGTGGAATAGAATTCATTTACAAACATCAAATTCCTCTCAAGAGCCTCAACACACACACACACACACACACACACACACACACACCATTATTTTTGGCTACCTGGAAAGAACTGCAGTATAAGGGGGTCGTATCCGCTGAAACACGAGCACAGAGGGATGACTCTCCACACACAGAAAGAGTCCCGCTCTTTTGGGTAATTCACAGAGCTTTCAAGGCCCACGAAGGTGTCTTCCTCCAGCACCTGATAAAGCCATGAAAATATGAATATATCCTTAGCTCATGGGTCCATTCAGCTCAGGGTTCTGCCTCTGACCGTCTAGATGTTCCGTGCCAGTGAGCATATGGTCTGAGGGATTCCTGCCTCTGCACCGTTGAGGGGAAACCAGGCCTGTCAATGCTGGGATCAGAGTCAAGTTGGGAGGATCAAGTGGTGCGTGCAGAAGAAGACCTCCAAAAAAAAGGAGTCCCCCATACACTGATAACACACCAGACCTTTTTAAAATCAGTCTATTTCTATTATTCTTAACTTGTCTTCTACAGTAGAATCACCTGTGGATTTTATAAAATGTACTCATCTAGAGAGTTTAAACATCTACATATGACAAAAATAATAGAAATATATCTTTTTTAAAAGAAAAATATCTTTCAGATCCAGGGCAAAAAGAACTTTTAAGAAAAGAACTTTGAAAGCACAAACATTACATTACGGCAGTATGCTGGTAGAGATTGCTTCATCTAACTCAAAGATATGTTCAAGGAAGGCCACAATGGAAACTATACAGACAAGTGTGACAAAAGAAGATTTTTAAAATATCTAAAAATGAGAAGATTCTAATCTATATTATTTAGTCATGAGAAATGAAAATCAGCAAGATAAGACAGCATGCTCAGTAGGAAATGGGTAAAGAATAGGGACTGAAAGTTCATCGACCCCAAGACAGATAAGATAAATTTGAAAAGATTAAACAGAAAAGATTTTAAACGTTGAATAGTTTATATTATAATATAAATAATATAATTATAATATAATAGTTTATATTATAATTTACAAAGTGCAAAGTAAGTTGAGCTGCGAATTTACCTCGGTTGGACTGGAAGGAGTAGAAAGGTGGATGTGTCCAGTGCCGCAGGAACAAGAATGCAACAGTTCTCTTGTCCTGCTGAAGACGATCGTGCTGGTGCAGCCACCTGGGGTGAGGCGGTTCCACCTGCCTGTCCAGACCTGCTCCACGCTCAGACTCAGTCACCCAGTCACAAAGGCACAGGTGTGTCACCTATGAAAGGTGATCGCAGAGTTTGTCTTTCACAATCAGATTCAATGGCGACGCCATCATTGGACGGTAGTGATAAAAGAGACTGAACTTTATGAATACGCACCAAGGAGCCGCCAATATACGCCGAAACGGTAAAAGAGGTGCGTGCGCGCAGGCGCTGGGCAGGTTTATTTTTGAAGGTTCTCCGGCGCTGGCTTGATTGCAAGCCTCGCGAACACACCGGCGGTTCCTCTCCTGTCCCCTGCCTTCGCTGAGCCGCCGGTCTCTCGTTTCACTCCAAAGCGCCCCACGAGGCGTCCTGGACTGGAAGGCGCCTCGCCGCGCGGTGACGGACAGGCTGCAGCGGGAACAGAAAGCGCGCGTCCGCGTCTGGCCGGTCTCGCGGGAAGCCCAGCGGACGCACCGCGCGGTTCTCGCAGCAGGCCTTCCGGAGCCCCTGGGCCGGTCGGCTGGGGACACAGGACGCTGGGGCCCTGCGAGCGGCCGGACTTGGAAACTGCCGATTCTCAGTCCTGGGATGCGGGGCAGGTCTGGCTCCCCCAGATCGCGCCGGGAAAGGGCGTCGTCAGGGCGGGTTTTCATCAACCCAGCCGTGAGCAGCAGCCTCGCGGAGCGTTTCCGTAGTGTAGTGGTTATCACGTTCGCCTAACACGCGAAAGGTCCCCGGTTCGAAACCGGGCGGAAACAGCAGCTTGGTTCATTTTGCAAACTGAATTTACTCGAATTTCCGTCAAGTTCCAAACCTCCACCTTTCATTGAAACCCAGGACTTTCCATCCAAAGAATGATGTAATCGGAGCGCGGAGACTTCCTTCCATGCGTCCCCTGAAGCCGGTTCTGCCCCTGCAGGAGTTTGAGGAGTGCGCAGCTTGGCTGCGGAGCCTGGGCGCGCTCAGAGTGACCAAGGCGAGCGCGTCGGGAGCACAGGCCCACGGCAGACTACCGGGCCACTTGTACTCTGATAAAATGAGAAGGCGTCGGGTTTTAAGTAGGGAAATGATTCCACCCAGGCGATTGATAGGTCTTTCTGCCGTCTCTGGGGAGAATATTTTGTACGGATAGAAGGAAAGCAGGAGAGGCACGTCCCTTCAGCTGGAGCTAAAGGTGGCGTGGAGAGGGTGGTGACAAGAGGTGATGAGGAATAGGGTTTGTACATTTTAAGAACAAAGCCAAGAGGAGTGGATGGGAACAGTGAGAGGAGGAATAAAATCAGTGATAACCTAGAAGATTTTTCCAGAAAAACTGAAAAGGGAAAGACTGAATGTCGCAGGATTATGAGGGTGGGGGGGGGCGAGATTGCGAATTCAATTTCAGACAAGAGAAGTAGTCTTAAACATCCAAGCGTCATCGAGGAGTCAGTCGAACATCCACACATGGAGTCTGAGGGACTGGACTACAATGGGAGTCTCATAGGCATTATTGAAACCCCAGGCTGAGAGTGTACGGAAGGAGTCCCAGGAATCCCTCCTAAGAATGAGCCCAGACGGGGTGCAAACCAAGGCCACCCGGGAGCCAGTGGGGTGCGAAGACATCCTGAGACCTGTGGGGAGACAGAAGTAATGCTCCAAGGATAGCTGACTATTCCTCCCAGAAGTCAAGAAAGGGAAGGCCTGGGAGTGATCAGTAAGGGAAGCCCTGAGTGATCAGTGAGGGAAGGCCTGAGTGAACAGTGAGGGAAGGCCTGAGTGATCAGTGAGGGAAGGCCTGAGTGATCAGTGAGGGAAGGCCTGAGTGAACAGTGAGGGAAGGCCTGAGTGAACAATATGGGAAGGCCAGAGTGAACAATATGGGAAGGCCAGAGTGAACAATATGGGAAGGCCAGAGTGAACAATATGGGAAGGCCAGAGTGAACAGTAAGGGATGGCCTGAGTGAACAGTGAGGGAAGGCCTGAGTGAACAGTGAGGGAAGGCCTGAGTGAACAGTGAGGGATGGCCTGAGTGAACAGTGAGGGAAGGCCTGAGTGAACAGTGAGGGAAGGCCTGAGTGAACAGTGAAGGAAGACCTGAGTGAACAGTGAGGGAAGGCCTGAGTGAACAGTGAGGGAAGGCCTGAGTGAACAGTGAGGGAAGGCCTGAGTGAACAGTGAGGGAAGGCCTGAGTGAACAGTGAGGGAAGACCTGATGTGAACAGTGAGGAATGCCCTGAGTGAACAGTGAGGGAAGGCCTGAGTGGAACAGTGAGGGAAGGCCTGAGTGACAGTGAGGGAAGGCCTGAGTGAACAGTGAGGGAAGGCCTTGACGTGAACAGTGAGGGAAGGACTGATGTGAACAGTGAGGGAAGACCTGAGTGAACAGTGAGGGAAGGCCTGACCGTGAACAGTGAGGGAAGGCCTGAGTGAACAGTGAGGGAAGGCTGAGTGAACAGTGGAGGGAAGGACCTGAGTGAACAGTGAGGGAGGACCTGAGTGAGCAGTGAGGGAAGGCCCTGAGTGAACAGTGAGGGAAGGCCTGGAGTGAACAGTGAGGGAAGGCCTGGAGTGAACAGTGAGGGAAGGCCCTGAGTGATCAGTGGAGGGCTAGGCCTCAGTGAACAGTAAGGGAAGGCCTGAGTGATCAGTGAGGGAAGGCCTGAGTGAACAGTGAGGGAAGCCCTGAGTGAACAGTGAGGGAAGACCTGAGTGAACAGTGAGGGAAGGCCTGAGTGATCAGTGAGGGAAGGCCTGAGTGAACAGTGAGGGAAGGCCTGAGTGAACAGTGAAGGAAGGCCTGAGTGAACAGTGAAGGAAGACCTGAGTGAACAGTGAGGGAAGGCCTGAGTGAACAGTGAAGGAAGACCTGAGTGAACAGTGAGGGAAGGCCTGAGTGAACAGTGAGGGAAGGCCTGAGTGAACAGTGAGGGAAGGCCTGAGTGAACAGTGAGGGAAGGCCTGAGTGAACAATATGGGAAGGCCTGAGTGAACAGTGAGGGAAGGCCTGAGTGAACAGTGAGGGAAGGCCTGAGTGATCAGTGAGGGAAGGCCTGAGTGAACAGTGAGGGAAGGCCTGAGTGAACAGTGAGGGAAGGCCTGAGTGAACAGTGAGGGAAGGCCTGAGTGAACAGTGAAGGAAGGCCTGAGTGAACAGTGAGGGAAGGCCTGAGTGAACAATATGGGAAGGCCTGAGTGAACAATATGGGAAGACCTGAGTGAACAGTGAGGGAAGGCCTGAGTGAACAGTGAAGGAAGACCTGAGTGAACAGTGAGGGAAGGCCTGAGTGAACAGTGAGGGAAGGCCTGAGTGAACAATATGGGAAGGCCTGAGTGAACAATATGGGAAGGCCTGAGTGAACAGTGAGGGAAGGCCTGAGTGAACAGTGAGGGAAGGCCTGAGTGAACAGTGAGGGAAGGCCTGAGTGAACAGTGAGGGAAGGCCTGAGTGAACAATATGGGAAGGCCTGAGTGAACAATATGGGAAGGCCTGAGTGAACAGTGAGGGAAGGCCTGAGTGAACAGTGAGGGAAGGCCTGAGTGAACAGTGAGGGAAGGCCTGAGTGAACAGTGAGGGAAGCCCTGAGTGAACAATATGGGAAGGCCTGAGTGAACAATATGGGAAGGCCTGAGTGAACAGTGAGGGAAGGCCTGAGTGAACAGTGAGGGAAGGCCAGAGTGAACAGTGAGGGAAGGCCTGAGTGAACAGTAAGGGAAGGCCTGAGTGAACAGTGAGGGACGGCCTGAGTGAACAGTGAGGGAAGGCCTGAGTGATCAGTGAGGGAAGGCCTGAGTGAACAATATGGGAAGGCCTGAGTGATCAGTGAGGGAAGGCCTGAGTGAACAGTGAGGGAAGGCCTGAGTGAACAGTGAGGGAAGGCCTGAGTGAACAGTGAGGGAAGGCCTGAGTGAACAGTGAGGGAAGGCCTGAGTGAACAGTGAGGGAAGGCCTGAGTGAACAGTGAGGGAAGGCCTGAGTGAACAGTGAGGGAAGGCCTGAGTGATCAGTGAGGGAAGGCCTGAGTGAACAGTGAGGGAAGGCCTGAGTGATCAGTGAGGGAAGGCCTGGAGTGAACAGTGAGGGAAGGCCTGAGTGAACAGTGAGGGAAGGCCTGAGTGAACAGTGAGGGAAGGCCTGAGTGAACAGTGAGGGAAGGCCTGAGTGATCAGTGAGGGAAGGCCTGAGTGAACAGTGAGGGAAGGCCTGAGTGAACAGTGAGGGAAGGCCTGAGTGAACAGTGAGGGAAGGCCTGAGTGATCAGTGAGGGAAGGCCTGAGTGAACAGTGAGGGAAGGCCTGAGTGAACAATATGGGAAGGCCAGAGTGAACAATATGGGAAGGCCAGAGTGAACAATATGGGAAGGCCAGAGTGAACAGTAAGGGATGGCCTGAGTGAACAGTGAGGGAAGGCCTGAGTGATCAGTGAGGGAAGGCCTGAGTGAACAATATGGGAAGGCCAGAGTGAACAATATGGGAAGGCCAGAGTGAACAGTAAGGGATGGCCTGAGTGAACAGTGAGGGAAGGCCTGAGTGATCAGTCAGGGAAGGCCTGAGTGAACAGTGAGGGAAGGCCTGAGTGAACAGTGAGGGAAGGCCTGAGTGAACAGTGAGGGAAGGCCTGAGTGAACAGTGAGGGAAGGCCTGGAGTGAACAGTGAGGGAAGGCCTGAGTGAACAGTGAGGGAAGGCCTGAGTGAACAGTGAGGGAAGGCCTGAGTGAACAGTGAGGGAAGGCCTGGAGTGAACAGTGAGGGAAGGCCTGAGTGAACAGTGAGGGAAGGCCTGAGTGAACAGTAAGGGAAGGCCTGGAGTGAACAGTGAGGGAAGGCCTGAGTGAACAGTGAGGGAAGGCCTGAGTGAACAGTGAGGGAAGGCCTGAGTGAACAGTGAGGGAAGGCCTGAGTGAACAGTGAGGGAAGGCCTGGAGTGAACAGTGAGGGAAGGCCTGAGTGAACAGTGAGGGAAGGCCTGAGTGAACAGTGAGGGAAGGCCTGAGTGAACAGTGAGGGAAGGCCTGGAGTGAACAGTGAGGGAAGGCCTGAGTGAACAGTGAGGGAAGGCCTGAGTGAACAGTAAGGGAAGGCCTGGAGTGAACAGTGAGGGAAGGCCTGAGTGAACAGTGAGGGAAGGCCTGAGTGAACAGTGAGGGAAGGCCTGAGTGAACAGTGAGGGAAGGCCTGAGTGAACAGTGAGGGAAGGCCTGGAGTGAACAGTGAGGGAAGGCCTGAGTGAACAGTGAGGGAAGGCCTGAGTGAACAGTGAGGGAAGGCCTGAGTGAACAGTGAGGGAAGGCCTGGAGTGAACAGTGAGGGAAGGCCTGAGTGAACAGTGAGGGAAGGCCTGAGTGAACACGAGGGAAGGCCTGAGTGAACAGTGAGGGAAGGCCTGAGTGATCAGTGAGGGAAGGCCTGAGTGATCAGTGAGGGAAGGCCTGAGTGAACAGTGAGGGAAGGCCTGAGTGAACAGTGAGGGAAGGCCTGAGTGATCAGTGAGGGAAGGCCTGGAGTGAACAGTGAGGGAAGGCCTGAGTGAACAGTGAGGGAAGGCCTGAGTGAACAGTGAGGGAAGGCCTGAGTGAACAGTGAGGGAAGGCCTGGAGTGAACAGTGAGGGAAGGCCTGAGTGAACAGTGAGGGAAGGCCTGAGTGAACAGTGAGGGAAGGCCTGAGTGAACAGTGAGGGAAGGCCTGAGTGATCAGTGAGGGAAGGCCTGAGTGATCAGTGAGGGAAGGCCTGAGTGAACAGTGAGGGAAGGCCTGAGTGAACAGTGAGGGAAGGCCTGAGTGAACAGTGAGGGAAGGCCTGAGTGAACAGTGAGGGAAGGCCTGAGTGAACAGTGAGGGAAGGCCTGGAGTGAACAGTGAGGGAACGCCTGAGTGAACAGTGAGGGAACGCCTGAGTGAACAGTGAGGGAAGGCCTGAGTGAACAGTGAGGGAAGGCCTGAGTGAACAGTGAGGGAAGGCCTGAGTGAACAGTGAGGGAAGGCCTGGAGTGAACAGTGAGGGAACGCCTGAGTGAACAGTGAGGGAACGCCTGAGTGAACAGTGAGGGAAGGCCTGAGTGAACAGTGAGGGAAGGCCTGAGTGAACAGTGAGGGAAGGCCTGAGTGAACAGTGAGGGAAGGCCTGGAGTGAACAGTGAGGGAACGCCTGAGTGAACAGTGAGGGAACGCCTGAGTGAACAGTGAGGGAAGGCCTGAGTGAACAGTGAGGGAAGGCCTGAGTGAACAGTGAGGGAAGGCCTGGAGTGAACAGTGAGGGAACGCCTGAGTGAACAGTGAGGGAACGCCTGAGTGAACAGTGAGGGAAGGCCTGAGTGAACAGTGAGGGAAGGCCTGGAGTGAACAGTGAGGGAACGCCTGAGTGAACAGTGAGGGAACGCCTGAGTGAACAGTGAGGGAAGGCCTGGAGTGAACATTGAGGGATGGCCTGAGTGAACAGTGAGGGAAGGCCTGAGTGAACAGTGAGGGAAGGCCTGGAGTGAACAGTGAGGGAAGGCCTGAGTGAACAGTGATGTCCTGAGTGAACAGTGAGGGAAGGCCTGAGTGAACAGTGAGGGAAGGCCTGAGTGAACAGTGAGGGAAGGCCTGGAGTGAACAGTGAGGGAAGGCCTGAGTGAACAGTGATGTCCTGAGTGAACAGTGAGGGAAGGCCTGAGTGAACAGTGAGGGAAGGCCTGAGTGAACAGTGAGGGAAGGCCTGAGTGAACAGTGAGGGAAGGCCTGGAGTGAACAGTGAGGGAAGGCCTGAGTGAACAGTGATGTCCTGAGTGAACAGTGAGGGAAGGCCTGAGTGAACAGTGAGGGAAGGCCTGAGTGAACAGTGAGGGAAGCCCTGGAGTGAACAGTGAGGGAAGGCCTGGAGTGAACAGTGAGGGAAGGCCTGAGTGAACAGTGATGTCCTGAGTGAACAGTGAGGGAAGGCCTGAGTGAACAGTGAGGGAAGGCCTGAGTGAACAGTGAGGGAAGGCCTGAATGATCAGTAAGTGAAGGCCTGTGGTCAGTAAGGGAAGGCCTGGAGTGATCATTCTTTTTAGACAGGTAGGGAGCACTGGAGATGTGACCTGAAGTAGCCATGAAGTCATGGAGCCAAAAACAAGGTTTTTAAAAAACGTGGACGTAGAGATCCTGCAGGTAGTAAATCCAAATAAGTCTTTATGGACTTTTTGTTGTTGTTGTTAATACAAAATAATCTGAGAAACTGAGAATTTGCTGGAGGATAATTTTGTGTCAAGAGAGTTTGGGGTTTTGTTTTTTGGGGGCGTTTGTTTTGTTTTGTTTTTTGGATGGAGGTCAGATGGTGTATTTGAAAGTTCATGGAACTTTATAGGAAAAATTTGCCGGACTCAAGGCCAGTAAAGCCACCCTTAAGTTGTTTGAAATTCACCAACCGTGCATGAGACAACTACTCTTCCTGGAGGACACTGAGGAATTCCTCACCAGTAGGTTTTGATTTTCATGCATCTCTTCTGGTCATTCTCCCTTTTCAAGACAGAGATACAGGAAGGCTCATTCTAGAAACAGCTGTGCTGAAACCTGAGTTGGTGGGGGGACTCCGGGTCGGCTTGCTGTGGACTGGGAGCCTTGGCCAGCGCTGGCTTGCCAGGACAGTGATGTCATTTAGTGCCCACTGCGCACCTTCCCCTCCGTCACAATAGTGGCCACACTCCTGCTGGCATGTCTTCTAATAGGTGAGGCTGATTCCCAGCCTCAGGTCCCCTGTGACCTGGTCAGCGTGCTCAAGGGCAGTGAGTGCATGGGCTGCAAGTGACCTGTGAGAAGGAGTCATCCACGTATTCAGGCCTCGGGTTCTTAGAGATGATCTGATGGCAGACAGGATGTCATAGATTCAAGTAGATGACGCTGAGAGATTCACTACTTCATATTAACCCCTAATGGTTGAAGTATACATCAGCAGACTGCTGCTTCCAGATGAGGTCGGATATCCAGACCCTCCTCAGATCTGAAACCCAGGGAATTGTCTGTCCCCTCTCCATCAGGAGGATAAATTCCAGCGCCAGGAAGTGCGCCTCCTTTGCCTGGATAAGGGTTCTCCAGAGTTGAAACCTGCAAAATACCTGTCCCTTTTCCTAACATACCCCCACCCTTTCTCTTTTAAAACTTTCCTTGTCCCAGTGGGAGATAGAACCTTAAATCTTCCTTCAAAACCAAGTTTCAACCAATCCGACTCCAATATTGCTGGAGCAGGCAGCAGTACGCCCACCCTCTCTCTCCTGTGAGTGTTAGGGCTGCCCACAGATCTGGAGGTGGAGTTCAGATGACCTCCTCCCTAAAATCCTGTTGGGGTAATTGCAGGTCACCAGCTGCAGGACAGGGAAAGAGGGGAAGGAGAAGGAGGGGCACAGCTAGTGGGCAGTCTCTGGCCTCCAGAGAAGGTGGTGTGCCTCCAGCTCAGACCCTCAGTTCAGCCTTGGTCCGCAGGCCAGTCCGGAGTCCTCTGGCTCCTGGGCTCTTAGAGCACATGCACTCTGAAGGCAAGAATTCCACCATGCTCTTTCAAATGTTTATAGAATGCAGCTGTGTGTCAGCTACTGCGGAGTGCTGATGCTGGGGGTCACCAGGTGCAGAGTGCAGAGGTACCAGAGTGCAGAGTGCAGAGTGCCGGGGGTCACCGGGGATCTGAGCAGAAAGCTCTTTTCTTAGTGGCAGGGTTACAGTTTGTTTTTTAAATTCAGTGTTTACAAAATACTAGATGGTGTGATAACAAATGCTAATGAGAAAAATTAATTGGGGATGAACCTTGGGGTTGAGTTTTTACCTTCAATTTCTTAATGGACAGAATATTGATGATATTTGAGGAAAATATCTTAAGGAAAGAAATTAATTAGTCATAGAGGAATCTAGGCTAATTAGTCATAGAGGAATCTAGGCAAAGTCATTCCTGACACAAAAATGCCCTCAAAGAACCCAGTGTGGGGCTCATCCTATGTATCAAAGGAGAAGGGAAGCGGTTTACTTTACTGAAGTAAAATGAATGATATTTTAATGCGAACATCAGTCATATTGCCACAAATGTGTTGTTTCACAAATCATCTCCACTCAGTAGAATGGGAATCTATTTGGCTCATTAATCTGTGATTTACTGGTGAGCGGGAAGTGCCCAGAACATTGAGTCCAGCTGAGTCACGTGTCTGATGAACAATTATCAGTCCATCCCCGCACACCTCTTCCCCTTCCATGGAGAACCACTGGGGTAGCCTGGCCGTGGCTGAGGAAACAGCAAGTAGAGAGACGAACGCTGGACTAGTGCTAACACACAGTCAGCAGCTTTCTTAAGCACAGACGGTGGACATGGGGATCTGGTATCTAAAACACAATACCATTGACATTAGCACCCCCAAAGTCAAATGCTTAGGTAAAAATCTAACAAAATGTGTTCAATATCTATATGAGGAAAGTTACCAACCTGGTGAAGGAAATCAACGAAAAATTAAACAAATGGAAAGACATCACATGTTCAATGGACAGGAAGACTCAGTATTGTCTAGATATCTCTTCTTCACAATTGACCTACAGATTCCCATGACACCCAAGCCCCATCTTCCAGGTGCCCGCCTGTCCGATGAGGCTCCCTGGGGTTTTCAGTCGCCCTCCATCTTCCTTTCCTGCTCAGCCGTTCATGGCCACTGCTGCCTAACAAGGGTGATAGTAATGAAAGAGTAGACAAAGAGCTCAACAGAACAAAATGAAGAACGCAAAATAGTTGGACATAAATATGGTCAACTGATCTTTGAAGGAAAGGCAATACAACAGACAAAAGATAGTCTCTTCAACAAATGGTGCTGGAACAACAACACCCAGAGGGGGAAAAAATCTAGACACAGACTTTACATCTTCAAAAAAATTAACTCAAAATGTGTCACAGACCTAAATGCAAAAGGCAAAAACTTTGAAATTCCTAGAGGATAACATATGGGAACTTGGTCTGAGGCTGACTTTGTAAATACAATACTAAAGGCATGATCAGTGGAAAGAAATCATGGATGATCTGGACATTATTAAACTTAGAAACTTCTGCTCTGCAAAAGATGCTACCAAGACACTGAGGGGGCTGGGGATGTGGCTCAGTTGGTAGAGAGCTTGCCTCACAGGCACAAGGCCCTGGGTTCAATCCCCAGCACTGAAAAAAAAAAAAAAAAAGTTACTGAGGAGTTGCAGACTGGAAGAAAACATTTTTAAAAATATATCTGATGAATGTTTGTTTTCCAACATACACCAAGAAAACTTAAACTCAGCAACAAAAAACAAATGACCTCACTTTAAAATGGACAAGAGATCTGAACGAATATCTCACAAGGGAAGAAACACAGATGCAAACAGGCACAGGACATGTTCAATTCATGCCATCAGGGAGTTAAAGCTTAGAATGATGCTGAGGCAGTACCCCATACTTACCAGAGTGGCTAACCTCCAAAACCAGGATACCTAATGCTGACAAACATGTGTGACAACAGGAACTGTCTTCAACTGCTGGTGGGATGCAAAGTGGTAGTCACTTTGGTTTTTTTGATGTTGTTTGGATCTCTCTCTCTCTCTCTCTCTCTCTATTTTTTGGTACTGAGAAATGAACCCAAGGGTGCTTAACTACTGAGCCACATCCCCAGCCCTCTTTATTTTTTGAGACAGGGTCTCACTAAGTTGCTGCAAGGGCTTTGAACTTGCAATCCTTCTGCCTCAGCTTCTCAAGTTGCTGAGATTACAGGCATGCAGCACCATGCCCAGTGGTAGTCACTTTGGAAGACTGTTTGGTCATAGTTTCGTGCAAAACTAAACTCACTAATCACTTGACCCAGCAATCACACTCCTTGGTATTTACCCAAAGGAGCTGAAAACATGTTGGCGCAAAACCCTGCACAGGAGCGTTTACAGCAGCTTCGTTCATAATTGCCAAGACATGGAAGCAGTCGCCCTATCCTTCAGGAGGTGTGTTGATGCATAAACTCTGGGGCATCCAGAGGTATTACTTAGGGCTGAAATGTGACAAGCTAATAAGTCATGAAAAGGCAAGGAGGGACCTTGCTGCACATTACCAAGTCAAAGAGCCATCTGAAATGGCTACATACTACCTGACTCACTAGGACACCGGGAAATGCACAAAACCATGGAAATGTAAAGATCATTGTTGTCAGAGGTTAGGAGGGAGGGGTAGACAGGCAGAGCACAGAGGAATTTTAGAGCAGTGAAACCATTCTGTGTGACACAGTAATTGTGGATCGTGAATCCTTTGTTCAAACCCATAGGATGTATGATACCAAGGCTGAACCCTAATGGACTTTGGAGATGACGCTGTGGGTGTGTTAGCACGGGTTCCTCAGCTGCAGCAAATGCACCACTCCGCTGCACCTGTTGATGGTGGGAGGAAGGGGACCATGCAGGGATGTGGGAGAACTCACTGGATTCCACCCAATTTCACTGTGCACCTAAAATTGCTCTAAAAAAACAAATCTATATAAAACTTTTAAAAGTAAGCAGGAAGAGCAGAGGATCTTTTTCAAGAATTTTGTCATGTTTGCTCACTTCCCATTGGCTGGTCATAGTGCTCAGCTATGTAATTATGTAAAGAAAGAGCAGGTCAGTATAAGTCACATCAAAAGCAGCACAGGCGGGAAGGGCTGATTCTCCTCCTTAGGTCGTTAGGTCAGTAAAAACCACCGGAATGTAGCTCGTTGTTTCTGGTTGATTTGAGGCAGAAAGGTCAAGATGAGATTTTGTTGTTGGTGGTGGTGGTGGCAGCGGCTGTGTGTTCCACAGACTCTTCAGTTTTTACCCCTAGTTCATCACCCAAGTCACAGTCATGGCCACAGCCCTGCACCAGGAGTGTCCTCACCTCTCCCTAACAGTGCTGCTGCTTATCACGGAACTGAAAGTTAATGAAGGTGTCTGAGATGCTTTGGGAAAGCCAGGAGTGACGGTACAAGCCTGTAATTCCCGGGGCTTGGGAGACTGAGGCAGGAGGCTTGAAAGTTCAAGACCAGCCTCAATAACAGCATATGCCCTAAGCAATTTAGAGATACCCTGTCTCAAAATAAAAAATAAGAAGGGCTGGGAATGATAAAGTGCCCCTGGGTTCAATTCCCCACACCAAAAATAAATTACATAATTAATTTAATTAAATGTATTGGGAAGTTCGGAGATAAAATTGTCTGGACGTTAGGATGTTAAAGACGCACTTTTAAGGTGATTTTGATGTTGGGGGACTTGAACATGCCTGGCAAGTGCTGTACCCCTGAACTACATCCCCCAGGTCAAAAGCAAACTAAACATAAAGGAACCAGGAAGTCCTGGAAAAGGAGTTGCCAGGTAACCCCAGAAACCACTTTAAACCCGGTCAGTCTCTGAGTGGTAGTCGCTTCTGTGAGCATGCTTTTGCAAACCGATCAGGGTCAACTCCGGTCTTAAAACCCCTGTGTGCCAATCAAGCCATGCTCCTGCAAGCGGGTCAACCCACTTGACCTCTGGAAATGGCCCATCCCTGAACTCACTGCTTCCCTCCTCCCCCAAGACTAGGATCCTTCTGGGACTGGAGATTCACCAGCATGGCGCAGGGTTTCTTATCACTGGAAAATGTCCCTTTGTCGTCTGACATGCCTACATTTCCTTCTCTCCTGAGACTGTGTTTGTCTTTCTTTCTTCCAGACCCACGATTCTGTGCGTTCTGTGAACAGCTACGGCCCGTTTGTGGCCTCCAGCAGTGACCCTGGCAGGCTTCCCTACCTCCCTGTAATGCGGCGCTGGAAAACACTGACGGCGAGTCTCCATGCTGAGAGCGGGGAGGGCCCTGCTCCCCGTCACTCTTTCCCACCGAGCGCAAGTTGTTTTCAAAAGGAAAAGTACGTTCCCACTAGGGACCCTGTTCGGGAGCTGCCGACTCCGGTGACCACCTCCTGCTTTGAGTGCAGGCCCTGCTGCTCTGCGCTCAGGCTTGCAAAACAGACCTGCCTTTTCTTCTGCTCCCGCCCCCGGATTAACAGGCGGATCGCAGTTCCCCCGCAGGAGACTCCGGGGTGCAGCCTTTGACGCGCTTCTTTAAAGACCCTCAGTTCCCCTCGACGGGCAGGAAATCGCGGCCTCTGGCAGGAGTCCTGCTTCTCCTCGGCCAGCAAAGCGGTAGCCTTTCTCCCCCACCCACCCCGGTCCTCGTACCGCACGGGCGTGGGGACCAGGGCGCGGCTCTCGTGGGCCTCCCTCCCGCTGTCTGCAGCCCGGAACTCGGCCAGGAGGCGGTCAGGCGCAGCCCCGCTGCCCAGCCGACGGCCCCGCGGCCGGCGCGGTCAGCCGGGCCAGCAGTCCTCGCCCGGGCAGCGCGGCGACCCTGTCTCGCGTGCGCCCCCGGCATCGCTGCCGCCGGGGGATTTCTACCCCGGGCTGAGCCCGAGCCAAGGCTGAGCTGGAAACCGATCGTGGCGACCGCCGCTCCGTCGGACCTTCGCCGCGTCCTGGACGCGGCTGGAGCGGACCTGCTCCGGGACCGGGTCTGGGGCGCCCAGCACAGCTCAGAGGCGGCGGGGCCGTGTGCACCGCGCCCCGCTGCGGTGGTCTGCACGACGAGAGCTCGGCTCAGGGCGTGAAGAAGGCGGAGCAAGGCGCCAGGGCCGGACGCTGGCCTCGGGTTCCATGCTGCTGTGCACACGCTCCTCCTCTCCCCTCCGCCCCCTCTGGAGTAGCCGAGGCAAAACGAGTGGGGCGCCTGCTGAGGATTGAGGCGGACTCAACGACCGACTTGATTTGGTGCAGCCAGCGGGAAATGCTGGCGTCAAGAAGGTTATCAGAGGTGAGGAGGGGGACGAAAAGGGAAAAAGGCGAGCTGGCCCGTACGGGGATCGAACCCGCGACCTTGGCGTTATTAGCACCACGCTCTAACCAACTGAGCTAACCGGCCGGCGGGAGCCTGGCTCTTCTTCAATCATGGTAAAGTCGAGCCTCTGCTCGCCGCCCGGGGCTCGTCCGCTGCGGCTCGGTCCTCCTTCCTGAGACTTCGCTCCACGACTTCAGCCGCAACCAACTCGTGGCGCCTTCTCGGCCTTGGCTTTGCGCTGTGCGGTCGCTCCCGCGAGCAGGCGGAAGGGCGCGGCCCAGGAGGACCCCGCCTCCCGAGCTCGCCGGTCCCGAAAAGGCAGGGAAAACGTCACCGGAGCTGCGTCCTCGCGACCCCGCGGAGGACTCAGAAACAGGGACGATCCGGGACAGGGTCCCGGAGCGGAAGGCCCACCCAGGCGGAAGTGGACCTCGACCACCACCCGGTCCCGAAGGCGGGTCCCGGAGCTGAACGCGCAGCTGGGTCCACGCGGACCTCGACCACCACCCCGTCCCGAAGGCGGGTCCCGGAGCTGAACGCGCAGCTGGGTCCACGCGGACCTCGACCACCACCCCGTCCCGAAGGGCGGGTCCCTGAGCTGAACGCCCAGCTGGCTCCACGCGGACCTCGACCTGCACCCCCGTCCCGAAGGGCGGGTCCCGGAGCTGAACGCGCAGCTGGGTCACGCGGACGTCCTCACCACCTCTGTCCCGAAGGGCAGGACCGCGTTGACCTCCCTGCGGCCAGCTCGGGGACGCCCTTCCCCTGCACGTGTCTGCTGCTCCACGTGGGCGGTCACCGTCACCAAAGGCTCGCGGTCCTTTTCCGATCCTCGGGCGAGGCTGACGGTGCTCGTTTCTCCGGAGCCCCGGCGCCCGCACAGCACGGTGCGCAGCTCAGACGACTCGGTCCATAAACGGAGAGGCGTGGGGAACCACTTCTGCCGCTCTCCTGGTCTCGGGTCGTCGAAGTGGAGCGCACAGCTCATCCGGCGTCATGCAGATGTCACGGGAGTTCTGATGTCTTCTTGTTCCCAGAAAACCCTTTTCAACAGAAACGAACTCACTGCGTTGGAGGTGCGGTCGGTGCTGACGGCCCAGCTCCTCCCGCCGCACCGGCTTCCTTCGCGGCAGCGCACCCGCCGCTCTCCGCGCGCTCCTGGGGCAGCTCGCGGCGCCGGGAGCCGCAGGCTCCCGAGTTCCCGGAGGGCGGCGCCGACCCCTTTCGCAGCCACAGAGCGCGCGGCGAAACGCGGGCAGGGCGCGTCCCGGTGTGCGGGAGCCGGGAGACCTCACCCGCCTGGGCCGCAGCGCAGCGCCCGACTTCCAGGGACCGCGGCCTGCTGCCCGGCCCGTTTGGTGGCCACCCGGCCAGACATTTCAGTCACAAAGGACTCCGACCCCCAGCGCGCTGCGAGCTCTAGATTTTCCGACAACTTTCAAGTTTCTCAAATTCTGTTCTTCCGCAAAAAGAGTAGGCGGGTCCTGTGTCCTGGCTGCGGCGCATCCTCGGCAGCCGCTCAGACTTGGAAGAACTTGCTCCAGAACTGCGTCTGGGCTGAGTGGGGCCTCGTACTTGGCTCAGAGACTGAGTCCAGTGGAAACGACCCTGAAAAACTCCCAGCTCAGTCCATCTACTGGAAGCCTAGCTGAGGCTTCCAAATAGTTACCTCCCTCCCTCCCCATTTTACAAAACTCACACACTAATTTGTTTTAAATTTAGATTAAGCTTTTTTTTTTTTGTATTACAACCATTGACATTTTAAAAAATCAAATTCTTACATCATTTTTATCTTACTGAACAGATTACGAATTATGAATGATTTAATACAATTATGAAAAATTAAATGCACCAACGCTTTTTACAGCCTTTAATTTTATGTCATTTTTTAACAATTATACTGTGATACACATAATATAAAATATGTATAGAAATTATAATATAAAATAATATATAAAATAATATAATAATATAGTTATTTTAAGATTTTTACGTCCTACTTTCCTGTAATAAAAACATACGTGCACACTACAATTAACTTTGTAGATGGCATAAAGCTCTAGTTTTTATTAGAATTCCTATGCATTGAACTATCATTAAAATTGTTATTTGTATATAATTAACCATAACAAAATATTATGAATTTACAAACTAATCAGTAAATGTAAATGTAAAATAATTACATATTTATCTAAACGACACAGGCTTTTTTAATTAGTTCACATAATCATCAGTAAAGGTGCACATGGTCATAATAAGTTTCAGCATTAACTTTATGCCTAATTTATAACTTCTGAGAAAATTAATTTTAGCATACAAATAAATACAGGTCAAGTTTTGTTATACAAAATTCTCACAATTTAAACTTTCTGAATTATTTGCCAAAAATCAAATAGCAATCCACAACTAATAATTAGTTTTCACATTCTATTTGATAACTAGTTTCTCCTTCACTTCTTTAAAGTGAACAATTGGAAGCTTCCTGACTTGCTGACTTACCTGACTGTTAGAACAATTCAGTTACCTAAACCTTCCTCAGACTTTCCAGTTGTCCCTGTTGTGGTGCCAAGAGCTCCTGGCACGCTGAGTCAAGGAACATGGCCAGACTGAGAGTGAGAAGAGTGTTTTTCCTTCAGAATATGAGAGAGGACCAATTTCAGATAAAATCCATGTGGTGCCCAAGCATATAGTTGTTGACTAGGAAATGTCACCTGAAGCAACCTGGGATGTGCTGCTTACACGGCCTCCTGCATTCCCAAGGATGGGAGTGCCTTAGTTTGACGACTGCTGCACTATCCACTGGACTTCACTCCCTGAAAAGCAAGAAGAGTAGCTATTCACCCCATCATGGGTGAATACTTTGAGCATTTAAGTAAGATCACCATGGTCTTGTGACTCACAGTAGCCAAGTCATATGAAGTCAAACTCAGTCTACACCCTTTGAGAGAGCTGAAATAAGTTTGAATTTGTTCCTATATACTCAGGAAAGGAGACAAATTTCAGTAACATAAGAACATGTTTTAACTATCTGCATTAACAAGGCAAAGGAAATATATGAACTACACATTAAAATGTTGGTGTGAAAAAGCTTGTGACAATATTCCAAAGCATTTGTGATTTGTGAGGGAAAATCACATTTGGGGGGCTGGCTCTGCCATGGAAATAATTTTGGATAGAAACAAGAAAATGTAGCTCACTTATAGCTAAACATTTTAGAAGAAAGGAGGACAGTGATGCATATCAGCTGGTTTGGAGTCAAAAGTTAAATATATCTCATAAAACAGACTAAACAGCAATGTAATTTGCATGTACGCTACAGTACAGAACTGAAAACACAATGACCCAGAATACAAGGGCATTGGCCCCTCCTGGCCTCACTGGGCACACACTGCAGTGCCCTGCACCTCAGGCCTGGGCACACCTGAACACACCTGCCCTTGCCTCTGCCTCACAGCCTCGCATGACCCTAGCAGAGATAATGACTCCAGGACTCATTTTGAGGGGTCCTAAGTCCTTTCAATGCAGTTTCAGGTACTAAAAAATGAAAACCAGAAATTGCAAGATAACAAGTTTCTTAAGTTCAAATTGCTTCTGAGGTGCCTGAGGATCTGGAGGATAATGCAGCAGCTTCTCTGCAGAAGGAATGTGGCCCCCAGAGAGCCCTGGGCAGGCAGGGAGGAAGCCAGGAGTCCAGCCTCTCAACAAGTGTCACTTTAGACAGACAGGGCTCCTTTCCTTGTGTTGCATCTGAGCCTTCAGACACTAGGCAGAGAGGCTGGGAGGGAATCGAGGTCTCCAGAAAACTCACATAAATCTCAAGGTGCTCATAATTTTCAGGTGGGTTCCATCAAAGTTCCTAACCATTGGTTGAAGTTGTCCAGTGAGTGCTGGATGAGACACTGGGAATTTAATACAAGGAACCCAGTGTGTGTGCTACCCTTGGAAGGTCAGGAGTCATTGGGGATGCATTTCAAAAGCCTACAGCATCTTAATTCATTCCCTGCTGAGATGGAGAGCTGGCTTCTGCTAAGAGGTCCCAGGAAATGAGAACAAAAGCCAAAGAGAGGGTGAGGGCCCTGGCCTCAAACCCCTGGTTCACAGCAGCTAGGACCACACTCTAGCCCACTGAATCAGCCCTCTGGCCACAGCCCACTGGACCCTCCTCTCCCCTCAGCTCCAGAGACACCCCTTTCCCCACAGCTCCTCTCAACTGCCCCTCTCTCCATCATTTCCACTGAACTATTCATGATTCCATTCCATCTTCTTATGGCCATCTCTTCCTGCCTCCACTCTTGCCCTAATGACATCTAGGACAAATGTCCAGTACAAACTGGTTTTAAGCCTCACTCGATAGCAGACACATAATCTTTCAAGCCTACACGTTTTGTCTGTGCCTTTGGTCTGTCCAAGCCATTGAGCTGAAAGTCCAGGCCCCACCAGCCTGAAAAGACCTGTTTTCCCCACTCAAAGGGCTTCTTCGCTCCTCAAGACTGCCTCTTCTTTTGTTCTGGGCATCTCTCAGTTCCCACTTTTCCAGCATTTCCAGGCTTGGAGTTGGAGCCTTCCCAGAAGAGTCAGATGTTACCAAAGGAGAAGAGCCACTTTGGAAAAGAGTTCATCAGTTGCTTAAAAAGGTATATATCATTTTAAACATTTTAAACATGACCCAGCAACTCCACATATAGGTATCTACTCAAGGAAATGAAAATTTGTCTACATAAAACCCTGCACATAAATGTTCATAGTGATATCATTCAAAATAGCAGAAAGCAGAAATAACCCAAATGTCCATCAACTGATTAATATGGAAATGAAATGTCTTATGTCCATGCAGTAGAATATTATTCAGCCATAAAAAGAAAGAATATACCAGTTACAACATGGATGAACCTCAAAAACACACAAAGTGAAAAGGCCCAATGCAAAAGAGCACGTGCGGTAAGATCCTGCTCATGTGAAATGTCCAAAACAGGCAACTCCACAGAGAGGGAAAAAGAGTGGCTTGGCCTGGAGCTGAGGATGGCAAGTGCTGCAGATGGACACAGCGTCTGCAGGGGTGCCTGGAAATGCCCTGCACTGGAGAGCAGTGACCTTGCACCCATCCGTGGGTTTATGTAAACACGCTGAATGTACACTTTAAAAAGATGAACCCAATACTGGGAAGCCTCAGCTTCCCAAGGGGGATTCCTGGTGTCCAGGAGGTTAAGACTGGCCTGGTTGACATAGTGAGACCCTGTCACTTAAAAAAAAAAAAAAATGAATTTTATGGCATGTAAATCATAACTGTAGCCATTGTTTTTGTTGTTGTTGTTTTTGGTGCTGGGTTTGAACCCAGGGGCGCTTTACCACTGAGCCACATCCCCAGCCCATTTCATTTTTAATTTTGAGACAGGGTCTTATTCAAGTTGCTCAAGGCCTTGCTAAATTGCTGAGGCCAGCTTTGAACTTGAGATCCTCCTGCCTCAGCCTCCTGAGCTGCTGGGATTATAGACATGCACTGGGTTTGTTTGTTTGTTTGTTGTTTGTTTTTAATGAGTCCAAGAGTTTCCTAAAGTGGCTGTTCCAATTTACATTCCCAGAGCTTGTACTGTCTCTTCATTACAGCCAACCCTGTATGAGGAGGTATGTTACGCTGCAAGTGTGGCTCAGTGGTAGAGCACTTACCAAAGACCTTGAAAATAAAAAGTCCCTTGAAGGTTTTTTTTTTTTTTTTTTTTTTTTTTTTTTCCTGTACTTAGGAATGACCAATGTTAGGTTTTTTTTTTTTTTTTTTCTTTTTTTTCATGTGCTCATTCATCTTTGATGAAATGTCTATTCTATCCTTTGCCCCTTTTTAATTGGGCTGTTTGTCTTCCTCTTTTTAAGTTGGGGTGAAGATCTGTTTTTCCAGTGTAGCAATTAAAACAATTTAGGAAGTTGATACTTACCTAAAACCAATAGGTATACCAATATACTAATTTTAATTATTTGTTTAGAGACAGAGTCTTCACATGTGGCCCAGGCTGATCTCCTGGGCTCAAGCGCTGTGCCCGTCTCACCCTCTGATACTGGGACTACAGGTGCTTGCCACCATGCTTGACTTAACACATTCATTTTTTAAGGGACCTTCTATGGCAACATACACAATGTAAACTGAAAACCAAAGCTCACTCTGTGGCTTTTTAAGGTTCAACATTTTTTAAGTGCTTTATTTTTGTCCGTGTATCAAGTCATGCATGACAGTGAGGTTTGTTTTGACATATTCGTACATGCACGGGATACAGGTGGCTCCATTTCAGTCCCCAGTGCTTCCTCTTCACATCACCCCCTCTCCCCATTCCTCTTCCTCTACTTACCGGTCTTCATTCTATTTTTATTCTTAATTGGGGTTTTATAGATGTACATAGAGGTGGAAATCACCAGGATACATTCCTATGTGGAAGAAGCACAATTTGTCAATTTCATTCCAAAGTTCATTCCTTTTCCTGTCTGTCCCTCCCTCCCCTGAACTGCCTTCCTCTATTTCATTGAGCTCCGCTCCATTTTCATGGAATCCTCCCCCCACTTTTTTTCCCTTACTTTGCTCTAGCTTCTGCATATGAGAGAAAAGATTTGACCCTGGGCTTTCTGAATCTGGCTTATTTCATTTAGCCTGGTGTTCTCCAGTTCCATCCATTTACCAGTAAATGCCATAATTTTATTATCCTATGGGCAAAAGAACTAAACAGACATTTCTCAAAGCAAAAAATACAAATGGTCCACAGGTAAAATGTTCAACCTCCCTAGCAATTAGGGAAATGCAAATCAAAACTACATCGAGCAAGGCTCCTGGCACATGCCTGTAATCCAGTGGCTCTGGAGGCTGAGGCAGGAGGATAGTGAGTTCAAAGCCAGCCTCAGCAAAAGCGAGGCGCTTAAGCAACTCAGTGAGACCCTGTCTCTAAATAAAATACAAAATTGGACTGGGGATGTGGCTCAGTGGTCCAGTGCCTCTGAGTTCAATCCCAGGTGCCAAAAACAAACAAAGGAACAAACAAACAAACTCAACAACTATATCGAGATTACTCTTACTCCAACCTGAATGGCCATCATCAAGAATATAAATACTAATAAATGCTGGTGAAGGTGTGGGGAAAGGGTACACTCATACATTGCTGTGGGACTGCAAATCAGTACAACCATTTTGGAAAGCAGTATGAAGATTCCTCAAAAAGTAGGAATTGAACCACCATAAGACCCAGTTATCCCTCTCCTTGGTATTTACCCTAAAGAACTAAGATCAGCATACTGTAGCACATCCATGTTTATACACCCACATAGCCACAACAATGTTTATAGCAGGGTAACTCACGATAGCCAAGCTATGGAACCCGCCTGGTGCCGTCAACAGATGGATGGAGAAAGAACACGTGGTGTACATTCCACGGCTCTTGGACGGGGCTGAGTCTGCTGACCTCTCCTCTCACCTCACTCAAGTTCCTTCATTCACTCTCCCCTGGCCCTGACCACGGATGCTCCTTAAAGGTGTCTACTGGGCTGGTGACTGTCTTTGCTCCTGCCGCTGCTGGGCCAGAAGCCTCTCCCCCCAGATCATCTCACACTCCCCAGCTTCTCACTCTTATCTCCACTCATGTGACATTCTCTGGGATTTTTCACTGGCCAGAAAATCAATCGCTGAAGTAATGAATCCACCCATATAGTTTTATGTTTACTGATCACCCATCAAGGGCTTCCAGTGGTCTGGTGTATGGAGGCACCAATGGCCACAGCAGCACACATTTCAGGGACAGGCTGTGGGAAGTGAGGCAAAAGCTCTCTGTGAGGTGAAACACTGAGGGAACTAGAGAAAGGGGTAAAAGGAAACCTGCCAACCTGCACGGAGCTGTCCACTGAGGGCACAGATCAGAGTGTGGCTGATACGCTATGAAATATGGAGCAGTTCGGTGACTGAGCAGGCACGCAGGAGGGAGCGGTGGGAGACAAGCTCTGACGGCAATGGGGCTGGGCAAGAGTTTCAAAGACATAAAGCTTCAGGTTTGAGCCAGGTGTGGTGGCGCACGCCTGTAATCCCAGCAACCAGGGAGGGTGAGGCGGGAGGACTGATTGCAAGTTCAGGGTCAGCCTCAGCAACTTAGCAAGACTGTCAGTCTCAAAATAAGAAAGGGGTGAGGATGTGGCTCAGTGGTTAAGTGGCCATGGGTTCAATCCCTGGCATCAAAAAAAAAAAAAAGCTTTAGGTTTTACTTTGAGTAAGATGCGAGAGAATGATTAGATTCATATTCATTAGACTGTGGAATGGAGAGTATCATGCGGCAGAAACAGGAAACCATTCGAGAGGCTTCTGTGATGCTCCAAGTCAGAGGGACAGTGACTCAGACCTGACAGCCCTGGAGGTGGAAAGATGCCATCAGATCCAATTATGTATTTAAAGTAGAACCAGCAGCAATAGGTGGTGAATTATTCATTCACTCAGCAAACATTTATTGATTGCTGACTCTCTACACCTCTAGGAACAAAGTGACTAGCAGTGGACAGGAGAGCTGAAAACCCCTACCCTCAAGAGCTCACTGTCTAGTAAGAGACAGAAATAAGTCACATTGTTTTGGTTTGCTTTGTGTTTTGGTGCTGGGAACTGAACCCAGGGTCACTTTACCACTGAGCTACATTCCCCAGTCCTTTTTATTTTTATTTTGAGATGAGTCTCACCAAGTTGCCTCCTGAGTCGCTGGGATTATTGGTGTGCACCACCGCACCTAAGCCACATAAGTTTTAAAATATTTAAATTCATATATAATATTTTATATCATATTTATATATAATGTTTCTCACAGTGATAAGTGCTATGAAAAGGAACAGAATCAGGCTGGGAAGGGGTTAGGCCAGGAGGGCCACAGGAAGTCCTTTCTGAACAGACGCCACGGGGATCTGATCCAGGCAAGGGAGCAAGTCCCTGGGTTTATGGAAACAGCAAAACGCACGGAGCGGAGCAGGAGCAGCCCGCGGCGCACAGAGCCCCTCCAAGGTGGCGGGCGGGGTCGAGAGACCGGGAGTAGACAGGGCGAGGTTGTGGGACAAGAGAAAGCTGGAAAGCAGTGAGGGGCAGGACTGCACGTCGGGACCACCAAGAGGCTGAAGACGCGGTGGGGCAGACAGCCAGGACCAGAGGAAGCGGCCTCGGAGGGTCCAAGGAGGTGCGGGGGTAGGAAGGGCGGGCGGAAGTGCAGGCAGGGCGCAGAAGCAGCGCAGACCATGGAGCGGAGGAGCGGGAGGGCAGAGGGAGGGCGACCCGAGGGCTGGAGCAGAGAATCCGGCGCAGTCCCAGCAGGCCCGACCTTCAGGCTTGGCGTCCCTGCCCCGCTGCAGCGGTTCCTATAGACGCTTGACCTGCCAGGAGAGGCGTCGGAAAAGACGCCTGAGCCAGCCCCTCGAGACGTGATAAAGGTCCTCGGCAAGTCGGGGCAGGACACCGGAGTCCTCTCACCCGCGCTGCATTCATGGCCCTTGGGCTCGCCCTGTGGCTGGGCCCTCTGCTCCTGGCCTCCCTCTGGGGGCTTTCGGCTCCAGGTAAGTGGGGACTGAGGGTCCAGAGGGGGCTGGGGGCCACCTGACTTCCCCCCTGTGTCTTGCAGCCTTGCTCCTCAGGCGCCTGGGGGAGCACCTTCAGCGTCTTCAGGAGAGCTCTGGCCCGCGCCTACTCCTGGGCCCAGGCGCTGCAGCCCTCCCGAGAGCAGGGTGGCTGGAGCAGCCGCTGGACCCCTTCAATGCCTCCGACGGGAGGTCCTTCCTGCAGGTGAGGCCGGAAGAGGACCTCGCTGCCCACACTGGCCTGCCCTCGGTGAACAACTCTGGCCTCCTGCCTCTCAGTGTACTGCCCTGCAACCACACCTCTGCCCCGACCCGAGTCTCATGCTGCTTACCAGCATCAGGTCCCCTTGGAGTCCCTTAGTGCAGCGCCCCCGCACCAGGTGTCAGCTCCACTTAGTAGAGCCCCCCACCAGTCTCAGCTTTACCTTTACTCTCCCCTCTCTCCTCGTATCCCACATCTTGGTCCCTGGTGAGCTGTCCGTCACTCTTTCCTTCTCTGTCCCTCTTACTCTCTCAGTGCCGCTCAGTGCCCCCTCTCCTCGTCCTGCAGACTGCACATGGAGCCTTCCACCAGTGTGTAACAGCGGTGTGAACTAGCACTGTAATCAGACCTGACTCACAACAGTCATTCACAAATTCCTTTTAAATGCACAAATAAGTTTCCGTTTCCCAGGGCCTCCTTTATATGCAGTCTCCCAAGCTCAGTCCCTATTCCTGAATCCACCCAAATTCATTACATATCCTATGATTATTACTTCAAGAAATAGCAAGTGCCTGATATGCAGCAGCCACCCCTGGGGTGGGTGGCTGGGGACCTAGGAATGAAAGAGCAGACTAAAATATCTGCATATGTAGCTCTTGCACTCTGCATGAGGAGAAAGGAGAGAGGTAAACCCACAAATAAACTTACTGCTGCCTGGAGGGCGGAGAGGAAGAAGGTCAGCACTGTCAGCATTCTCGTGACAATGCCCTTCTTCTCCCTCTTCCCACCCCACAGCGGTACTGGGTGAATGACCAGCACAGAGCTGGCCAGGAGGGACCTGTATTCCTGCATCTTGGGGGTGAGGGGCACCTTGGTCCTGGCTCAGTGATGGCAGGTAAGAGGCAAGGGTGGGAAGAGGCATGGTCAGGAGCTGGTGAGGACAGGAGGGGACTGCAGTGGTGGCACTGTGAGGCCTGGGGGCACAAGGGCCTGTGCCCAGCTTGCATCTCCCTCCCACCACATGCTTCTCACAGGACACCCTGCAGCCCTGGCCCCTGCCTTTGGGGCCCTGGTGATAAGCCTGGAACACAGATTTTACGGCCTGAGCATACCCTCCGGAGGCCTGGGCATGGCCCAGCTTCGCTACTTGTCCAGCCGCCACGCGTGAGTGGGGCAGGGAACGTTTCTGGGTTACAGGACTAGGAATGTCTGCTCTTGGTCCCTCTGCATCTGAGCCTCTCTTCTCCACTGTCGGTGCCACTGACGTCTCTGGCTGCCAGTCTTTCCCACACTGTCTTACTCTATCTCTGTCTCCCACCGTCCCAGCTCTTCTCCTACCCTCCATTCTTGTCTCTCTGTCTCACTGTGGCACACTGATCCGGATCACCAGCCCCTCCCCAGGCTCCCTGGTTCTGCCCTTGACTTGCAGGTGGAAACCAGAATGATCCTGTTAGGATACACACCCGGTCATGACCCTCTCTGGCTCCAGTCCCTCATGTGCCCCATACTGCTCAGAGCGAAGCCCAAGTATTTAATGGGCCCACAAGGCCACCAGTCACAGGGCTCTCACCTGCACCTCCCGCGCTCACCAGCGGCATGGAGGTCCTTGCTGCTCTCCAGACGCAGCGGCATTCCTGTCTTGGGCCTCTTAAGGCTTCCCTCTGCAGGAGTGCTTCCCCCAGACCTCTGCAGGGCCACTCCCCACCTCCTTCTGTGCCCGGCGTCCCCGGGTTTCATGTCCTCCACAGGACACTGTCCCCCTCCTACCCAGTGTCTCGTCTTCCTAGCAGCATCTTTGCCGATCTCTCATTCTTGCCTCCGCCTCTCTGTGCCCACATCTTTCTCTTTGTGTGTCTCTACATCTCAATTTCCCACAAACTAAACAGGCTTCTAACTGCAGCAATATGCCATTAAATGCAGAAAGAAAGCCGTCAGGAGGAGAAGAGGATGTTGGATGTATCCCTGTATTTCTCTGCCTTTCCTGTGCCTCAGCTTCTCCCATACCTTTTAATCCATCCAGCCCAGGACCCTTCCTCCTCCGAGTAGCTCACTTCCTCGGTCTTCAAGTCCTCGCTGTTTGTAGAGTTTTAATATAAAATGCCCTGGAGCCCAGTACGGGCGTGCACATCTATAATCCCAGGTGCGGGCGGTTGAGGCAGGAGGATCACAAGTTCAAGGTCCATTTCAGCCACTTAGCGAAGCCCTAAACCACTTGGCAAGATAAGAAATGAAAAGGGCTGGAGATGTAGCTCGGTGGTAAAGCATCCCTGGGTTCAAACCCCAGTACAGAAAAAATGGGGGAAAAATGCCTCGGAAAGTTTTCCTTTTTTACCTAAAACGGTCAAAGGCGGGGTGGGGGTGGGGTGAGTAGAGGCTTCCCAGCAGGAGAGGACAGGATCTCCCCTGGCCTAGGCACAGGCGTTTTCGGAAATGCACGTGACCTACAGGTCCCTCCGAAAAGCCTGAGAACAGAGTTCGGCCTCCGGCCTGACAGCCCATCCAAGTCTCCGGGTCCGCGTCCCGCGGGTTGATGGGGAATCTGCTGGAATCCACACCGCGGTGGGTCGACCGAGCCGCCCCTGTCCCCAGGCTGGCCGACGTGGTCTCTGCCCGCCGAGCGCTTTCCCGCCTCTTCAACGTCTCCTCCTCCAGCCCCTGGATTTGCTTCGGAGGCTCCTACGCCGGCTCCTTGGCCGCCTGGACCCGACTGAAGGTCCTGGGACTCCTGCGGTGGGCCGGGGGAGGGAACCGAACGCGGGGTCCGGTCGCGCGTAATAGGACGCCCGCTCCACGACCCTCCGCGTGCACGGCCGTCTCACCCGGGCGCTGGCCAGCGCGCCGAGTGCCACCAGGCGGAGGGCGCGGCGCCCGGCGCGCGCTGACGCCCCTCCTCTCTCAGTTCCCGCACCTCATATTCGCCTCGGTCGCCTCCTCGGCCCCGGTGCGGGCGACGCTGGATTTCTCCGAGTACAACGACGTAAGAACGTGGGCGACAGGTGCGGGAGCGGGGTCCCAGCTCGCGGGCCCTGGCCAGCCCTTGAGTCTCTTTCCGCGCCCGACCACAGGTGGTGTCCAGAGGCCTAGCGAGCGCGGCGATTGGCGGGTCGCTGGAGGTAGGAGGCGAGACCCCCGGCGAGGGGATGGGGCGAGAGGCCGGCTCCCGGAGGCCGGGCCGCGCGCAGCCCGCGGGGTGGGAGCCCGGGCAGCTAGCGGTTTCGGAAGGAGGCGGGAACCGGTGGGCGGGGCTTGGAGGGACTGGTCTATCCCGAGGGCGGGTTCCGTGTGGGCGGGGCGTCAGAAGCCGAGGCGCACCCAACCTGGGAGCGGGCCCGGGAGGATCCCGAGCTGCGTGTGTGCGCGCCCCGGGTGCGCGTGGCCGGAGGGCCGGAGTCAGACTGCGCGCAGGAGCCTCTGTAGGACCTCGGTCCGACCTCGGGCCTGGGTCTTCTCCCACACCACCCCTCGCTCTCCAAGTGTCGGGCCGCGGTGTCCGCAGCCTTCGCGGAGGTGGAGCGGCGGCTGCGCGCGGGCGGGGCCGCGCGAGCCGCGCTTCGGGCGGAGCTGCGCGCCTGCGGGTCGCTGCGCGAAGCTGAAGACCAGGCGGAGCTCCTGGGGGCGCTGCAGGCCCTAGTGGGGGGCGCGGTGCAGTACGACGGGCAGGCGGGGGCGCCGCTGAGCGTGCGGCAGCTCTGCGGACTGCTCGCAGGCCGTGGCAACGGCAGCCACCCCGCGCCCTACGGTGGACTTCGGCGCGCGGTGCAGGTGAGCGCCCAGACCACCCAGCACGCAGACAGGAGCTAGCCGACCAGGGCCCCTGCTGCACCCCCTCTGCGTGGCTTAGGCGAGAACCCTCTCAGGGTCTTAGCTTCTCATCTGTAAAATGGGGATGATACCTTACAGAGCTGACGTTGGCAAGGTGAAAAGAGAGACCTGTAAAGCAGGTAGCTGGGAGCTTAGAACGCAGTATGCAAATGTTAGAAAGTCTGGTTATTATCTGTTTTGCCTCTCGTTCTGTCCTCTTTTCTGGGCCTACAGCAGTGCCCTGCACATAGCAAGTGCTCAATTAGTATTTAATGAAAAAGCATAGCTTTGGGAACAGCTCTCCTGGGAACTGGGCCCACACCTCTGAATCCACAATTGCAACCCACTTTTCTGGTGCTATTTGGACTGGGTGCTGTAAGACGTGCCTCACATATTATTCCATTGAATTCTCAGGAGATAGGCCTATTACAATCCCCACTTACAAAAGAGGAAACTGAAGTCCCAAAGATTGTCACTTGCCCAAGAACTCACAGGTGATAAGCGCCCAATCACTAGTTTACAGGGGCCCAAACATTCTCCTGCTCTGACCATTGACTACCAGGAGCTCACACTCCTATAGGTCTGAGAGGCCTCTGGCCTGACTTGCTGGGCGGAGAAGAAACTTATGTGTGTGTGGGTTCTGTTTCCTAGATTGTCACACACAGCCTGGGCCTAAGGTGTTTAAGCCTTTCCCGAGCAGAGACAGTGACACAGCTGAGAGCCACCAAGCACCAAGCATCTGGCCTGGGTGACCGGCAGTGGTTGTATCAGACGTGCACAGAGTTCGGCTTCTGTGAGTGGCTGGCGTGACCATTGCCCCAAACATACATGCTGTGCATACCAGTGGCCATCACACAGGTGATCTGGGCTGATCTTCATTCCGTAGGATGGCTCACCTAACCTTGGGTACACTGCAGATGCTGGGCTGGGGAGGGTGAGCTTGGACCTCAGGGGCCTCTTCATGCTCACACGCCGACCTTCAGCCTGCTCCTCCTGTGTTCCCATCCCAGCGATGTCCACACTCTCTCCCTGCCACCAGGCCAGAATCCTGAGTTGAGTCTTAAATACCTCTTCCACCCCATTCAGATGACCTGTTAGTCACTGAGTGCCACCACTCTTGGGTCCCTCCTGTTCCCTCCCCCTTTTTCTTCCCTGCTAGGGTCCTGAAGAGGCCCACCCACTCCTCCCTGGACCCTGACCAGCTCTCTCCCAGGTTTCCAGGCTTTTCCAGGTCTCCCTGTACAGTCCACCACACAGCACTCAGGAAGGTCCTTGTTCCTCTGCTCAAAACCTTCCCTTGGCTTCTGAGTGACCTCAGGGTGGGGTTACCAGACAAAATACAGGTTACCCAGTTAAATTTGAATTTCAGATAAACAAAAAATATTTCATATTCATGTGTCCCAAAGGTGGCATAATAAAATGTGCTCATTTGAAATTCAAATTTAGCTAGATATCCTGTGTTGTTAAATCTGGTCATTCTAACCCAGAGTTCAGTTCAAAATCCTCTCGTCTTTTGGAGGGAGTGAGAATAGTGGTTTAAACTAAAATATGCAAATTTCACTTCCATGTCCTCCCTATGTGATCTTGGGCAAATCTGGGCAAGTGACTTGGGTCTCTATGCCTCAGTGTCTACATCTCTAAAATAAAAATAGTTAGGGTCCTTCTCTCATACGGCTATTTCAAGGATTAAAGGAGGTAATGTAGGTAACATGCTAAGAATACTGCTGGTGGGCAGTAAGTATTCTGCAAATGCTTGCTGCTGAGGCGTTGCGCGTTCTGATCCTCGAGAGCCTGTCTTCCTAACGACTTTGGAAGGCTTGCAGGTGCTGTTCAGGCTGCGGGATTGCACATTCCCGATTCTCAGAGCTTCCTCATCCTCAAGTCTCCACAGGAGATGCCCCTCAGGAAGCCTTCCCACGCCCACCTTGGTAGCTGTCTCCTCTTCCAACAGTCCAGTCTGTCACCATGCCTTTCTTGTCCACTCCCCCCCATTGTCCTGCAGCAAGCAGCAGAACCCAAACCTGTCTTGTTTGCCACAGTGCCCAATAGTCCAATATCTGAGTACAAGGTAGGTACTTAGTAAATGGAAAGGAGTGAGTTAGTGTGGGGTCACAGACGCTAGGTTTTCCCTGACTGCAGTGAGCTCTGGGTTTCAAGTGGAGACCTGGTCCAGTTGCAGCCTCAGTCACTGCAGAGCCCTCTCCTCTCCACACCTGCGCACATCTGTCTCCTCCGTGCATTGTGCTTTCTCTTCTCTCTGGCTTGCTCTGATTCCACAGGACTTGCACCTGCGAGGTGTCCTTGAGCCCATGGTGGCTCCCCTGGCATCCCACCTCCTGGCCAGCTCTCACTGCAGCAGCCCCGTCCCTCTGGGCGGTCACCTCTGGGGATGCTGCTCTCTGACAGCACTGCAGCTCCCTGAGGAGAGCTCAGTAATGGTGGTGGAGAGTCGGGGGCTGGCTCTACCTGTTTCTTACACTCAGGTGTCTCCCTCCTCAGATGTCACCTGCAAGGGTCCTGGATGTCCTTTCTCCCAGCTCCCAGCCCTGCCTTCCGAGTTGGACCTCTGTGAGCAAGTGTTTGGACTCTCGGCTTCCTCTGTTGCTCAGGCCGTGGCCCAGACAAACGCCTACTACGGTGGCCAGAAGCCTGGTGCCACCCGAGTGCTGTTTGTTAATGGTGAGCCTGCCACCAGCACCCGGTGGGAAAGCTCTGCCAGGCCAGCTCAGCACACCGACCTCTTCTTTCTTCTCAGGGGACACAGACCCCTGGCATGTACTAAGTGTGACACAGGCCTTGGGACCTTCAGAGCCGGCCCTTCTCATCCCGGGTGCCTCCCACTGCTTGGACATGGCACCCGAGAGGCCCTCAGACTCTCCCAGCCTCCGCTCCGGGCGCCAGGTGAGAAAAGGCTCAGGTACCCCGTGCTCTCCTTGGCATGCTTATCCCACGTCCCTTCCTTCTACTGGTGCTGGGTCTGACCTTCAGAACGGTTCCCACCTCTCCACAGAACATCTTCCGGCAGCTGCAGACCTGGCTCAGGCAGGCAAATCAGGGCCAGCTTCCCAGAGGGGCCTGAGCCCTGCCCCTCCACTGCTCCCTGCCTGGCCACCTTCCTCCTGGACATACTCATTCACTGGACAAAACAAGGCCTCTGGTTTAGAAGGAGATTCCCAGGGATTGGGATTCTGTGCATAACTGGCTGTGTCTACAAACATCCTCACTCCCAGGCCACAAGTGCTTTGTTACAGGAAAGAATGTGCAAATACAGTGGTGACCCTTCTCATTGTGGATGTTAGTGTTTTGCATGTTAAATGTCAGAGAGATGCCACTCTTTCTGCTCTGCTCTGTCAGAGGAGTGTTCTGCCATCATACTGAACAACAGCTCCTCTTTTATTTCTGGAGGAAGAGAACTTGCTGAAGGCCCAAGCTCCTACACTCCCAACACCCCCGCCCACTTCCATCTTTTTCTCTACAGTATTTGTCATCATTTACTTTATTATGTAATTTGCATTATTATTTCATATTCTGTGTAATGGTAAGCTTCATAAAGAGGGAATTTTATCCACTTGTGATTTTATATCCTCAGTTTCTAGGATAGTAGCCAGCACAAAACAGACAAAAATGATGCACAAGCCAGATTTTCATTGTGTAGCTTGCAGGGGAGAACAGGATCCCAAGAGGTGACTGTTCACCTCAAGGAAGCAAAGGCCACAATACGCATATTTAAACCTGGTCCTCTCAACTCACACGAAATATTTGTTTCAGTACTGGGTCTGTGGTGGGGAGTGGGTGCCAGGGTGGGCCCGTACAGCAGAAGAGGTAGAGGAAGTTCTTGATAGTAATCGAGAATCCCCATTGGAAAACTTACACCGGCCTGTGATCCTAGAAGCTCCGGGGAGGGTGAGACGGGAGGACAGCAAGCTCAGAGCCAGCCCCAGCAATTCAGTGAGGCCCTGCGGAGCAGCCTGCAAGGTCCAGCGCGGAGCGCAGCCGCGGGCGTCGGCTGGTCTGCAGGCTCTTGAGTAGAGCCTGGTGTGGGATGTGGACCTGGGTCCCTTAGTGTGGAAGAGACTGGCTGTCCCAGAGGAGAGAGGGCCCCTCTGGGCTCGAGTGGACCATCACTCTGTCCACAGCGGGGAGGTGGAACCAAGAAGGAACTCAGGATTGTCCAAAGTGTTTCCAGATCTTGATTTTTTTTTTTCTCCCAGAGAAATGTTGAAGAAGCGAGATTGTTGGCTTGGCTTAGTCATTGATGGTCTCTGTAGAAGAGTCAAGCTTTAGTGTGCTGGCCAGCTAGCTCATTAGGTTGCAGTGTGTTGATAATAATACCAGTCCCATGTGGGCCATGTCAGCCTTTTTACAGTACTTAACACCCGTGGTCTCTTGTGGGGACTTTTCTTCTAATGTGTCTTCAACAACAAAGCAGATGGCCAGCACAGAACCAGAGCATGGTCATCAAAATGAATGGTCAGTGCATGATTTGGGTAATTTACAGAAGTAACCTGCAAGAGCTGGAATGGAGAGATGTTTTTTGAAAAAAGGTAAATTAAGAAAAAGTCAATTCCTGTCTTATTTTAGAAAAAAACACTTAATGACCTTTTAAACAAGAAGAAAGTGCCATCTGGGTGCTTGGGTATCATACTTGACTGGAGCATGATGCTCGTAACATCATGGTGCTGTTCCGCCCAAGCCAAAGACCAGTTTATTCTTTTTCTACACAAATAAGGCCCGCTCAGACCTGAGGTCCACTCCCAGGTCTCCTCGGATGTCTGTGAGAAGAACTTCCCCATGAGAGTGCAGAGCAAACCAAAAGCTGCCTAACAGACACATGGGCGGCCACTTCCCCGTGGCCAGGCCTGCCGCCAGCCATCTCCAGAGTGAAGGTGGGCACACCAGCCTGGGAAAGCTAAGGGCGTGTGGCATTACCTTTTGCCTTTGGGAAACACTCATGAAAGTTAACCTACTTGGATTGTTTCAGTCTTACAAGAAACAAAAACCATCTGCACTTCCTACACTTTCATACCTGGGTAATTGCCAGTTCAGTGAAAGAAAACAAAATTCTTAAAATGGCAGGTGTGAACAATTGTCATTAAAATCAACACAGTAGGAGAGACACCAAGAGCTTCACTGTAAACATTCTGAAGACTGATTTCAATTGTACAGACTCACTGTTTTTAAAACACTCAATTAAAGTTTAATTTGGGGGTAAGAAATATGCATTTCAAGTTAGAGAACAGTAGGAGTGTGAAAAGTCTCTTCTTCTCACACCTCGCCCACCCCAAATCATTTGCAACTTCAGAGGTAAACTCTGCACGTAGCTGTTTGTGACTTTCTTTACACAAGCACCTATTTGTGTAAATTATCGATATCCCTTCTCTTCATAAAAGAATCAATACATTTACACATTGTGCTCCAATTGGCCTTCATTGCTTAGCAAAGAGACTTAGCATCATTGCATTATCAGTGTTTAGAGATCTATTGAACAAACTGTTCAAGATTGGACATTTGGCCAAATCAAAGTGCACTTTCACCCAAACACACTGGCATATTCAGCAGAAGTTAAACCCAAAATGTTCTGATCTTTTGCATTATTGGAGGAGGATCTGCAAGAATCTGCAGGAAGAGTAGCTGGAGAATTCCGTATTTGCATATTTAAAACTTTTTTCTATAGTCTTGGCTAGTTATATATTTCTTGGCTCATACTTTTATTTCTATTCTTAATGCTGGGTCTAATTTTTTTTTTTATTTTGGTCTTTAAAAGCCCAATGCTTGGCTTGTGTTCACAAACTTTTCTTGAATAATAGTTTTGATTGCTACTTTTACTCTACTGATTCTTTTCTTTCAGGAAATCCAATTGCATATGTATTGGATTTTCTTTACCTAACCTTTATTTCAGTCATTTTTCTATGGCCCGTTTTTACTTCTTTACCTCCTCCAGAGAGTGAAAAGGTGGTAAAGAAGTAAAAATGGACCTTTCTCTACCTTTCTTTCTTATTATTAAACATGTTTTAATTTAGTTTCCTTTGAGTGTCTTGTAGCTTTCATTTCCCCCCCCCCCAATTAATAATTTTTTTTATTCTGGAAAAGCAAATCAAATTCATACTCAAATAAACACTGACATTGCAAAGTACAGGAAAAGGGAGGAGGAAACAAAACTGTCTACAAATCCTGCTCATCCTGTCTCACCCAACAAGACCATAATGCTTTCTCCTATATTCAGTCACTTACATAACAAACCACAAACAAAATCTCTGGAAGACACTGCTTTTCTTTGAGATGGCAGGGAAAGGGACCGGAAGTAAGGATAGGCGGCTTTATTCTTTGGGCAGATCCTCTCGGTCATTATAGATATTGCTGCACTGTTAATAAAAAAATACACGCTTCCCTGTAAAGCATTTTTTAAAATTTCCAAGGATGAGAGGGCTAAAATCTGAGCTCGAGTATACCTCCGAATACACTGTTGTCCATTCCCGGACCTCCGTGTGTTATCTCTTGGTTGTTCTCCGGATCAGGGCCGTGCTCTGTTCGTGAGCCCCCGTAGGGCAAGCTTTTCTGCAGAGTCATATTTCCTCAGGGCCCAGTCCTGGGATCCGCGTGTTCCACTGGCATTCTAGATGCAGCTGGGCGTCCTTCACCTCCAGAGTGCTGGACCTGGGGTGCCCAGCAGGCTGCTGCCATCACACTCTCCATAAATCATCAGCAGGCTGCAGCAGCATCTCCTCCACATCTTGGTCCAGCTGCTCATTTGGATCCACTTCTCTTACTAAGTCCTGTAACTTCTTCTTGGTCAATACCTGATTGTCTTCAGGGCTGAAAGGACCTCCTGTCCCAGGAGTGCCTGGAATTTTTACCACTGCAGTGCTGCTGGCCATGGAGCCTTGGGAAGGCCACCGGCTAGAGCCGGTTTTACGGATGAGAACCTGGAGCGGTTGGTTAGGGCTGAGGGGCCAGACTGGTTCATAGTCTGTGAAGCTTTGAACTCCAGCTCACAGAGCTTGTCAAGAGCCTGTTTCCTTTTGGAGCTGCAAGGACCAAGGCCAGTCAGAGCCCAGTCTTCTCCACAACCTAGTTCTTCCATCGCTCACCCACGGTGGGTCTGGGTCCTGACTCCCTCCTCCCACTCTTCTTCCTCCACTGCCAGGGCTCCAGACTCATGGGCAGCAGCGTCTGTCTCCCCATGATGTGCAGAACTGTAACTTTCATATCTGATGTGATTTTTCTTTTTCTTGATTTTTTAAAAACTTAAAACTCTTACTTAATCTCATCTCACTTTTGCCCATTTCTGTTTTTACTTTAATTTCTGGTTTAAGTTGTTAATATGTGTGGTTTTCATATCCACAATGCTTGTTTAAGAATATCTCATTCAATTTAGAGAGTTGTGTTAAACTTTTACTTTTTCGTCTTGGGAGGAATTCCCGTCAGCTGAACTATTTCGAGTGTGTGTTTGTGTAGAGCAGCTTTGTCCAGATAACCCTAGGAAGAAAGAAGTGCCAGCATAGTCAGGTGAAAACTGATCAGCAGGTAGGTATGGAAAAGACCAGCCCCAAAAGATGAGAGGTAACACAATTTGGAATTGTTCTTTCAAGTTGGAAGCAGACTCAGGATTCACGTCTTGCAGTCACAAGAATCCAGATTTGAGTCCTGTCTGGTTGATTCTTTCAAATACATACATACATACGTTCTGTTCCGTGTTGGAAGTAATACTTCCCCACAATGAGCAACCTCGGTTGTCCCGTAAACCCGAAAAGGCCTTCAGAGAACAAACTTCTAAGAATCCATTCTCCTTGCCTCGTATCTCTTGACAATTTAGGAGAGGCAAATTTCAGGTTTTGGTTTCAGGACTCGTTTGGAAAGAAAACTTACAGCCAAATAAGCTTTTCACGTTTTTCCTCCTGGGCTCACCCTGGGCGCTGGGCGCTGTGCTCTACTCATGCAGGACGGAGCACAGGCACCGCATGTGGTGGGAGAGCAGCTGGTTGAGTGGCTGCTGGAAGGTAAGAACCACAGGGATTTCCCACAGCGCTGCTTGGAGGGCAATTGGAGGGGACGCTTTGGAAGTGAGAAAAAATAAATAAATAAATAAAAAGAGGCGGTCTGGCCCGTACGGGGATCGAACCCGCGACCTTGGCGTTATTAGCACCACGCTCTAACCAACTGAGCTAACCGGCCACACGCTCAAGCCGCCCCAAGTCACGTACAGCACTGTTACCGCCAGACTAGAAAGACCATCTGGGGCGTCACCTCCGCAATAAAAGGAGCGAGACCGCGTTCCGCGGAGCATCGCTCCTCCGAGACCCGCCCCGGGGGTCCTGCTCCGGGGGAGGCCTGCGCCCCCGCTGAGCTCATCCGGCTCTTCGTGGTCGTGCGCCCGGAAGCAAGTCCCGCACAAAGGCGGAGGCCCCGGGTTCGCGGAACCCAGCGCGGGACTCGCGGCCCCACCGCGGCTTCGTGCTGCGCAGCGAGGCGCCCCCGCTCTTCACGGCGGGAACCGGAGCGGGTCTGTGCCCAGCGGAGGGCGCAGGCTCCGCGGGCCCGCCCCACTCGTGGCTGATCGGTGTGTGAGGCGGCAGGCCGCCCCCCACCCGCAGCCGCGGGAGCTTTACGCAGCGCTGGGCTGCGGAGGCTCTTCCCACGTCTCCCGCGCGAGGATGCGCTTCTGCATCCTAAAACTTCCGCGAGACTTCAACAGAAGCCTTAAAAAGGGGCCGCGAGCCAGCCAGGAGTCGAACCTGGAGTCTTCTGATCCGTAGTCAGACGCGTTATCCATTGCGCCACTGGCCCGAGCGCGGAGGCCCGCGGGCGAGAGTTTGTGAAGGACCTTGGACAGTCGTCGCAGCAGGCACGCCGAGGAGGCCGCGGCGAAACCCATCGAGCCTTTCTCTTTGAATACGATCGATATCCGTAACACACCTTTGCTTTAAGTTTCTAAAAGAATGGATTTGACCTTTCGAGCATCACATGTGACAGAAGGGATTGTCTTTTGACCTGTGTGCGCCTTTCTCTTGATGTTCTCGTAGCCTCATCACTGATCGTTCGTGTTGATTTGCCACAATTCCACCTTCACCTTATTATTCCCATGCGTATTTACACTGAGCACCGGTATGCGTGCCTGGATTAGTAATGAGTACTCAGTATTATTTCTAGTTACATGTTACAGAAAGCTGATAAAGGAACGACTCATTCAAGAAGAGAAGCAAGGCAAAATCGTGCGATACATCTTGCGGCAAATAAAGGCGTGCAAAATCACCTGCATGCAAAAGGAGGCAGACGCTAAATAAAGGAAACGCGCCCTAGAAATTGTATTTTGCCTCAAATGTCGGAAATCGATTCATTGACCAAAGGAATAAAGAACAGATAATGTTATCTTTAGACAAATTGCTTGCTTATTTTAGTTTTCAAAGTTGACAAAATAGACACTTCAAAATATGGAACTACTTTTAAGAGAATGGTTCTGAGACAGACAGACACGGAGGAGAGTAACAGTCTTAACAACACAGACTTAGAAGCCAGAGTGCAAAGCTCCTTGTCCCACCTTGGTCACCTTTTGCTTAAATGGCTATGGCCAGCTCAGGGAATCCTTTCTTCTTGGAAATCTTCTCCAGAACACACAGTCCAATGTTTCGGGACAGCCAGAATGCTAGGATCACATGGAAAAGCTTTCGTTTTCAAGCTTGGAATCCCAGAGAAAGCACAAGACTTTGCATTTGGAGATTGTGATTTTTTTTTTTTTTTCCTTGAAGTAAAATATGTTTTGAAAAGCTGTTGTCACCACTAGGTTTCAGTCAGGGTCCAGCTAACAGCACACTGTGGAAACTTTCTCTAGGGTTCTCCATCCTCACCAGAATGGAATAGTAACATTTTGGGTGCCCTCACACCTGATAATTCATGTTTTTTTATTTTAGTATTTTGCATCCATGATACACTTCCTTCCTTCATACTTTCTATTTGTTAGGATTAACAGAAGTTCCATGACTCACAAGGAGAGTCCAAAGTCCTTCCCAAATGCCAGACAGGCTATGTTCAGGCTCCCAGGGGGTTTGATTTCAAAAGCCTTCAGTTTTGTGCTATGACTTTGACTTCCATCTCTCTTCCTGAGTCCTGGAGACCTCTCCGAACTTCTGCACAGCTTGCAGTGGTGGAGCAGAATGTGATGGGTGGCTTTGTCCAGTTGGCAGGGGGTGACGCTTGATGATTTATGTGCCCAGACCCTGTGCTGAGTCTAGGTGGCATCAGACATCTTATTCTGGCAGTCTATTATTCTGGTGAAATGAAAATGTTGGACATAAAATCTAGACCATTATCTTTAAATGAGTTTTATCGTCTCTGTGCCTGTGAGATGGTCAATAATGTCTTTCAATAAAGGAAGTTGCCAAACTCATCTTGCTGGAGCACAGACTTCCAAAATTCTGAGTTTTGCTTGAAAACTTGAGTTTTAACATTGGCAATCATTACTGCCAGTTGACAAACACTTGCGGGTGTGAGCTGGACATTCTTCCAAGTAAAATGACATTCTACCAAAAAGCTAGCTCAGCCCACAGGAAGACCCCCAAGCTCTCCTCCAGCACTGCCTGCACTGGGGGGCCATCTCCGGGGTTGGGCACACCAGGTCGGGTTATTTTCTTGGGATCATTCCCTGGCCTTCAAGAGACGATCACAGAGCCTTCCTTCTGTGGTCAGTTAAGCCCAGATAGGACTAGATCGAGGCTGCTGCTTCCTCCTCCTTCTCCTCCCCCTCCTCCTCCTCCTCCTCCCCCAGTTCCTCCTCCTCCCCCAGTTCCTTCTCCTCCTCCCCCTCCCCCTTCCCCTTCCCCTTCTTCTCCCTTTAATCTACTCTACGGGAAGGCCTAAAATTCTCTACTGTCTTTTGGAAAGAAAATTTCCCCCAGAATGTAGTATTTTCTCAGCGACACTTACGGACTTCCATGATTGATGTATGGAAACCCCAATAACCTTGATCGTTTCCTGGAAAAGAAGATCAATTCGACCTACCATACTGGACAGGCGGGAAAACGCTCTAGTCTGTGAGCCGTGGTCGCCAAGGTCCTTTGCAACGGCTATCCCGGCATCTCCCGGCAGGTCTGCACCGGGGCGGTCAGATGTGGCCTCCAAGTGCCAAGACCCTACGCCCCCGGCTCGCGCCCTGCGGAGCGCGTCCGCTACCGCAGAAGAGCTGAACTTAAAAGACCAGAACGACGCCGTCGTCAGTCGGCCTCAGGAATGACCGCGCCGGAGGTGGCAATTTGGTCCTGTTTTAAAATGCAGATCTTTCCATGGGTTCCCATCATTGTTAGGACTCATTCAAAATCTTTAACTTGGCCTGTTGCCGCCCGCAGCAACGAGACCGCGGGAAAAAAATCGGAGGCGGACGGGGAATGACCAACTTCTTTATTTTTCCTTTTGGGGTGCTGCCTTGCTTGCTTCTCTGTGCAGGTCTTGCGGGCTGAAGTTCCGGTCTAGTTATACAGCGGCACCCCTGGAGCCCGGCCTTTCCGCGTGTTCCCCCCACCTACCTCTCACGCAGCAGGTTGCTGGGGCTGCCTGCAAGCGCAGCCCGGGCCTTGCGGGTAAGGGCAGGGGAGGAGGCGTCTGGCCCCAACAGGGGGGCGAGTCCTCCCCAAACTTGCAAGGATGTCTCTACATCGGCCTATAAATAGGGATGGCACTTTTTACTCCAGACCTGATGAAGATCAATTGTTGCCAGTTAACTATTTTCAGCACCGTCTTTACCGTAAATTTATTCTGATTTCAATATTGTATTCCTCTAGAAGGGCCTGCATCGTGTAGTCCCTTGCCCTGATCACCTCCTACTTGGCCAGGCCACTCCACCCAGGCAGCTCGGTCTTAATATCCAGACCACCAGCTTGTCTTGGCTCCTCTCCACTCAGGTGTTTATGCCCAAGTTTTATCTGCGATATCAGAGGAAAGTCACTGCTGTTCTTCGACCCACTCTCCACTAGCCCCTTCCTTCTCCCATCTGGTTTCACCACCCCCCTTTTGCCATACATCATTAACTGCGCCCCAAATCTCGTCTACCCCTAGAGGAGGTGAGATTGCAGAATCAAACATGTTCTTAATGTGAATAACGCTACATCTTCACCGATTATCTAGTTTTGCTTCAGAGGAGAAGTAGGGAATTGGGGAAGCAGGAGGGGTAGGAATGTGGCCAGGATCCTATGTATTTGTGTTAAATATGTGTTAAAAACAAGCTCTTGGGAGGCTCAGCCAGCCTTAGCAAATTAGCCAGACCCTAAGCACCTTAGTGAGATCCCACCTAAAAAACAAAAGCGCTGGGATGTGGCTCAGTGATAAAGCCCCCTGGGTTCAATCCCCAGTCAGGGGGGAAGGAAAACAAAAATAAACAAACAAAACCCCAAGGGCACAAAAAGGACAAAGGACTCACTTCTTTGAAAGCAACAAGGTGACGTCTATCAAAATTGCCAGTATTTTTCCATGTGGTTCTACGTGTGTAGGGTTCGGTGGCACACATGAGAAGTAGCATGTGTTCACAGCTATAAACAGCTTGCGCCGCTACAGAAGGAAGGGCCAGTGTCCATGGACACACCATGTAACAGAATATCAGCCATATTTACAAGATAATGAAGAATATTTCTCTGATTCAGATATGGAAAGATCATAGAATTACATTCCAAGTAAAAAATTATAAAGCAAAGGATAGGATGTGAATAGAATGCCCCTATATGTGAAGAGAAAAAAGAAAATATATTTGCATAACGTTGGTTGTGCATTTAAAAATCTCTGGAATGACAAACAAAACACCAAAAACAGTGGTAACATTTGGGGGAAATCTAGGAGTGTGGCTTTAAAAATCAGTATTTTTTTTTTTTTTTTTTTTTGCTTTTAGAGAATGCCAATCATTTATTAAAAGACTAAAAATGCAAAGAGATTCTTCCCAGTTCAACAATGACGTTGCTGAAGATATCACCCTAGAGAGACAGGAAAACCAGTGGCCGGTTCGCTCAGCCGGTCAGAGCGTGGTGCTAAGACCTCCCTTTTACCCACCGAAAAGAGCAAGGACGGCTCACGGCTCTGAAGAAGTTCCAAGTCCGCGCGCCCGTCTTCCCGAGCCCGGGGCCTCCAGCCCGTTTCCCCAGGGTTCCTACCGTTCGCCGGGAAGCCAGTGTTGTGGAGGTCACGGAGCCTCGGAGTGGGAGACCTGCCTGAAAATAAACCAAAGCACTGAAAAGTTTGCTGGCGTTTTGAAATGTGTTCGATTTTATTTCGTCCTCCCGAACACCCCCGAAACCAGCCTCCTGTCGCGGATGGTGAAGACACGAGGGAAGGGAGCTCGTCAACAGGTCGGCCCGGCGGCCTCTGCACACCTTCCAGATCTCACGACAGCCCCGACGGAGCGTGAGCTGCGAGCCCAACAGGGCACAGCCCCTGGACGCCCGGGGGCGTGGGGCCGGACTCCTGCGGCCAGTGGCCGCCGGCCTTGAGCGGACCGCCCCGGTGGAGGCGCCGAGCTTTGGTCCTGAGAAACCCTCCTCGGCAGGGCAGCCGTCCAGCTCGGGTCGTGGGGCTTTCGTCCCGCCCCTCTCATCGGGCGAGTGCTGAGGGCAGCTGCTCGCTCCTCGCCGAGTCACCCTGTGCTCCCGGGCCGGCGGAGGACAGGAGCGGGTAGAACTGTCACCCCTGCAAAGACCTTGCACCGACAAGGCGTCAGGGAGAAGATGATTTAACGTGGGCCTTGCGCTCCTCTCTCCAAGAGCCGACCCCCGCCTGGCCACAGGCGGTTCGAAAGTGACACACGAATTGCAGGCAGGGTCTTCGCCTGCGGCCTCTCGGGGTTTCAACCTCTCCGTCCTAAGCACCCGCGCCAGAGGCAACTTCCCACTGCCCAGGAAGTAAAACGCCATGCCCCAGGCTCCCCAGCCTGCAGATACAAAGGATCTTCCTCCAGAATCTACAGGGGCGAAGGGTGCAGCGGTTATTAGGGCCAGGATCCAGCTGCAGGAGCTGAGATCCGGTTGCCCAGCGAGGGCAACTTAAGGCTGACTTGGGAGGCAGACATCAGGCGTCAGATCTAGGGGCTCGGGACTGGAGTGCATCCCTGTGAAACTTCCTTATGAGCGGGAACATAGAAAATCCCAACAGCCAGCAAATGATCATATAGCAATTGCATGACACAGCCCAGAATCAAGTGAAGGAGACAAGCCAGGCTTCTATGGCCTGATGTTTGAAATATGTCCAGGAAACCTACTTTAAAAACACGCATTAGGTCCGCTGAGCATTGCTGATGTAAAAAGGGTTATAGACGAGTAGGTAATGATTGTTTTCCATAGGCCTAGAGCCAGGGTGAAAGGAGATCATCCAAATTCTCTCTCTGCAGTGCTGGAGTGTGTCTGGAGGGAATTCACTCGATTTTCTTTTATTCCTTCATCTTTGTATAGTGATTATATCCTCTAGGAAGCCATTAAGATATTTACCACTTAAGGAGGAAGAATAGAGATCAGTGAGCGAGGATTTGAGTCCAGAGTCTGAAGCCTGCAGTACAACTGTTATAGAAGAGGAGCAAAGACGGACGGAAGGCAGGATCTTTAGTTAGCCTCCACACTTCCTGGCCCTGGCCCTGGGCGATGCAGCCTTTGACCTCAACTGGAGGAAGTTTCTCTCAGCCTCAGAGAGACCCTCAGCTTGAGTTGGTTTCAAGCGTGCTGGTCCATGAGTTCTGAGCAGGGGAGCAGACCTCAAACCCAGACCACACCCTGCGTGCAGCAAAGGGAAGGTGGGGAATGAGAGGGTATGCAGAGATGGCAACTGCAACCGTTGTTGTCTGCATAACTAGAGTGGCCATCGTGGCATGAATGCAAAGGCCGCCTGAGGTGCTGGGCAGCATCAAACACCTCAGTCTGAGGGGCATCGAGGCTTATCTACCGGGAGCCCCTCAACAAGTAAAAACTACAAGTTGGTTTTCTTTTAAAACGTGGCTGAAAATGCACATCAGAGATTTCTGTTGTATGATTGTTTTACTATTTAATCAAGAAAATCAGGAAAAATTGGTAATTACTAATATTTTTCTTCCTCAAGGTTGACCTCAAGAACCTGAGGCAGGATAGCCCTCCACCATTCCATAGAGAGAGTGTGCTTTCATCCCTACTCTTGGCTCACACTGCCTCTGATGGTCCTGGCTGTGTACTTGATCACTATGACTGCAAGATCCTGTTTGCTGTGACCCCACTCAGCAGAGATAGGGAGGAGGTTCTCTGGCAGTTGTGAGCGCAGCATGCATCTTCTCCACCGGCCTGCTCCTCTCAATGAATTTTAGTGAAATCTGGGTCTGTGGGGCAAAAACATTTTGTACTGATAGCTCGGTCCTTATTCCCAATGCCAATTCAATAACGAAGACAAGATTTTGAGAAAAAGGAAAACAAAGTTTTATTGGTTTACTAGCAAAGGAGAAACACAGGGAACCCCTGTCCTAGAGGCTGTGCGTCTGCTGGTCAGGGGTAACAGGGTTTTCAAAGAGGTGGTTCAAAGGCTGCACTCCAGCTGTGCCCTGTCAGGGGTCTTAACTCACTTCTAGCTTTGCAGAATCGCTTCTTAGGTTCTCTGGCGCCATCCCCAAGTCTGAATTAACTCCATTCCTGTGGTGTGCGCTCAAGGAAAATTGACTCACCTAGGATGGGAAGAAGCACAATCTTGCTTCCCCAAGGATAGGGAGAAGAAGAGGGAGAGAGAGAAAGGAAAGAAGAAAAAAAATATCCATTTTAAAATAAGCCACGGTGACCGAGCAGCAAGGGTTAGGGCATTAAAGTGGACCCCCGTTACAATGTCCTCCTGACCCCTTGTAGTTAGATGTGTAAGAAGCATGCTCTTCAAACATCGTTCTCCTTTCTGTTCAGAAAATATCATATCCACGATGCTTTCAACAGGAATTAAGGCCTAGTAATTCTCTGAACCTAGATGTGGAGCAGCAAGTGGAAGACCACCCACACTGCAGTTCCTTAGCTGCTGGTGTCCTTGGTTCCCTGGAGCCAAACTGTCCTGGCTGGATACGGTCAGGCCCAGGCCGGCTCCTGGGGAGAAGCCAGTTGGGAAAGCTCAGCCACACGCAAGCGGATGGGGCGGCCAGGGAGACGCGGGGATGAGAAACGCAAACTCTGAGGGGCGAGAAAGGCCGCCAATAGTGAATACCGACAGGAAGGAGCTCCGCGCTGGGCGGTCCGGAGAGCCGCGCGCAGGGATCCACCGCGCCGAGTCCGCCTGCGCGCTCGGCGCCTGGGTCTGATGGCTCGGCCTCCACCCTGCGGGGCGGTCGCCCAGGGTCCGACGGCCCGGCCTCCACCCTCCCCGGCGGACGTGCGCACTACTTATGCAACCGCCCGCGGGGGTAGGAAAGGACAGCGGGACAGGCCTCCAGGGTCCCCCGTGCAGGTGACGGCTGCCTCAGTCTCATCGAGAGGAAGCGTGCGAACATCGTCTTCATTTTTTACGCTTATTCGAATTCGTAAGAAAACTCTTTTGACTTCTATCGATTACGGATATCCATATTTTATGAATTCTATGTAGTCGTAAATCTGCTATCACTTTTATTTATCGCTATCATTTACTAATTAAATTTACATAATTTTAATGACAATGTGTTGGAGATTCTACTTTAAATAATGCACCTTACTAATAGGAACACCTCCCGCAAACTCAGGACCACAAAATCGGTTATTCTGCTGTTAATTCCCACTGAAATCTCACTCCAGCAATAAATTTTCATTCATAGACACACGAATTGATGGGGAAAATATTTTCAGCTCTTTCATTAAAAGATGTATTTCCCATTCAACTTTTCATATATGAAAAATTTCTTAATAAAATCCTTTGTGTCTTTTATTGCGCGCTAACGTTGCATGTAAAGGTGATTCGAGGCAGAGGAAAATGCTTAAAACAGGTTTATGATCGCTGGAAATCAATAAAAATCAGATTTCTGCTTTTAGAAGTAGTTTCTGCTGCAGTGCGGCAGATAAGGTCTTTGACGTGTGAAGATCCATACTATTGGGGTGGAATTCTGTGGCAGATGCAGAATGGAAATACGGTTCCAAGAGGAAAAGCGTTCGCGCAACCCTTTTACGGCTCGGTGAGAAGACTGCAAGGTCCCATGCGAGCGGAGCAACCACAGCAGGTGGCTTAAGAACTGCAGCAAGCGAAGGAGAGCGTGGATCCCGGGACAACAGCAAGATGCGCCAGGCCTGGAGGGCAACTGTGGGTATGAGGCACGCGACAGCTGAGGCCTGGGGTGGCTCGTCCCAACGTGAGAAGCCTGGGAGGAGGGAGGGAAGAACCTGGCAGGAGGATTCTTTCCGGCGAAGATTTGCAGATCCCTTGATCAAAGTGCAAGCCCTACCAAAAGTAAGCCTGAAAGGAGCATCTACAGGCTCACTGCTTGAGCGGGACGAGGTGGCCGAGTGGTTAAGGCGATGGACTGCTAATCCATTGTGCTCTGCACGCGTGGGTTCGAGTCCCACCCTCGTCGGTCCTCTGTGAATCTTTTCTGTTTAACCTCTTGCCCGAGTGAACTGGAGCAGGCACTCCTTACTATCTCAGTGAAGTGCTTTGGGATCTCCAGTTCCGGTTGCAATTCAAAATAATTGTTGGGAACCAATGGAGCGTATCAAGCTCACTGTTTAAGCTGTTTGATGTCACTCGAGTTCGTTATGTCATGCTATTGTGTAGGAGTCGTTCTTAGCTTTTTGTTTAAAAGTACTCTCAAACTTAGAGAAAATGTGCAAAACAGAACGATGGGGGACCACCATACCCTTTTTTGACTCGGTTTGATTTTGATACTGGAGATGGAACCCAGAGTTGCAGACTCGCTCAGAAAGTGCTCTACCACTACTTTTCAGAACATTTAAGGGTGAGTTCTAAGCATTGTGGCCCTTTGCTCTCTGATATTTAAGAGGGCATTTTCTGAAAGCAAAGACACTCTCTTGCAACCACTTTTAATATGATGTGTTTTTTAAATCTCTAGCCTGTATTCCACTTTTGTCAACTGAGCTATAATACTCTTTTTGGCACCCACACTTTAGAACTGGATTGAATTTAGGATCAGGTAACCTCCACAGCCTTTTAGTGCCCTTTAACTGGAACATGTCCACATAAATACCTGTGGGTATTTTATGACCCTGACATTTTTTGAAGGACACAGTGACTGCTCACATTTTGAAAAAATAAAACAAAACATTATTCATTTGGGCTTCGTGATTTCTTTTTCTGTTAGGTTCAGGGTGTACATCTATGCAGGATACCATGTAAGAAGAAGGAGTCCCTGGAAATACGGTCTGGATGCTGGAGACTCCTATGTCTATCACCCCTCATTACTGGGTTAATTCTGCTCTGCAGTCAGCCTGAGGCTTGCCTGTGCCTTTTTCCATTGAGACTAAAACAATTCAGGGGAGACACACAAGCACCACACCGACAGCTTGCTCCCTTGACGATTTCCTTCAGCTTTGGCATCTATTGATTCCTGCCTGAACCATATTTACTATGATGGTGTCAAACCCATGGTTCTTCCACCCCTCATTCTCTCCACATTTAGCAGTCTGTACTTGGGCATTCCCTTGTGAGCAGGGCCTCTCTGCTAACCTCTCTCTCTGTGTGTTCATTGTTAGTTCCAGCTTGTGAACACCTATTGTTCAGTGGTTTGCAATTCATTGTTGTCTTTAATGATATTGTAACTTGAATTAATCCAGAGTTGGTCAGCAGAAGCTCTGCAGTCTGAGACAGTGTCCTTGGCACATTGTGGCCCTGTGTTCTTTAGGTGCTCTGAATTTCTGGCCTAACAGGCCCTCATTATTCCCCAGAGGGAACCTTGAGTGAGCAACCATGTCCAGGGGCCAGCTGTGTTTTTTGCCTCAGGGATGTCTTGCTTTTAGGACCCTTTAGCCAAAAAATCTAGGAAATTCTTGTGTGCGCAGACACATAAGAACACACACACATACACACAAAAAACATAAACATACATGTTTATAGGCACATGCATATTTGACTAATCAGAAGTCACAATAACAGCTTCAGGTCTACTCATGACCAAAAGGTCCTTTCTCCCTCCCCTTGTCTCCTGTGTGTACTCCTTCTCCAGAATGAGAACAGCCAGCCACGTGACGTCAACGCACTGTCATACAATACACCTAAAGTACTTCAAAATTACTTCATCTGCATGACAACAGGAAAAAGACAATTGAAAAAGTTCAGGATGTGTTTGTAATTTTCACCCAGGTCCAGGCTCTGTGTTAAAAGAAAAAAAAAAAAAAAAAAAAAAAACTTGATTTCTTGGTTTGGTTCTTTCTTTTAGAGATATGTATATATGCAGTATTCCCTTGAAATGCAGTGAAGTTCCATTATTTTGCTTTGCCTTTAGCTTTAGGATTTTGTTGTTGTTGTTGTTGTTTTGGGTTTTGTCCTTCCCATACCAAGAAAGATATACTCAGAGAAATGTCACTAGTCCCCATTCTTCCTTCCTGTTTTCCCAACACCCAGGGCCCTTCTAGGTGACTGGCTTTGTTTCTGCCCAGTTCTGTGTGTGTCTATCTATCTTCTGATTTCCCCTTCTCTTGCACCACAACAAGGTAAGATCCCATGCATACTCTGTAGTACTTAGAATGCCCTGGGCCCTGCTGCAGTGCTAGTTAATAGAGAGCTTTCCTTCCCTGTTCCTTCTGCTACCTGGGTCTCCACCAAGTACTGCAGGTGTGCAGCCATCTCCCACTGCTGGGCACTTGCACTAGTCAAAATGCTTGTGGGGCCACAGGGGTAATGATGTGAAGACCAGCTCTTGGTCTAGGGTGCCTCCAAATAAAAGCGTCTCCAAGCAGCAGAGGAAAGGAAAAAGCAATTCCTCCATTGCCTTATTTCATCTTTCATTTGATTTTTCCTGTGGTTTCTTATAATTTGGAGTTCTTGTTGTTTAGAAGAAGTTATATTTTCTGACTCTAAGGACTCACTACAGAGTGCTTTAACTATTTTTTTTCTTAAAAATTTGTTTCACAAATATCATACTATGACTTCCTTTCCCCTCTCAATCCATGTCTCCCCTTGGAATTCAGATGCTTAAACTTTAAAGATGGTTAATGCTTCCCGTTTTCTACCACTTCGCATTGAACTTTTTGCCTCCTTTTTTTTTTTTTTTTTTTTTTTTTAATAAAGCCCACACTGATGTTGTGTATGCCCGTGGAGATACGAACGGTGTCTTCATGATTTTTGCAACATGGATTGCCGGAGAGACAGGCTCACCAGGCAGTCCCATTGATCCGACCTGAGTTTTACAAATCATGCATAGACTTAAATAAAGGAGTAAAAATGTAACAGACATTGTGCAGAAGTAATAAGTGTTTTTCTTTTGAATGTGAAGAAAACACAAAACCATAACATACTGGAGCTTAGCGTGCACTCTGTTCACGGGAAGTAACGCGGATTCACTGGAAACTAATGGTGAATTTGTCAGCTCTTCCGGAGAGAGAAGGGAGAGATTTGCCTTTCTTTTGAAATGAGTAACAAGGGCAGGTACTGCAAGAAAAGGTGGGGAAAGAGAGTGCTTAGTTCTTTCACAGAGAACCGGGGCACTAAGTCTTCGCAGAGGCCAAGCACGGAGGCATCAGCATCTCGGCTGATTTTCTCAGCAGGACCTCCCGTCGGTGACCCCAGGGGCGGTGGGCGCTAAAGTACCCCGCTGCCCCGGGGGTTCGGGCAGTGCCCCCACCAGCTGTTTCCTCGCACCCACAGATTGCGGCTTGTTTAAAAGATGGCTCCACTTAGTTCCACGAAGGATGAACTGTGAGTCACTACTACATCTTAAGACCATCACGCTGAGCAAAGAGAGCCACACTCCCCTCCTTCCGCGCCGCTCGGCAGCCGCCGGCTCGGGGTTAGGCGCGCCGACCTCGCGCGCACCGCCCGGAGCAGCCGTCGGGCCGGGGGCGCGCAGCCAGGGCCCGGCGTGCAGAGGCGGTTCGCGTGGGTCTACCCGCAAACGCGTCGAGCTGCGCCCTCCCTGAGACCCCTGAGTCTTACCGCATGTAAAGTAACTTCATAAAACACTGGGGACGTGCGGGTGAGGAGCGTGCCCGGCGGTCGCATGGCCCTCTCCACACTCCTAACCAACCTGCGCAGCGAGCGAGCGGGAAGCCTACGCCAAGGCAAAACGCTTCCTAAAATACCGCCGCAGAATGAGCCCACCGCCCGGTCGCTAGACGGGCCCCCACGGGAGACCACCGCGGGTGGGATCACGCTCCTCCCTACCAGGAAACTTACTTGTATTTCTTATTGTACAGTCTAGGCTGCTTCAAAAACGAAACCTTTGAAATACAAAAGGTCGGTTTCTTACACTTGACGGACACACCTAACTCCACTAAAATCCTCTTCCTGAGCAGAAACTCATTTACACCAAATTAGAGAAATCACAATGGGGACCTAACTCAGACTTCTGAGGACTACAGAGCGCTAAGGCAGATGTGTAACTTGCGGGAGGCAGAGGCCTCCGGGGCACATCGCCAACCTTTACCTTCCTGTTTGTGACAATCTGAACATCAGGGTGTTTTTTGAATTGCACTTGCCAGCTCCATTCTTAGAAGGTACCAGTGACACAAACTGATCAGAAACACCCTGAGAGGAGTTGTCCAGGATTCACCGGGAAGATTCAAGTGTGTCACACTTATTTCTTCAAATCCAAAAGGCAAGAAGAAAGATTTCAGATCAGTAGCCTTACTTCACACCTCAAGGGGCTTGAGAAGACCAAACAAAGCCCCAAGTCAGCAGAAGGAAGGAAACTGAAAAGGTTTGAGCTAAGTAAAATGGAGAATGGAAAAGCAAATGAATCAAGAAAACCAAAAATTTGTTCTTTGAAAAGATAAGAAAACTGACAATCCTTTACTAGATCCATTAAGGAAAAAGAGAGAAGATGAAAATGACAAAAATCAGAAATGAGAGTTGAAACATCACTACTGAGTTTACAAAATAAAATGGAATGTAAGAGAATACTGAACAAATTGTATGCCAACAAATTAAACAACCTAGATGGACCAATTCCTAGAAACACACAAATCACTGAAACTGACTCAATAAGAAAGAGAAAATCAAAAGAGACCTGTAAGAAGTAAAAAGACCAAAGCAGCGAGCCAAGGCCTCCTGACAGATAGATTCCAGAACCAGACGGCTTCACCAGTGAATCCTGCTGAATTTCAAAGGAAGAATTAAGTCCTTGGGGTGGATCTGTAATCCCAGCCACTCAGGATACTGAGGTAGGAGAATCGAAAGTTCAAGACCAGCCTCTGTAACTTAGCATGTCCCTGTCTCCAAATTAAAAAATTAAAAAGGGATGGAACCGTAGCTAAGTACCAAAACAAACAAAGAAAAACAGACCTTGCCAAACTCTTCTGAAGAGTACACATGGAGGGAACAGTCTCTGCCTCATTTCTGAGACTCCTACTACCCTGGACTCAAAGTCAGAAATGATTCAGATAAACATTCCTTATGGATATAAGATGCAAAAACCCATAGCAAGCTGCTAGTGAACCAAAAAAGATTGTCTATCATGACAAGTGAAATTTATCTCAGGAATGTAGGTGGTTCAACATGAGAAATTTAATCAATCACATTAACAGAAAGAAGAAAAACCCACAGTCAGACTCGCCATGTGTCACATTCATGGTGAAAAGAAGGAAGTCTTTCTTCTGAGACCAGGACTGAGGACCCACTGTCCCCCGGGCTCTTCAGCATTGTACTGGAAGTCCCAGCCAGAGTGACGAGCAAGAAGGAATACAGAAGGCATCCAGAGAGAGCTGGCGCCACACCACACAGGACTCACAGAGCACTGGTCTTCTACACGGGAAACCCCAAGAGCACACACCACTGGGCTGCAGGTGAGTCCAGCAGAGTTGCAGGGAACAGGATTCTCTCTGTGTCTCTCATAAACACACACACACACACACACACACACACACACACACACACACACAGCTGTGTTTTGACACTTGCAATCAGCAATTCAAAAATAAAGTTGAAATAGACTGAATGTGTGTGCCCCCCGCCCCGGCCCATTCATATATTGAAATTCCAGTCCTTAGGGGACAGTACTGGGAGGGTGGGGGAGGGTGGGCCCTGGGAGGTGATTAGATCAGACGATAAGCCCTTGCGTAAGGGCCTGTGGGAAGAGCCCCAGGCACTCTCACCTTCCTGCCTGTGGGTTGCAGTGGGAGGTGCACCCCAGGACCAGGAAGTAGACCATTGACAGGTGCCATCCCTGGCACAGGTTGACACTAATTTCCCACTCTCCCCTCGGGGTTTCAGGCGTGTGACGACCTCCCACACTCCCTGAAGCGACCTGGGTCTGCCTGTTTCCTGCTGCACTGACCACCAGGACTTGAGGCAGACTCGGCCCTCAGCCCTAATTCCCCCTGGGCCCATCGACTCCTCACTGCTGGACTCCAGCTCTCCTGGCTGCACTGCAGGTGAATCCCTCTCACTTTCCAGAAGTTCCTTGCCCCCAGACTCACACCCTCCTACAAGTTGCTTCTGTCTTGATCCTTCTCTGCCACCCCTGGGTCTTCAGGTTTCAGAAGCCAGGCCTGGGAGCAGACTCGAGAGAGTTGCGGCTTTTGACTTGTTATGTCCCTTGGCTAAGCAAAGGCACCCAGAACAGCCCCACTGGTTGGACGAGGGAAGAGAGACAGGCAGATAAGGAGATGGCTGAGAAAATACATGACTAATTGAAGTGTCCTCTCACCCCCCACTGCTGGCTGGAAGGCACAGGACGGCAGGCGCTGAGGGGGGACAACTGCCTTCTAAGCCCGGGGAGAAATCCAGGTCAGACCCTCCAGGATTCCCCAGGTCCGGCTCCTTCATCGGTCCTCCTTCTGCTGCCCCCGCCTGCCAGCACCCGCCACCTGGTCACAGGTTTGAGCTCACATTGTTAATGCTGTGTCCTCAGAGCCCACCGACTCCGAGCCCCCGTCTTCCCACGCTGGAGACAGGATGCATCCGCTCTGCACCCTGTTCACAGCAGGCCGTGACCTGCTCCCGCTCAGCCCTCCTACATGACTTCCAGAAGTGGCCCCAGGGCCCTGCCTTCCTCACCTTGGCCCCATGGCGCGGGCAGAACCCGAGCTTCAAGTCTTAGCCCAGGGGTCCTTCCCTCCCTCTAGGTGGTCTTTGCTTTCTCCAGGATCACGGGCGTCAGGTTCACATGAGGGTCCCACACCAAGCCGACCGTGGCTCCCGAGGGTCGGTGCAAAGTGCGCCAGCTGAGGGCACATGGCATCACAGGCACATGGCACAGGCCGCGCCATGTGCCCTTCTTGCCCCTCTGTGAGCCGCAAGCTTGGGAAGCGGGCACTGGCAGCGGACTCACCTAGCTCAGGATTCTAACTCTGCTGATCTGCTCTGGGGAGGGAGGAATGAGCACACTCCTGTCATCAGGGTTTAAATCCCCAAACTGTCTTCACGGGTGGACTCAGGCAGGTTTCCTGACATCACCCTGCCTCCTTACCCATCACATCCAGATTGGCTGGACAGAAATTCCATTATCACAGACTTACTTCAACAGTTTATTTTATTATCCAACTCAATATTGCTTGTTTCTCTAATTAACCCTCCTCCACGGCCTCCGTAAGCAGGAGGTGGGTGGCCCGTGTGCTCAGGGAGCCATATGGCCTCTTCCCAGGATGATAAGAAGTGCTCACCCACACCTCCCACAGACCATGCCCTGGGTCGCCTCTGGCACCTGCCCCTTCCCCTCTTCCCACTCTGTCATTGGTCCCCAGGGCTTTCTGCCTGGCCTGCCCTCTGGGGACAGGCATGAACAAGTGGGATGAGTTGGTGAGGTATGAATAACAAGCTGTACCCTGGTTGTACATTTCTGGCCCTCTGATTTCCTGAGAGGCTGGCCCTCAGAGTCACGCGCTGTTGCACATCCAGGAACCAGTACTAGCCACAAGGATAGGACAGTGTGCCTGTCCCTCCCTCGCCAAACCCACCAGCACCCCCACTTCTGTGAGCCACCCTCCCCCAAGCACAATCGGAAGCACACAGCAGACACCAGCACTGGACAAGAGAACAGGCCCACGTGTGTGCACTGAGGGTGGCCAGCAGAGAAGGTGGCAAGTGGAGACTGGCACCCAGAGGCCCTCCTGCTGGGCCCTCCAGGACACTGGCCAAATGCCTCCCTTTCTTGGATGAGGAGGAACTGCTGGGGTCTCACGCATGGAGCCTTCCCTGCATATTTGGGCTGGCAGGGAGAGGAGGGGCTGGTCCATGACCTCTGTCAGGAGAAGATGGTAACTGGTCGGGGAGGTGGCACAACGGGAGCAGCACACAGTCTGCCCAAGGGTCAACCACTGACCCTCAGGGAGAAACTGGATTCAAGGTCAAATTACATCAAAAGCTGCTCCAAGAACCCACTGAGGAACAGAGCAGCAAGAAATGAGAAGCCAGTATCCCCAAGGGCCCCAAGAGGGGACCCACTTCTCAGGCTCAGATTTAGGAGGAGTCTGTTCCTCCTCCCCACAAGCAGGAGCACCTGCTCTGCAGCTGCCGCCTGACTGCCCAGCTCTTCCTGGGAGGAAGAGGAGGCAGGCCCTGCCAGAACTCACGCCCTGGCACAGAGCAGCAGATGGGTGGAGCGGGGAAGGGGCCAAAGCTCTCTTCAGGCCCAGGGGGTCTAGGTCTGCACAGCTTCATTCTGCTGTCACCGCCGGACGGTGCTTGGTCCTCTACCTTCTTCCAGGGTGTACATCAGGACCCCAGGGTGAGCATCTAAAGCTTACCCTAGAACTGGGCATGTCTGACTCGGAGAATTGGCAGAGACCAAGGCCTTTCGTGGCAATAGTGAGGTCTAAGTCAGGGTGCGGTGGCAGGGAATGTGGGCTATTTCTTGTGGGCATGATGCCTTCGGGAATACCCTTGCTCCCGATTCCTTGGGGTTTTCGATTTTGCACCAATAGAAAATGAACGAGCTGATGATTTGAAAGCACCTCTCCCCATGGAGTTCTGGGAAGGTGGAGGGGACAGCCCAAGGCCAAGACGGCTGCCTGCCTTAACTGATCCAGAGATAGGGGTGCTATGAGCAAAAGACATAATCTTTTTTGCAGAAAAGCTGGCTTTTCCTAAGAAAAAAGGTGTGTTCGGGCTGGGAAGTTTCCGGCCTTCTCCAAAGGGGGACACAGGGCTAGTGGTCCCACCGGAAGCCCCCGAGGCAGAGCTCACACCTGGACTGGACACAAGGACCCCGGACTCCCCACAGTCCATAGGGGTCACTAATCCCCCAAAGGCAAAAGGCCGTGGTGCTGTGCTGCCAAACACTGAGCCCCCAGCCCCACTCTCGTGGCTGTGAGCGGCAGCTCCAGCATCGGCTGGACTGACCGGCCCCCTGTGGAGGCCACCAGGAGTGCCACCCAGGCTGGACTGCGTGCTGGCAGGCACATGGAGGGGCGGGGCTGCAGGCGTCACAGCCCCGAAGGCTGGCTGAGCTGGAGTCGGCACTGGAATTGGGACTGCCACTGCTGAGGCCCCGAAAAGTAACAAGTCACCAAAACGGGGGGCAAGCACTGGCTGGGGGAAGCCTTGCTTCTGCCCACCAGGGGCCCCGGATGCAGGCTGGGGAGTGACCCCCAGGGACAGCGGGAGAGAGGGCCTTGAGCTTAACCCCGTGGGAACTCTGAATGATGGGGTGAGACCGGAGCTGCTCGGTGACAATGCAGGCTGGTTTGCAGGTAACAGGGCCGGAGCTGACACGTCCCTGAAGCCATCAGTGCCCCTGCAGGGCAGTATCTGGACGACACTGGGGAACACGTGGCTGAAGACAGTGACTGTGTGCACAGTGGGAAGCACGGGGTGCTGGCGTGGGGAGAGGATGAAGCCCCGGGCTGGGGAGAAGCTCGCCCCAAAGGCCTGGGCTGCCCCAAGCATGAAAGTGTTACAGGAGGGGAGCACAGAGCAAGTGCCTCCCAAGGTGCTGAGACACAAAGCTGGCCTGAAGGCTGAGTCTTTAGATGTGCCGGTGGGGGTGGACCTGACCACTGGGGTGGCCCTGGCCAGGCCATGGAACACAGGAGAGGAAGCAGGAGCACGTGGAAGAGAGGGCTGCCTGCAGGGGCACAGAGGCTGCACTGTCCTGGCTGTAAGTGGGCCGGTGCTGCCAAAGACAGGCTGGGCGGTGGGCGTGGAGACGCCAGGAGTGGCCAGCTGTGAAGCACCCAGGGGTGTTGTGGGTGTGCCTGGGAGGCTGGGGTTTAAGGAGCCCGCCATCTCAGCTCTGTGTGGGGGCCCCAGAGTAGGTCTTAATACGGGGCAAACAGAAGCTACAGCGGGAGGGGCGAGGGAAGGATGGGCAGTTGGGGGGGCCATCACCCCAGATCTTGTGCCTTGCAAGGTGGGTGCTGCTAGGGTAACCACAGGAGGTTCCAGGGGCATGGCAGACCTGTCAGCCTGAGGGATTGAAGGAAGGCCGGCCGTGTCAGTGGCTGGTGATGTGGGAGAGGCTGGGGTCAGCAGGATGCAAGTAGCGGTGGACTTTGCGTCTGTGGAGGTCTCTGGAGGGTGCTCTGAGTGTGAGCATCCTGCTAAGGCGGGCAGGCTGGGTGTCTTCTGAGAGCACTGCGCCACACGGGTTGCCTCTCCAGGAGACCCTGGGAAGGCCAGTGGGCCTGGAGACTTCTGCATCTTCAAGATGTCCAGCTGATGCGTGGTGGTGGCCGCTGCCTCTGGAGGAGGCACCGTGAAAGGCAGGGAATGCGGACTGCCAGCCCAGGCCACGGCTGTATTCTCTCTGGTCTTGTCACCCCACTGGGGCCCAGCTTCCTTCCCCAAGGCAAGGGCCTCGCCAGCGCCTGCACAACCGAGCTGGGGAGCTGAACTGGTGGACAGCAGGTTACCAGGGCGAGAGAGCAGCAGTGGAACCTTCAGACGGTGCTGCTCACCACTGTCCGGTGCTCCCAGGGACCCCGAGTCTGACACCAGTGGGACTGGAGAGAGAGACTGGGGACCTTTCTCTTTCCTTTTCACCGGCCACTCTGGTGTCTGGATTGATGTACTGGGAAAACTTCTCCACGGCTCTGCGAAATCTTTGGAAGAACTGTAAGAGCTGCTAATGGCATTTCTTTTGGCACAGAGGGGGCCTCCCGTGCGTCTGCCGGCAGAGCAGCTCTCGGAGCAGCAACCCGACCTCCTCAGGCTGTGACCGGAGCTCCAGGAGTGGAAGCTCCTTTTCAGAAGCCCAGGCCTGGGCACGAGATGAGCGCTGGCTGGCTGTTTTGCCAGCGGCTTAAAGGCGGATGGCCTGATGTCGCGGCTCCTCTCCGCGTCGGAGCTCCGGGGCGGCGGCGGTTCTCGCGCCCTGGCGCTCCCTCTCCTGCACTGCCGCAGTGCCCTCAGCACCGTCTCCTTTGCGCACGGGTCTGGCGGCACCTCCGAGGGTCCTGCGGAGGCGATCACGCCTGCCGAGGAAACGGACGGGGGCGCTCTCGGCCCAGGAGGAGAGATCTTGACGGTCACCGGGCTCCACACCGCCCGAGGGTGCCGAAGAGACCAAATGGTGCGCTTGAGGTAGCTTTCCCACCAATCTGAGGGAAGAGGCCCCATGACGGAATTCTGGAACCTGTTCATGGGAAAGCGCCTCCACGCCTCGTTGACACCCCTCGCAGGATGGGCAGGGTCCCAGTTCGGCGGCCTCCTCGCGGGCCTCCGCCGTGGGGCAGGGTGGGCGCGATGGATGTACTGGACCCGCTGGACGTGGCAGAGCGGCGGGGCCGGCCGGCGGATCCGAGGCCTCTCTGGCGAATCGGCGGGCGCGGAGGTTGGGGACGCCGAGGGACCCGGCTTGCCCAGGAAGCTGCCCATGGGTGCGGAGGGCGCGGTCGACGGCCTGGAGGGCAGCTTCAGCGGGTCATTTTCTCGACGTCCGCGGAATCGGCCCGAGTCCGAGCGTCCAGGGTCCGAGCGACGGTTGGGACCTGGGCGCGAGGGGAAGCGCGAGCCGCTGGAGCTCGGCGCCCCCTGGGGCGCATGGCGGGAACGGGACGCGCGGTCCGGCGGCCCAGGAAGCTGCCTGGCTTCATTCCGCGCCGACGCCGGGCGCCGCCGGAGCGGGCGGAGCTGGAACCGCGCGGGGTCTGGAGGATCCGACGGCGGCGCCTGGAGCCTCCACCCCGGGTCGGCGCGGCTCAGTGGTGCCCGCAGTTCCCGGGGTCCCCGCTGGGACCTCAGGCGGGAGACTCGAGGGAACGCGGAGCTGCAGACCTGGCCTGAAGGGACCCGGGTCCACGCGCTCCTCCTCTAGCCGCCGCCAGCAGTCACTGGCGGAAAGAACTGGCCCAGTCGCGACCCCCTCGGGGCTCCCGCAGCGCCTCCTGGTGGCCGAATCTAGGGGCCTAGGTTGTTGGCGGCTGTTCCTGAGGGTGCGCGAGGCACGCGCGGCACCTGCGCACCCACACGCTGCGCAGGCCCCCGCGCCCGCCGCCTCCCGCCGCCTCCCCGAAAAGGCCACAACACGATCCTGTCCTGCGAAAGAGTGAAAGGACGAGCCATAGGTCAGGAGGAATAATTGCAAGAAATATATCTGATAAAGGACTGGCATAAAAATATAGATAGAATGTTAACGCCCGCAGTAAGTTTTAAAATGCGCAAAAGATCTGAAAATCTTACCAGAGAAGACATATACATGGAAAGTATCCTAGGAGAAGATGCTCAACATACGTCAGTAGAGAAATGCAAACTAAAACGCCCAAGATTTACAGCCACATACCTGGTGCCACCAGTGAATCTTAAACCGCTGATACTCTGGAAGGCCAAGGAGCCGGTGGGGCACCAGACGCTCCCTCTCGTTTATCGCGGGCAGTGCAACATGATGCAGCCACTCCGGGGGACAGCAGTTTCTTGCAGAACTAAAGGAAGTTCTGCCAAACAATCCAACAATCACGATCCCAGGTTTTACCCAAATGAGCTGAATGCTGACCTCACATAAGACCCTGCACAGCAATGTTTGCAGAATTCTTGGTCACAGCGGTCAAACATAGGATAACCAAGCATCTTCAATAGGTGAATGAATAAACAAACTTCATTTCCAATACTGGATGCAACCGCAAGGAAACAGAAAAACAATACTGCAAACCAATAAAGCTAACAATTTATAGAACACTATTAACAGCAGCAGAATATACACTCTTCTCAAGGCATATGGAACATTCCCTAGGACAGACTTGTGCTAGGCCATCCAACAAACCCGAATAACTTCAAAAAGATAGAAATAATGTGAAGTATGTTCTCTAACCATGACAGAATATTCTTCATCACTAAAAGAATGTGCTATCAACCCTAAAATGACAAAGGAATCTTAAATCCATATTACTAAGTGAAGAGAACCAGTCTGGAAAGTCTACATAAAATCCCAAATATATATGATCTGGAAAAGACAACACCACAGAGACAGTTTTAAAAAGATTACAGGAGGGTGGGTGGAGGCATGGGACACCACTAAGCATGGCCGCATGTGTGAAAGGGAAGCCCAGGAGAGGAGAGAGAACCAGTAAGAATCTTTAGAGAGAGTAGTGGAAGACTTCCATTCTAAGAGATACTCGTCTGCACATGCAGGAGGCCCCACGGATGCTAGGTAGAAGTGTACAGAGTTCCACAAATGGACACAGCACAACAAAAATGCTGACAAAAGTGAAAGAGACCATCTCGAGGGCAGCAGGAAAGACAGCTCCTCAATTGCAGGGGAGCCCCAGTAAGAGTAGCAGCTGATTCCTCATTGGAAGCAGCGGAGAGCAGCAGGCAATGGGAGAAGATCTACAAGTGCCTGGAGAACAATACCCTCAGCCAGTGGTTCTCCATCCAGCAAAGCCGCCCTTCAAAGGTGAAAGCGATATATCACCAAAAGCTGAACAAGAGATGCTGAACAAGGGTGGCTGCAGGAGTGTCCCACACTGTAGGTGACACGGTGTGGTCACTCAGTTGCACACACATTGAAAAGGACACTGGTAAAGTGATTGGTAATCAGGATATAGACCGTGTGCGATCGAGCTGACTTGGAATCTGTCATCAGAACAACATGCACATGACATGTGGGCCTACAGCATAGGGCATGTAGTAATGTGTTAATAGTGACACAAAGGAGGCAAGCCAGTAGGAAGGTGTATGGGCTAAAGAAAGGGCTCCTGGTGGTAACTGAAACCCATAGGAACAAGTCACGAAAACTAGGGAGCATGAGGAAGAAGGCTAACACAGAATAAGTTACAAACACACTTCTTCCCTTTCTTCTCTCAGTTTCTTTAAAATGCATTCAGCTGCCAGGGGCATTGGCCCATGCTGGAATCCCAGTGGCTCAGGAGGCTGAGGCAGGAGGATTGCAAGTTAGCGAGGCCTTAAGTAACTTAGCAAGACCTGCCTCAAAATAAAAAAAATTAAAAGGGCTGGGAATGTGGCTCAGTGGTTATGCATCCCTGGGTTTAAACCCTGGCACCAATAAATGAATGAGTGAATGAATGAATGAATGAATGAATGAATAAATAAATAAGTAAATAAATAAATAAAATATAAAATACATTAAGCTATGTGAAGTAATACTTATAACAATGTACGTTGGGTTTTTAAATATTTACTGATGTAACATGTCTAATGGTAATATGACAAAAGGGGAGAAACGGAGCTATGTAGGAGATTTTTATTTCACGTTGTAATAGCACAAATTACACACTGTTCTGATAAATATATGACAAGTCCCAGGGCAACTTCCAAAGAAAACTCAGAATAAATGGCGGGGGAATTATCAAAGAAATTAAATGCTGCATTATAAAGTGTTTGCTTAAAGCCAAAAACGAATACAGCAGAAACGGAAGGAGCAAGGAGACATGAGACCACAAAAGTGAAAAGGTAGACATATCCAGAAACATCAGCAAAGGAGAGCAAGGTGAAGCCAGGAAGCAACCAGTCGGAGACAGGGGTGGGGATAAAGACAATACAACCCGGCCTGCCTGGGTAGATGCCTTGGATACAAAGACACAGGAAGACTGAAAGGTAGGTCCCACAAACTGCATCCCAGAGGGCAGCCATGGCTGTCCTAATGGACAAAGTGGTCTTGGAAGCAAGTAATGTTACTGTGAAAAACAGGGACAGAGGTACTTCCATCAAGAACAAGCAACAGTCACTGACATCTGACCTAGGAGTGCGACATTATCAAGACAAAATTGACAGAATGGAGGGAGCCCTGGCAACTCAGAACTGACCTGGACCTCAGCGCTCTACTTCCAGTAACGTGAGAGCCCACCTTGCTCCGTGTGGTCAGGTGTTAGAGGGAACTGCAAAATGGAAACCAATGCCGCCTTTCCCTCTAAGGTATTTTGTGTTAACAGTGGGTTGTTTTTTATGCAACAGCTTATTTATATTAACATAATAGGTTTATTTTTATCCACATGAATATTGTTTTCACTTCTAAATTTAAGTTTTTAATACAGTAGACAGTGACAGATATGGCCCACATAAAGTTCTTTCCAATCCTCCATAATTTTTAAGAGTGTCATTCTGTGAATTACTTGCCTACGGAAATCTTATACTTTAGTCCTGGGAGGCCCACAGAAATAGTCACAGCAGCATTACTTAGAAGAGAATGAGTCTGGAAAGCAGCAGCACCAGAGGGTGGATGAATGAATGGATTGTGACCCATCCATTCGCGGAACAGAGGACAGCCATGGAAATGAACAGTCTACAGGGGCGAAGACTGCAACCCTCGAGTGGAGTGAAGGCAGGTAGACATGGAGAAAAGACTGTCTGACATTTACAAACCAGAAAGTAAAGCCGTCTTTAGAGCCTTGCAGGAGGTGCCTGTCGGGACCAAGGAAGGAAACGCTCACACTGCTTATTTTACCTGGATGCTGGGGACAGGTTTGGTCAATGCGCAGTAGACGACTTTGGGCAGAAAGGACCTAGGAACTAAAGGAAGCAGCTGCCACCCCAGCAGTCCAGAGCGCGCCTGAAGAGGTGGGGCTATCAGAAGCTGGGAATTTGGAAAAAGAGCCTGTCGCTGACCCGCTGGCACTGTGGCCTCTAAGGCATCTGCTGAGGCTGGGTCTGGGATGCGGAAAGCACCCCAGGAACTGGGACCACATGATACTGCAAGTAAAGCTGCTGCGCAAAAGTGAAGCCAGTACTCACAGTATCCCAGATGTCCCTCTGCCCCTCCAACTCCCCAGCTGTCCCCTGGGTCCCTGTGGACAGAGCCAGAAGGCAGGCCAGGCTTGCAGAGGGCAGCCCAGTTCCACCAACCGAGTGCAGAGAAGCTGACACCATCAATATGAAGTCCAGAAACGCAGAAATTCTCTCCTGACGCAGGGTGTGGCAGGTTTGTAAGGAACAGCAAAAGAACCATGAGCACAAAACAGCCCTTGCTCTGCACAGAAGGAAAAAGGGAAGGGCAGATGGGCTGCAAAGCTGTCGGCAGTAGAGGGCGCTGTTTCTCGGGTTTTATTGTGTGAATCTCGCTGCAAAGAAGGATTGGTTTTACTTTCACATGCTGCGTTTGTGTTTGCATGTTGTTTCATGTATTTTAAACTTACACATAATATACTGTATGATATTTACAACTAAGGTGGTTGAAAGCAATTAGAATAAAAACGAGTAAAAAATTAAATCTTAGGTTAATCACTGATTAATTCTTAGGTTAATCACCTTAATGTAGGTACTGAAGATTCTGTTAAAAATTAAGAGTTAGTTCACTGAGCAAAATGTACAGCATTGATTGCTCTTTAAGGAAACTTCATAAATATAAACCCACTGTAAATGAAAAAAAAAAAAAAAAAAAAGTCACAGGGGCATCTTACGGGAAAACACATCCTCCAGGAAGCTGTAGCAAGGCCCAGGTAGAGCCAAGACCTTGCCAAGTCCAGAGCTACTGAAATGCAAGGTGGAAAGCCATGCACGGGTGGTGGCTTTGAACTTCCAGGGAATAGTTCTACTCAATTCACCAGGACTATGGCACCTGGGAGGGTCCTCTTCAGCCCCTCTGGGCTGGCAGAGCCAGGCAGAGGGGTGTGTGCTGCTCGCGATGCCAGTGAGCCTCTGCACAGCCCTGGAGGCCTCTGCTGCACTGCAGATGGGCCTTTGCCAAGAGTCCTTCAAAGCCTACATCCCTGTGTGTTGTCATGTTACACGCTACCTTTGCTGTGTAGTTCCAATTATGTTTCATGAAGTTGTCCTTTAAACCACACAGGAAACAAAAAGAAGTGCTACGGCCCCAAACACAACACTGGTGTTTATGGTCACAAGCGTGGTTATGCCTTTCTCCACAGGGTTCCAGTGACTGCTCTGTGTCCTGCCATCGCAACCTGGAGGACACCATATGCATTTGCACTGAGAGCAATTTCTTCAGGTTTAGCTTGTCTGTGGATCTCTTCAGCTCTCTTCCTTTCTGAAAGATAGTTTGATGAATATGAAATTCTTAGTTGGCAGGTTTTGCTTTGTTCTTTGTTTTTTGTTTGTGTTTGTTTTAGCACAAAAATTTAGAGGAAGGAAAGTTTATTTGGGGCTCTCAGTTCCAGAGGTTCAGCCCAATGTCAGCTGGCTCCATTGCTCTGTCTGAGGCAAGACCGAACATCATGGTGGAAGGGTGTGATGGAGAAAAGCCACTCTCCACTCACAGCAGCTGAGAGGCAGAGAGTGGAAACAGGGACAAAATATAGTGCAGACCAAGTCTCCAGTGACCTAGGTTCTTCAGCCACACCCCATCTGCCTACAGCAACCACCTCGTAGTCCCCCCAATATTAACTGAATTCAAATTAATCAATAATTTAATCAAGTTATTAATCAACCAAATGGATTAATATTCTGATGAGGTTATAGTCTTTATATTCTCACCATCTCACCAATGAGTGTTCCTGCATTGCCACATGAGTTTTTCAGGGGACATTAAAGATCCAAATCAAAAGGAATAGTGAGTCTTATCATAATGCTGCAGTCATTAAGGCAGTATACAATTTGCATTAAGAACCAAAGTAAATTTGCAGTGTACAATCTGCATGATAGACCAATGTAAATGGATAGTGTCCAGAAACAGAACCAAAGATCTGTAGGCACAGTCTGTGAGAACAATGGCACCACACAGCAACGAGGAACACGTGATCTCCTCAGTAAACAGCACTGCGTCCACTTCACGGATCAGTAAATGAAAATCCACATCGGCTTTACTCTTTCTTCTTGGCGGTATTGGAGATTGAACCCAGGGCCTTATGCACGCTAGACAAGCATCCTACCCCTGAGCTACATCCCCAGCCCCAAGGTCTACTTTTTATTTAAATGTGAAGGGTGAAGCAATCTATCAGGAGCTAAGGTGAGAGATTACCTTCATGATTATGGAGCAGGCAACGGCTTCTTAAGCAGGACACTTGAACACAGTAAACTTAAAGAAGAAAGAAAATGCTGAATGTTGAAAATACTACTATGATGGGTTACACTGGAATTAAGAATTCTGTTAGCAAAAGTTAATAATTTAAAGTCAAACCACAGAGGGGAAAGGAAATAACTGATTAATAACACTGAATTGGGCTGGGGTGATAGCTCAGTTGGTAGAGTGCTTGCCTTGCAACCATGAAGGCCCTGGGTTCTAATCCTACTGAAGTGCACCTCCAGGTCGTAACAAAGCAGAGATGACACAACAGGGTAAAGCACAGAGATTTGAGTTTTTTTTTTTTTTTTAAACATAAAATAGAGTCCAAATAGTTCATAAGCATGAGAATATGCTCAGCTTCTTTGTTGCTCAAAGAAATACTTATTGAAGCACACGGAGTTGCTGTGGTAGGCCTTGCAGACCGCGGCTGCAGCATGTGACCCACTACTGCCACTTTGGAAGTCCTCCGGCCACCTGTGTGTCATAGGGCCAACAGTCTCGCGCCTGTGCAGACAGCCAGCAAAAACGCATGCACCAGGACACCTCAACAAGTTCCTCCCTCCGACACTTCTTGTAAAAACCCCAAGGAGGAGCAACATAAATGCCCGTCAACAGGGGAGGTCCATCTTGTGGTATAAACACAATGGAGCATTGTTTCCACTGCAGTGAAAATGGAAAGACTGCTGCCACATTTACTGACCCAGATCAGTTTACAGAGCAAAGGAAGCCATGCAGAAGAGAGCAAGCAGGTCGCTCCACCTGCCTGAGGCCTCAGAACAGGGGGAGCCCACCGGTACTGAGGTCTGGATGGCGTCCCTTAGAGCAGGCAGGGAGGCGGACAGAGGGTGGAGGGAGCCCACGCTGAGGCCTCTGGAGAGACCATGGGAGAAACAGGATTGCACACGTTGGAGGACACTCCTGAGACCCGACCAGAGGGCCGGCTGGTGGAGCTCCACCTGCCTCTGGCTGCCCTCCCTTCCCTTTCCTTCTCCTCCCTCCCACCTTCCCTCCTTACAGTGGTGGAGTAAGGAACTCCGAAACTCTGTCCCTTCACGAAAGCCACACGAACAATCCTGGCAAAGCCAGAATTGCCTGTTTTGATACTGGAAGCTAGCCCAAAGCTGCCAGCAACCATGTTTCACCAGGAGGCTATCCGCATATGAACGGCAAGCTCTGTGGCATTTCCCTCTCCTGGTTCTCGGGGGCCTGGAAGACCCCACTTGTGACAGCAGTACAGTACTACTGCGAGGGCAGAACCCCCTCACCACCAAGAGCTGCAGCTTGTTTTCACCTGTCAGTGGCTCCAGGGAGGAAGGGCTCAGAAAAAAGGACAGACTTCCTAAGTTCCTTTATGAGATCAACATTACCCTCATACTACAGCCAGACCAAAGAGACCCCCAAAATGAAAAACATCTAGAAATGCCCCTTGTGAAGCCAGATTTTACTTTTTTCTTTGTGGTGCTGAGGATGAGGATGGGCCTCTCAGGGGCTGGGCAGTGACCACTGAATGTAGCTACGCCCCGGACGTTAATGTTCCTAGCAAAACACAAGCAACTGAATCTGGTAATGCATTAAGAGTGTGCTTTAAAAAAGAGAGAAAGAGAGAGAGGATGCTTTTATACACCATGGCTGAAGGGGTTTATCCCAGGAATTCAGAGAGACTCAACATAACAAAATCAATGTAATATACCTTATTAATAACGAAGGGGGGAAAACCCACTGATCGCCTCAGCAGACACAGCAAAGGCATTTGGCAAAATCCAACACCCTTTCATAATAAGTAAATAAACAAACACACACACTCAACGAACCAGCAAGAGGACTTTCTCAGCCTGATGTGTTGTGGGGCGCAACTTAAGAACAGACCTATCACCACTGAGAAGCCCAAATTTGAGAGTCTTTATTAAGCCGGCCGGCTGACTGTCTCACTCAATGCCCCAAAAATGGCTATTGAGAGAACAGCCTCGACCACAGGGTTGTAGGGGTTCTTATACCAAAAATCATGTCAATCATAAGTGTCTGTTGCTATGATTCGAAATTACAAACTAATATCATGAGATTATCAGCAGAGGGAGAAGTGGGTCACCCAGGTACAAACTAAAGCATGGTTACTAACAACCAGACAATCACTGTTTACATGTTACATTGGTTAGGAACAACAGGAATCAAAAGAAAGCAATTTTTCATTACATAAGAATTGTCATTCTACATTGTTAAACATGTCACACTAAGTAACTGATGATGGGCACAGAGGCGGGGGGTTCCCATGGGAGGATCTTATTTCCTACATAACACGGAGTCTCAGAGCAGAATGGAGTCTGTTTAGTCAACTCCCTTGGAGTCCGGCCTGTGACATTCTCAGGGAGCCAGATCTGTCAGCCCATCACACTCCCCACTGGTTTTATGTACATAATCAAATCATTGATTTATTAGTAGTGCTAGGTGATTGTGGTGAGTGTGCAACACCATTAGCTTAACAGACTGGATTCTATCTCTAACATGTTTAGTTAAACAGTTTATTATGCTGGCCAGATTAAAAGCCCCAACATGAGTAGGATGAGAGGTCCCGCCATTGTGGTTATTAGAGTAGTTAACCAGGGGGACCAAGAGAACAGATTTTGATACCAATTTCCCTCAGGTTTTCGATTTTCCTCCTGCTTTGAGTCTTTTTCTAATTAAAGATAAACTATCATGAATGACACCTGAGTGGTTGGTATAGAAACAACAGTTTTCCCCCAAGGGCATACATAATCCTCCTTGTTTTAAAAACAGCAAATCTAATCTTCTTCTACTTTGTAAAACTACTTCAGCAGGTGAATCAAGGGAATTTTCTAAGCGACTTGCAGAGTTTTCTAATTCACTTAAGTCCAGATCTATTTGCCTACTCAAGGTTTTGAAATTTTGGTTCCTGGTAATCAGGGCAGTGGTCCCTAAAGCTGTGGAGCCGGCTATACCTACTCCCACTAGGAGGGGAACTAAGACAGGGGCCGCTGGTTTAGATATCAGTCCCACATGTTCTCTCCCTCCCTCTCCATCAAAATGGTACCCCCGGGGATGATGTGACCACTCACACAGAATTCATGCCACTTGGCAATTTTAAAAAGTTGAAGAGCTAGGCGTGGAGTTACTCCCGAGGTACAAGCAAACCATGTTCCCTCAGGGGCCACAAGACGGTTGTCATGTGGACCTGAGAGGGTTCCAAGTATTACAGTAGAGGTACAAGAATCCTTGTAAGGGGGGTGGTTTGCATTAAAATTTGGGGTCCGGAAACAAGTTCCCTGTCCTTGTAAATCTCCAAGGGTTAATTTGGACTAACAGAGGCCCAGGGGAACTCCTTGGCAGATCAAACAGCCCAGAGATCGCCCTAAAACCAGTGGGGCCTCCACAAATCTTACCTGTCTTGCCAACACACTTATTGCCCAGAACCCCTGCATACACAAGGGATGAAGAACGTCTGGGAGGAATTTTAAAGACTGCGACTGACTCTGGGGGATGGAAAACACTCCCAGAGGAAGAGTATTCATACCAGAAGTACTGGGGCAAACTGGGAAGCAGCTCCACCAGAGCACCCACCTTGGTGGCACCAATTGACTGAACTGTCACAAGAGGATCATTTTGTGCCAAAATTAAGCCAACACGCCAAACAAGCCTCCTCCAGGTGTCACATGTGTGCACAAGTCAACCCAAGCAACCAGGCGGGTCTCTCACAAGGAACTCGGCTTCGTGGACTAGCCCCCGGTGAACACTGGGAAGTGGACTTCACTGAGGTAAAACCAGGACTGCATGGGTATTGTTACCCTTTGGTTTTTATAGGTACTTTTTCAGGATGGGCTGAAGCATTCCCCACCAAAACTGAGGCAGCTCAGGTTACAGTCAAGAGCTGACCTTGGAAATGGTTCCCGATTTGGCCTCCCAATAGCGATAGGGTCCAACAATGGCTGGGCTTTCATAGCTCAAACAACCCAATTCCTAGCTAAGACTCTAAATATAAAATGCAAGTTACATTGTACTTATCGGCCTCAGAGTTCAGGAGAAATAGAAAGGTCGAATAGGACCCTAAAAGACACACTAACAAAACTGAAGCTTGAGGCTGGCCAAAACTGGGTGAGTCTCCTCCCCTTTGCCCTTCTCGGGCCAGGCGCACTCCCTGTGTGGAGGCATGATGGCCAGCACCTTGGCTGATTCCTAGACTTGGGGAAGAAAAACTAGCTGAAACAGATGACCATTATCTCTTAAAGTCCCTCCAGGCACTTCAGCAAGCCTCCCAGCAAGACATCGGTTTGATCAGAGCCAGCCCATCTTGCTCACTGCCCGGCTGGAACTCTGCCTCACCCCTTCCAGCCCATGACCTAGTGTCGATCAAAAAACTTCAGCCATCTACTTCGGAGCCCCGCTGGACGGGACCCCTGCCGGTGACCCTCACGACCCCACTGCAGTCAAAGTAGCAGGAGAATGTCACGGGATCCACCACGCCCGGATCAAGAAGGCCACACTAGAGGGAGAAGCATCAGCGGCTGAAAGATGGACCGCCCAACTCACAGACGATCCACTAAAGATAAGACTCTCCCGGGCCCCTTCTGGGCCCTCTTAATTGTACTTCCAATTGTTAATTGTACACCTCATCAGCCTAAAAATTACACATGGGAACCAAGGAAAACTGTAGAGGGAACAGTTGTTACGACGTTGGTCACCTCAACTCAACCCGTTTTTTCATTAGGTTTATGTGACCTTGCTGCTGACATGAAAGTCAGAATAACAGGAGGGAAAGGTACCCTGGGTAGTCATAGTGCAAATATACGTTCCTGCGGGGACTTAGCAGAGAGAAAAAAATCTAAAACATATCCAACATTGTATTTGCCCCGCAAATGGGGAACCTAATTGTCCAGGGGAACTTCAATACCGCTGTGCCTCCTGGGGATGTGAAACCATAGCCTCGTGGACCAACAGTGACCCATCTATTGACTTCAAAAGGGGAACCACAACCCCTCTTGTGTAAGAGGAAGTTGTAACCCTGTAACTCTAACTGTAAAGAAGTGGCATCCGCTAGCTGGGGGAGGATGGGAACGAGGAAGAACCTGGGGGTTACGGTTCTCTGTAAGGGTGCCAGACCCGGGCACAGAATTTACTATTCAGAGATACGACGCTCTCAGAAGTAAATCCAACACGGCCCTAACAGACCCTTAGTTCCTGGATTGCCCCTGGTGCCCCCAGGTCAACCTCCAACTCTTAAACCAAAGAATGCAATGGCCCCCTTCTTATCCCCTCCCTCTCTAACCACCCCAAATCTGGACCACAGAAGCCTTTGTTAGATCTACTGGATTCTGTCTTCTACTTTATTAATGCTACTGAGCCTAACGTGACTCAAGATTGCTGGCTGTGTCTGAACCCAGAACCCCCATGTTATATAGGGATAGGAGCTAACACCTCTCTAGGTCTCTCTTGGACCAAATTATTACAACGTATGATTGCCACCTTGTAGGGTAGCCAGAGGGCTTCCAATAGGGCCAAAATTTCTGTCACATTTTTTATTTCTTTTCCTCCCAACATGAGTAGTCCCCTTTCTTGGTATGTACATGTGCTGCTGCAAAGGCATACCGGCTCTCAGTGTAGATATTAACTGTTTTCCCTTTTCCGTGCTGTAATGCCTGAGTTCTGCCTTCTGGGCTCATGTCCATGGCCTAAAGCTTGGGCCCATCCTACCTGATCTTGTGTGACCACAGCAGCCCCAGCGTACCTGACTCCATTGTGTATATAACTGCTGCCGTGTGGGCTTTCTTTGCAGAGACTCAGTATCCCAGGGAGGCTAATTCTTTTAGTAAGTCCTCAGTAGCCCTATTACAGTCAGGTACATCTTTAGCGGCTATCAGGAGGTCATCTACAAACTGAAGGAGAGAAACTTCTGGATGTTGTTGCTGGAAGCATAACAGATCTTGACTTAAGCCCTCATCATGAGGGTTGGGGAGTTTTTAAAACCCTGTGGTAACTATGTCCATGTCAATTGTCCAGAACAACCTCCCTCTGGGTCGGCCCATTCAAAAGCAAGTAGAGGTTGGCTTACCTCGAAGAATTCATCCTTCCGATCCAGCACAGTGTAGACTTGTTGGGAGGTGGGCAGCAGGCTTAAGAGAGTATAAGGGTTAGGCACGGTTGGGTGAATTGTTTCCACCCGCTAGTTGACTTCTCTAAGGTCCTGTACTGGCCAAAAATCCCTGGTCCCCAGTTTTTGAACAGGGAGGAGGAGCAGGCTGGTTGGCAAGGTACTAGAATATTTGCTTCTCTTAGTCTCTGAATATGAATGGCAATTCCCCTTTTGACTTCCAGGGTGACAGGGTATTATTTTACCCTCACTGGACTTGCTGTACTAGTTAACTGGACAACAGTTGGTGGTCGGTGAGAGGCTAGACCTGGCGGGTTGGTTTCTGTCCAGACCCCCAGAATTTGTTTTTGGAGCCCAGAGAGCTATGTAGTAGATGGGACGGGTGTTTCTTCTGTCGTTAAAAGGTATTCCTCACCGAGGGGGCAAGTTAACATAATAGCAGCTGGAGTTTCATTAAAGGTCAGTTGGGCAGAGTTCCCTTGAAAAGTGATTTTTTAGCCTGTGATTTTTGTAAAAAGTCTCTTCCTAGTAAGTGATAAGGACAGTCAGGCATCACGAGAAAGGAATGAGTAACTGTTCCTTTTCCTAAATTGGTGATGTGGGCTTTAGTTCAAGGTAAGATTTGGACTTGCCTGTTGCCCCTGTATGGGGGTCTTTTCCTTAGATAAAGGTTCTTCTCAGTCAAGACCAAGAAGTAGCTCCAGTATCTCCCAAAAAGCTGACCGGTTGGCCTCTGTCTCTAGAGTGACCCTGGGCTCCTGGGGGCTCATCTGAATGGAGCCCCGGCCCTCTCAGTCTTCAGGTCCTTCCATCTGGAGGACCGAAGTTGACTTTTGTCTTTTATTTGGACATTCATTTTTCTAATGTCCTCTTTCCTTGCAGTAAGCACACTGGTCTCTTAGCAGAGCAGCTTTTTTATTTGTCCCTTATTGGGGTGGGACTCTGGCCTGGAGGGTCCTTTCGAGTTTGGACCCTGGGTCCTGCCATGGCTGTTACCTTAATTTTTGCCATGCGTTTTGCTTCTCTGTCCTCGGGTGGGCCGCGGTTGTTTTAAGTCTTCTGGGCTATCTCCACCAACTCTGACGGCATCTTTCCCTCAAATCCTTCCTGTCTTTGTAATTTTTTTCTAATATCTGGGGCCGACTGGGTAACAAAAGCAATATTTAATGTTCGTCTGTTTTCGGGAGCTTCTGGATCAATCGGGGTGTACAAGCGATGAGCTTCTACAAGGCGTTCTAGGAAGGCGGCCGGGATTCACTTGGCTGCTGAATAGTCTCGCTTACCTTAGACACATCAGTAGGTTTCTGTGCTGCAGCTCGCACCCCATTGAGCAGAGTCCTTACCCCTGTCTGAATTAGGATCCCAGGTGGGTGGAGAGGACGGGAAAGCAGTTTCCAATCACACAGGCTCATCGGAGGGTTGGCCATTTGGTCCCAACGCGGTCTAGACAGCCTCCCTCCAGATGCCTCCCACTTCTCCTCCAGGTGAAGAGTTGAAGTAGCTGTTGGCCATCGTCCCAGGCAGGCTGGTGAGTGAAAAAGATTCCAGGAGAGATATTAATCCCTGGGGTTTTTCAGAAAAGGAAGGGCTTTGATTTTGCCAATTATAAAGATCACTCATAGAGAAGGGAAAACAAACTGAAATGTGGTTGTTCTGAACCAGGTGGCACAGGGACTTGCCTAAGGGGCAGCTGAGGAACTGGTGACACCGAGGAGTCTGGGGAAGGGGTGTCAAGGGAAGGGGATGGGGACAGTAATGAGAACTGCTCCGAGTGTGGGGTGGACTCAGTGGGGGAGAAGGGGCAGTGGGAGATGGCGGAGGAAGGGAGAAGGGACCAGTGGGGAGGAGGGGGAGGGGGGGGGGGAGGGGGGGAGGGAACATCAGACTCCTCTGCTATCTCCAGAAGGACTGGTGATTTGGGTTCCTGACGACCAGAGAGAGCAGATTTCGTCAGCAGAACAGCTCCTGAGTCCTTGTCTTGGAGTCCTGTAAGCAAGATTTAAGCCATTTGGGGTTACCAGAGAGAATATCAATCCAAATTTGAATGTAAGGCATTTGATCAGGATGTCCCGGCCGCCCAAAGACAATCTGTTGAATTTTATAGGTGGTAGTGAAGTCGGTGGTCCCAAGGGGGCCATCTGACCTCGAAAGTTGGCCATTCTCTCTCACAGAATTTAGAGAGAGAGAAGACATCACAGCAGGTTCCGTAGTCACTGGCTCTCTTCTGGAATTCCTGGAAATTAGTTAACATGCACTGGAGGGGAGTGTTGTGCCCAGCGGCTCAAGACCCCACAAAGACCACCAGAGACCACGATCAATGCAAGCAACAAAGAGTCATTTATTAGCAAGCTCGAGCCTGGTCCTCCGCACACTCGGTAACCAGTGACGCTAAGAGGCCCTGAGCCTTTGTTCAGCAGGCTTTTATAATGAAAGGCAAACAGTTTTACAGTGTTCTTTTTAATTGGTTAACATTTGAACAGCTAAACATTAGTCCTCCTCTGGTTGGGTCCTGCCAATCTATTTGATTCTCATTGGGTCCCACCAGAACTGAACGGTCCTAGAGGAAGAAGGGAGGAGGGAAGGGGTGAACTGTGCAGGAGATGAGTTGCAGTTAGGCCCCCCTGTCCTTGATAGGTAAGGTTTCTAGGCAGCTGCACATTTCTCAGGCAAATATTTCTTAACAACCTCGATAAGCATGGGGGCCCAGCAGTCCTGTTTGCGCTGTATTGGCTTTTGAGGGAGCAGTCGCAACTGCCTGTATCCTGGTGATTAAGACAGGTAGCTGCACAGATATCACCCTGTTCTCAACAGGAGCACATGACTGACGTGAGGGAGTCTGACCCATGCTTACTCTTAAGGGCAACAAAAAACAGAAAAAGGCGAACAAACACAGAACAGGTGGATTCCTGACCTGAGGGCCTGGGCAACATCTTGCCACAGTCCCAGACTTGGGAAGTAATGCTGCGTCCAGCCTTCCTCAGAGTCCCCAGATGCGGATCCACCAGAAACAGACTTACCGGTCCCCCAGGGGTGTAGAAACAGGTGACCCTCGGAGAATTTAGTTCAGTCCTGGGGTGGGGCTCCACAGACCGTGCAGCCTGGGGATGAGGAACGTCTCTCAGAGGCCGTCCCCTAGGAGCAAAGTTGTGGCCTCTCCCCTCCATAAGAGTTCCCAGGTCAGTGGTGAGCGGTACTTACCCACCAGGCAGCGAGGATCTCGCTGGGGCCTCCAAATGTTATGGGGCACAATTTAAGAACAGACCAATCACCACTGAGAAGCCCAAATTTGAGAGTCTTCATTAAGCCAGCCAGCTGACTGTCTCACACAAGGCCCCCCAAAAAATGGCTATTGGGAGAACAGCCCCCACCACAGGGTTGTAGGAGTTTCTGTACCAAAAATCACATCAATCATAAGTGTCTGTTCCTATGATTCAAAATTACAAACTAACATCATGAGATCATCGACAGAGGGGGAAGTGGGTCACCTAGGTACAAACTAAAGAATGGTTACTAACAACCACATCGGTTAGGAGCAATAGGGATCAAAAGAGAGCATTTTTTCATTACATAAGAATTATCATTCTGCACTGTTAAACAAGTCACACTAAGTAACTGAGGATGGGTACAGAGGTGGGGTGTTCCCATGGGAGAAGCTTATTTCCTACATAACCCGGAGTTTCAGAGCAAAATGAAGTCTGTTTAGTCATTTCCCTTAGAGTCTGGCCTATAACAGCCTCATAGAGCCAGATCTGTCAGCCCATCACACAATCTGATATAAACTTCCATTTATTTAAATTTTCTCGGCCGCTCCGCGCCGAGCCCAGCCTAGCGGGCGCTGCCCGCGCTCCCGCAGCAGCCGCGCTTCTCCGCGCCCGGCCAGCGTGCGAGGCAGCGCGGCCCGGCCGGCTTCCTTCTCTCCCCCCGTGTCGTCCCCGGGCGGGCGGGCGCAGGCCGCCATGGCAGCGGCCGAGCGGGGCTGAGCCCGCAGCCGCCCGCAGCCCCTGGCCCCTCGGGCCCCAGCCATGGCGAAGCAGTACGACGTGCTATTCCGGCTGCTGCTGATAGGGACTCCGGGGTGGGCAAGACCTGCTTGCTGTGCCGCTTCACCGACAACGAGTTCCACTCCTCGTACATCTCCACCATCGGTGTTGACTTTAAGATGAAGACCATAGAGGTAGATGGCATCAAAGTGCGGATACAGATTTGGGACACAGCGGGGCAGGAGAGCTACCAGACCATCACAAAGCAGTACTATCGACGGGCCCAGGGAATATTTTTAGTCTACGACATTAGCAGTGAGCGCTCTTACAGCACATCATGAAGTGGGTCAGTGATGTGGATGAGTATGCAGCAGAAGGTGTCCAGAAGATCCTTATAGGGAATAAGGCTGATGAAGAGCAGAAACGGCAGGTGGGGAGAGAGCAAGGGCAGCAGCTGGCTAAGGAGTACGGAATGGACTTCTACGAAACAAGTGCCTGCACCAACCTCAATATTAAAGAGTCTTTCACGCGTCTGACGGAGCTGGTGCTGCAGGCCCACAGGAAGGAGCTGGATGGTCTCCGGATATGTGCCAGCAATGAGTTGGCCTTGGCAGAGCTGGAGGAGGAGGAGCCCAAACCCGAGGGCCCAGCGAACTCTTCAAAAACCTGCTGGTGCTGAGGGTCCTATGTGGGGCACCCCACACAAACCCCTTTCCCTCAGGAGGCCTGTGGGCAAACAGGGGAGCTTGGGCGTTGCCTACAGCTGTCCTCTCATTTGACGACCCCGTCAAAAATCAGTAGCTGCTACTCCTTCCCCTGCCTGGCCCTGAGAGCAGCTCTGCTGGCATCTCTGAGCAGCCTCTGCCCCTGGCCCCTCTACCCTGGAGTGGTATTCTTCAGCCTGTTTCCCCAGCCGGGGGCCTGCTGTGAGCCACCGAGCACTGTGAGCACTGACCCACCACCAGAGCTCCCTGGACAATGGCCGAAGCTGGAGTCAAGGCTGCTTAAAGGCTCCTTCTTTCTGAGTGCATCTTGGTCCTGCTTTTTCTCTTTCCTTCCCGCCCTTTCTTCACCTGCTTCCTCCAGTGTGTTTCCTCTCAAAGCCCTGCCTACCCTTTGCCCATGTGTCCTACTATGTGGCTGCCGGAGCAGCTCTTTCCTTCCCGCCCTGCCTGAGGGAGTGGACCCAGGCTCATAGGGATGTTCCATCCTCTACTCTGTGGGTGGACCAAAGGCCAAGGGTGCTGCTTCCTCCTCTCCTTGTCCCTGCCCCTTCTTGTACCACGGGCCTGGGAACCTGGGAAAGTGGAACATCAAGGTAGGAAGGAAACACCACCTGGTGGTCCTCAAGCCTGGGGCTGGCCTACCTCTCTCTGCTCCCCCTGCCTGAGCTCTGGCCTTGTTTAGCTGCCCACCTGCCTCTGTGGGAACTGAGTTCAGAGGCAGGTGCTTCAGAGAAGACAAAGTGATGAGGGGTGGCAGGGATGAAAGCTCACCTCGAGTCTCTACCTCCCATGCAGGGTGTACTCAACTGCTCTTCACATGGGCCCCTGATGGAAAGCCGTGGACCAAGGCCTGAGGGTACCACAGGGGCAAGGAGATCCTGGGGCCAGAGCACTGCAAGCTAACTGTGCAGTACAGAAAGAGGAGCACTCGCAAGTGAAGGACTAGCTCCTAGCTGTCAGGGCCAGAGCAAGGGCAGGCAGGCCAGGGTCGGCATTTTGTGAAGCAGAGGGGACGTGCTGGCAGCAGGGCCTCACACGTGCTAGGCCAGCACTCTTCCTCTGAGCATGTCCCCAACCCTACCTTCCCCTCTTGTGGTAGAAGAGAACTTCCCCATACTTCCCGGCAGAGGTGAGAGATGAACCCAGTCTTCAGCAGTCAGGGTTTTCCTGGGTCCCAGAAAACCCTGGGAGAAGGCAAAGGTTTCATGGGAAGAGGAAGAAGGCCCTGGGTAGGAATGCTTGGGACTGTTCAGCCTTCGAGTCAAAGAGTTCATCTTGGCCCCTTGCTCCTGTGTAGGCTTGAGGGTGTGCCAATTGCACTGTGGGGAGGGAAAAGGACTTCCATCTCCAGAGTTCTGTGTTCAGGAATTTTCTTTAACCCCAATAGCCCAAGAGTAGCTTGTTCCCTTTCAAGAGGGAACAAGTCAATTGCCAGCCCTACTTGGGTTCCTCCTCACCTTTCTGGGGCAAGAGAAGCCCAGGTGAGAGGATCATTCCTAAGCTGTACTACAGCTGGGACTGGAGCCAAAGCAAAGAAAAGGGCACCAAGCCCCAAGAACCCAAAAGCAGGGCAGGTACCTGTGAAGGAGAAGAGCCCTATTTCTCACTCCACAAAGGAGGTGGGGATAAAATCACTGGGCATTTTCTCTTGACTTACCAAACCAGGAAATGGCCAGCAGGAAAGGGTGGCTCAGGATTTAGGAATGGGGGACAGGTAGAGTAAATCACTGGCTAATCAATTTGGAGAGCTGGTTCTTTAGGATGAAGCCATGACTGACTGGGCAGCTTCCTTGAGGACTGACCTATGCAGCAGGACACTGGGCATGCGCAGGTTGGTAGTGCCAACCCTGCCTGTCCTTGGGAAGGATGAGAGAAAGGAGAAGTTGTGTTGGCACTGGCTGCAACCTGTGGGCCAGTGTTGTCGCTTCCCCTGCAGATGAGGCAGAGTACCAGCGTCTTTCTCTCCTACCCCCCTCAGGAAAGAGGGATTCTATTTTCACTGTACCTTAAGGGTTCTGGAAGGGAGATCGTGGGGCCAGGAGTCTATGGACTGATGAGCCCTCTCCACAGGGTCTACAGCTGGGAGCAGGAGGAGTGCTGGGATTTTAAGATGCAGCTATGCTCAACAGGTATCAGAGACGGCCTCTCGCCCCTAAACTTCAGTCCAGGAGGTGGTCGGGGCTGCCATTGGGCCAGGAGTGTTGAGCAGGCTTTCCTAGCCTGTCTTTTGGTCAGTACCTCTGCCACTTTGTCCTGAGACTCAGCCCAGCCCCTGGCACCACCTGCTCTTGAGCCCCACCATCTCCCTGTGATGGGTGAACTTTGTGTACTGTGTCTAGGGTCCATTATATGAATTGTGAGCAGGGTTCATCTATTTTAAACACAGATGTTTACAAAATAAAGAATATTTCAAACCACAAAAAAAAAAAATTTTCTCACTATTTACAATATTTGACGGTTTCTAAACAGAGATCTTAACCACTAATTGGGTGTATTCCCAGGCATTTGGCATATCACAAATGATATTTATCTTGTTTTGTACTTGCCTACTGCTGATACTTACCCATGTAAATCAGTTTTGTATGTAAAAGACATGTACAAAAAACTTTGCTGTTAGGGTTTAGACATTTGCTGACCCTCTAAAACTCATGTGTAAGACAATGTAAGAAAAAGAGCATTAATCCACTTGAAGGGATTAAGTGGGTGGTGACTGTAGGCAGGTAGGGTGGGGCTGGAGAAGGTGGGTCACTGGGGGTGTGACACTGGGGTTTATATTTTGTCCCTAGTAAATGGAGCTCTGTGCTTCTTTGTTACCATGTCTTTCCACCCTGATGTTCTGTCTCAGCTTGGGAACAGAGCAGAGCAGTTAGCCAAAATAAACTTTCTTCCTCTACATTGTTCCCGTCAGATCTTTTGGTGGCAGCAGCTAAAGCTGAATACCGTGAAAGCAGCGCTTTAGAGGGAAGTCTATAGCATTTAAATGTATGCATTAGAAATAGCATAAAAAAGAATAAAATGCCTAGGAACCAATTTAACAAACGAGGTGAAAGACTCAAACACTAAATACTGCAGACACTGCTTAAAGAAATTAAAGAAGTCCTAAGTGAATGGAAAGTGGTGCGTTTATGGGATTAAAATACTACTCTCATATGCTGGGCATGATGGCGCACGCCTGGAATCCTAGCAGCCTCCAAGTCTGACACAGGAGGATCAAGTTCACAGCCAGTGTCAGCAACTTAGTAGGCGATCCTAAACAACTCAGTGAGACCCTGTCTCTAATAAAATATTAAAGATGGGCTGGTGATGTGGCTCAGTAGTTAAGTACCCCTGGTTAAACTCCCAGTAAAAGCTATTCCTCTTAAGATGATAGTATCACTCAGTGATATAATTAATGCATTCTGCATCAAAACTCCAACAGTTATGCACAATTTTATGTTTCAATATGCATATATATGATTCAATGAAGTAGAGCCAATTTTAAAAGAAAATAAATCAAATCCTCCATAATGGAAAGAAAGAAGTGAACCTGTCTTTGTTGATGGCATGATCTTAAAGCAAAGCCCCTCCTAAAAATTCATATGGCAAACCAATGGTGCAAGTCAATGACTAAAACAATCTTGAGAAAGAAGAATTTGAAACATTTGTACTTCACAATTCAAAAATCTAGTACAAACCTAAGGTAACCTCAGGAGTGCGGCACTGGAACCAGGGCAGACACGTGTACCATTGAGCAGAAGAGGCAGAAGCGAATGGCTTACCTAGACAGGACTGCCGCACTGTGCAGAGCGGCGCGCATCAGGTGTTCCTGCAGCAGTGCACCACCCCTGCTCCGCACACCCTAGGGGCCAAGGACGGCTCGGACCCCCGCGCACCCACGGGCACAGGTCGTCTCCCGGCCACCCCTCTGCCCACACATCACATGGACCCAGGGCAGATGGAGGGGCCGCGCACCCACGTGGACCCAGGAGATTGCGGGGGTCCACCACATCACTTGGACCCGCAGGAGGGCTTCGACACCCCCCCCCTCCCGCACACCACATGGGCCCAGGACGGCTGGGGGCTCCCCCCACACCACGTGGGCCCAGTGAAGCCAGAATTAAGGACAGGGAGTTAGTGTAGGAATAGGGGATCCGGTCAAATGGAGGAAATGAAGCCATGAAGCCATCTGCCTCTGGAAGTTGGATATTGTTCCTGGAAGAATGGAACATCAAGGATCTCCAGAGCCCATTGATTTGCAAATTTACCTGCTTTTATCAAGGACTGCAAGCAAGGAGCTGCTAATTAATGCCCCCTGGGCCCTTATCTGCCTGAATCACCTTGGCCCTCCCCCTGCCCATGGTTTCTCACTTAATGCAAAACCAGGCCTAGTCACATACGCAAGAAGGAGAGATAAGGGGGGAGCACTGGAGAACAAAAGAGACTTTAACCTATAAAAGATGTAGGGTGCGCTCACTTCTTGGAACTTTAGAACATCAGCCATGGCCCCCTACTTCCTGCCGGGAGAAGACTGTATTATTATTACCTTTAAATAAAACCTGCTTAATATGGTTGCTTTGGCGAGCTTCTCTAGTGCTCAGTCTTCAACATTAGAAAGAGCAGAACTCGTCCAGTAACCGGCGGTATCACTAGGACGGCTGGGGGCTCCGGGCACGCCACGTGCGCCCAGGACCTCTGAGGGTTCTCTGCCCCGTCCCAGGGCGAGGGCCCAGCGCTGTGGCCGCGGAGTCTGGCGCAGGAGCAAACGCGTTGGCCGCTGTTCCGCCGGCGGAAGGCCGCAGGCGGGCTGGAGCGCTCCGCGCCGCAACTCCAGGCGCAGTCCACGGCGTGGCCGCGCGTGTCCCCGCGTCCCTTACAGCCTCCAAGTGTCCGGTGCTTCGGCGCCGCGGCAGGCGCGGTCCCGGCGGCGAGCGGCGTGGGGCGGAGACCCGGGCTGAGGGTCGCGGGCAGTCGGCGTCCGCGCACCTCCGCCCTTCCAGGGTCCACGCCGGGGCCCTCGCCTCCTGCCGGCTCCTTTGCTCGCCGCGGAGGGCGCTGGAGAAGCGCGATCCGTGCGGGGCCCCTAAGCTGGCCGCCGTGGAATCGGCCCATCCAGGCGGAGAGGGAAGCGGCTCCGAGGCAGGTGTGGGAGCCGCGCCGGCGTCGGTCGCCGCGACTGTGCCGGGGTGGCGCCCCCGACCTCCGCTCGAGAGGATCTGCTGTGCGAGGTGACATCCGCGGGCAGCAAGGCGACCCCGTAATCAGGCACGAGGAAGAAGGCGGAGGAGGAGAGAGAGACTGCATGCGGTTTAGAGGGAACCAGGACAAGGGGCGGGCCCTGAGCCTGGACGGTGGTCACGGGGACCTCCTGGCTGCTCTGAAATGTGGTTTGGGGGCTCTCCCTGAAATCCGGTCCCATCTCCAGCCCTCCCCACTTCACGTGCGTGCGCCACCGGAGAAGGAAGGCCTGTGTGCACGCTGTGCCTCGCGACTGTGGAAGAGGCTCAGGAATACCGAGGGCATCTCTCCGAACGCACAGCATGGCAGTCTTCACCTTAGTTGCGAGAGGAGCTCCCCAAACCTAAACGCTCCCTTGTGTTGGGTATGAGATTTTTAATTGTAAATGGTTTGCCATATTTTAACTTGTAGCAGTCACAAAAGCTTTGTAAGAAGAGAAGCAAGTGTATGCAATGACATTTTACAGTGTGGGGCCAGAGTTTTCAGAAAATTGGGTGGCTTGCCCAGGGAAGCACAGCCCGGAGCAGGGTCCACTGACTTCGGTTTTGACCCTTGGGAAGAAGAAGGGGTTTATCACCATACCATACTTTTTTGAACGCACATCCCATGTGAGGAAGTTGACAAAGAGGCTGGATCGTCTAGAATTTCAAGAAAATTTAGGTTTGGTCTAGATCTGTTCCTTTTATCATCAAAAATGGCCTTTAAATCTAGACACAAGTGTCTGTCATCACTTTGGTTTTGGGAAATGCTGGGGTTACTTCTGAGCATTCATTTTACCTCTTCATCTTTAGGGTTGCATTCAGCTGGCCAGATGTGGACATTACTAGACCATGATTCTGGATGTCTTAGGGTAAGACCTGTTGATCACAAACAAAGCCAAGAAGATGCCCCGGGGAAAACCAACTGTTTACTTCTCCATGTCTGTATCCCACATCAGGTGTTCTTCTGTTTTCTAAAAGTTTGCATCATCTTGTGTAGCAGATATTCTTTCACAGAACTTCTCTTTTTAGAGGCATCTGTTGGATTTTTCCCAGGGTGGAACTACTGCTCACTTGCCTGCTGACTGCCCTTGATGTCCTCCTCTGGGGCTCTCACTATTCTGACTCATCATTAGGTCATTCAAGAACACAGCCTTGGGACCTGTCCCCTGAATGGTTCTGTCTGAAAGGTGGTCATGTTCCTAGGGATTTGAAAAAGTGGTTTCATTCTAGTCTTGGCCCATAGGTGTCTCTGAGGTTGGAGTCTAAAACTAAACTACTGGAAATCAACTTTAGACCAAGAAATCAAGTCTGACATCTTTGCTTTACAGATGAGGAAACAAAACCAGACTTTTTCCCCCTAGTTTCTATATAGCTGCCAACAAAGCTCTGACTAAAATCCAGATTACCTGGTCAAAGCTGTACCAGGGAACATCTGTCTAACATTCCTCTGAACTGTGCTGAGGCGGCCGCTTACATATCAGTGAGAGCTGGAGGTTTTAATACCAGGTTTCACAGATAGGCATTTAGTCTGATTGGAATTTACTGCATCTTCCCAGGGAGTACCCCCCAGGAGCTGGACACTCCCTAACCCCAGGGCACTCTGAAGTCAAGGTCATCCTAGTATCCTGGGGTCAGGAGTTGAGTTTGCTGGCCACTGAAAGGCCAAAAGACTGGCAAGTGTGACTCAGGTGTTCTTTTCCTGTTTTGAGAAGCAGCAAGAAGTCCAGCATCTGTCGCTTGACTCCTCTGTGCCTCCAGTTCATTGTTTATACTGTGGGACTAACAGTACCACTCTCACAGTTACGGTGAGGAGTAGACAAGTCAGCATTCAGAGCAGGCCAATAGGCAGAGCCAAAGAAGGGCCATTTCCGCAGACAGTGTCTCCAAGTCAGGCTCCTTTCTCGGCAACTTGGTTTTTCTTTCTTTCTTTTTTTTTTTGTTTGTTTGTTTTAAAGGTGAACAATAGTTTTTGTGTTCATCGTGTGTCACATACATAAACATACTTAATTCATACTGTGGTTAAATATATAATGAACTTACCTGAAATGCAAAAACTACATTGTGAGGCTCTTGTAGGTCACAATGTATACACATTCGTTGGATTAAATTGCTTATCAAACTGGTAGTTTAATAATCATGATGATATTAATCAGCATAAGCATGCATCCTGAACTTGAAATTGGCCGTATCCTTTGAAACTTGTCCTACTTTAGGATTTCTGTCGATTTTAGGTGTCCTGTATTTGAATAGTTTTAGTGAGACAATTTATGAAGACCTTCAAATTTCGGATGGTCCTGGTTTCTCCTTGTCTCCCCAAACCTGAACACTCCCTAGCGGGACCTCGCCTCCAGGGGGCGGACAATATGTAATAAAGCCACTGTGTTCCTCATTCCTCTCAGTCCTCACCTCACCTGGCAGCAGAGGTGTTCCCAGGTCCTCAAGGACGTCTGCGGGGGACAAGGACTTTGGCTCTAGTGGCTTCGTGATGTCCCACTAATGGTACACTGTTCATCTAGTTTTAGTTCCACTGCACTAGAGAAGTATGTCTCCACCCTCACCCAGCACGCCCTTTATGTTATCCTGAAATAAGATTTGTAGATATTCACTACCTACAGACGTAATTTCCAAAATGTCAACATATTACCTCAACTTGTGTAATACCAGGACAAAGAAAAAGGCAAGTGTTGTGTACTAGAGTATTACTTCCACACGTAAATGACTGGAAGAAATAGAAGGTTGCACCTGTTAGAATCATTTGAGTGCAACTGCAAATGCAGACTGACTTGTGAATGTCATATTTGTGAATCTGATACCATGAGTAGTTTCATTTTCCTGAAATGGTGAATGATTCCTAATAATGTTCAACATTTCCTTGATTTTCCAGAATCCACTGCCGCAGAGAACACACGTGTACACACGCTTGAACTGACTAACTTCAAGCTTTCCTCCACCCCTTTCTCTTCTTCCATCTCCATGTGCTCAAGTGACTGGTCAGTAAAACAAAGGGATGGCCTTAGGGATGCTCAGTCTTACACCCTGAAAGGCTCCAACCTTAGCACACACAGCTACCAGCACCTTGCAGTTTCTCACCTTGATTTTCCATGGGGCTCGAATCATGTTTCCCAACCACATCAGCACTGCACATAGGAGAACTGTGTGTGTGTGTGTGTGTGTTCACACTTGCTGACTGCAGTAGAGAAAGAAGGAACTGGTTTCACAGCAGGACCAAACCTTCCCACCAGCTTGGGGGTGGTATTGAGGCAGATTCAGTCTCCTGACTTGGAAAACACATTTTTCTTGTCTCCCTCCCTTGCCTTTGAACCATAGCATTTTCTCTGAAACATTGGATCCATAGTTTTACTAATGTGTCTGACTCATCCCGATTCCCTTTGAGTAAATACTTACCAAGAACATCCAAAAAATCTTGGAGACATTTAGTTCCTCCACTGTCTTGGGGGGAAAAGGCTTTCAGTTTCTGCCCCAGTTTTAAGACCTTTTCTTTTGTTTCCAGACTTCATGAAACATGAAACATGGCTCTGACTTTTCCAGTCTTGTAAAGCTGATCCCTCACGGTTAACCCAGGACCTACTTCTCAGTTCTCCTCCTATTTGACATTTGCAAAACTGGCACTTTGGGCCACTTTTCTGCCTTAAAACTTGGGCATATTTTAAGATCCAATATTCTGTGCTGACCCACACCCTGCCTACCTCAGGGTATTTCTCTGAGCAGCAATGATCATCTCTATGATTTGGGGCAAGGATGAGGCCAGAATAACTCATTTTATTGGGTTACATACTTGAAGTAATTGAACACAATAAGCTTCTTAAAGACAGAAAACTTGTTTTCAATTCATATAAAACATCAAGTGCCGGGGACCAGCCCAAGCAGCAGAGTCCAGGGGTCCTTGATGGCCTGAAATGTAAAAGCCCCGAGTGATTAGGCGGCGCAGCGTCGGCGATGGACAGCAACCACACAGACTCAGGTCAGTGTTAGGTTGCGGACAAGTTTATTGAATTCACCAGCAATTTTTATACCCTTTACAAACTTACTAAGAATAAAGTAGGGAGTTTCAAGGGCATAGATAACAGAAGAAGAATTTGGGCATTTAGCCGACAGGCGCCATCTGGTAATATCTTATCTTACTTGACACTTCCCCACAATGAAGTATCCTTGACTCGAAACTTACAAAGGCAAGTTGTTGTATACCACCTGTTTTTCCTTGAAGTTTAACTTCTATTTGATTTCTTACTGCTAAGATTAATTATAACTTCTAGTAATTTGTTATTAATTTTTCATGACTATAATTACATGTCTATGCTATGTTAAATCATATTATACTATTAAGAACCAAGTTATTGTCTTCAGAGTAAAAATCTTTATCTAAAAGAACTAAAACTTTTCTTTTGAACTAAATATAATGTATTTCTGTGGGAGGCTCATTACTTTGCAGAAGAAACCAGATGTAATAAATATGTTGATCACTGAAGCTAAGAGAATCACTTATATGCAACTAGATGTCTGGGAGTCTTGTAAAAGTTAGCAAAAACATCACAAGACATATTGCTTCAGAATGTCCACCATTCCCTATAGGAATATTAGTGCTTTGTGTAAACAAATGAACTTTATTTTACTGGAATTGAGTTGACTCATATGAACTGTTTGTGTTCCCATCATCCTTCAACCGAAGAACTTTATTAAACATGATTAATCCGCGTAATATTGTGAGTTCTGGTGAAAAACAAAAAAGGAAGAGAGATTAACACTCTGAGGAAGGGGCTCCAGCTTTACTCAACTTACGACGAGTCCTTGCTATCGTCTTCCAGGGAAGGCCTTGGCAGCACCCAACTTATGACGAGTCCTTGCTATCATCCTCCAGAGGAAGATTACCAACCTCTGGCATGGGTCTTTATGCGCCAGGCACACTTCCCTGGCATGAGTTTTATGTGCTAGGCGCCCCCGCAGTTCCCCCTTTTTTGTTTTGAAGATCAAAAAGACCTTTTTGAATTTGAAGGCCCTTAAAAACCTTTGTTAAGAGTCAAAGGATAACTGGAAGACAAAAAATCAGTATCCCATGGAACTTCTGTTTCTATATACTTTTCTCCCAAGTTATTTTCTTGGCGGAGGGACTGATATTGTTGCCTGAGCATTAATACCTGTACAGCACTTACTCTTTCCCTGATAAAGGTAACTAGGAGATTTTATGGCCTTCATTTCCTCGATTTGACCCGATTCCCTATTTCTACACTAACTACCTGTTCTTAATTCTGGCTTTATTCCCCCCTCTAATCTTAGGAACTCCATGCTGCTGGGGAAGAAGGTCGATGACCGTTCTGACTTCTTCAAGCTGGAAGTGGGTGGCGTGGGGCAAGTAGCTTGGATTGGAGTTCCTTTTTTTAAAAATCGGGTCAATCAAGGGGTCCAAGGTAGAAGTCTGGTTGGGGAAGAGCATGTTGTAAGGTCATCTGGGGGTGGGTGCTTCTATGAGAGAAGAACAAAAAGACATGAGTACTGAAAGGAGATTAGTACAAAGTAAATGTTGCAGCATCTGAAACATGCCACTGAGTATCATGAAAATGACAGAAGTTAATCTTTCACCAGGAGGTGGAAGAACTGAGAAATTGTTCCCATAACTAGGCCTAACAAAGGCTGGAGAGGACAAGGCCTTCATTTGGGGACTTTAACATTGTCCAGGTTACCAGGAATCTAAACACAACATTTAACTCTTAATGTCATAGATGTTCCCAGAAAATATAGTTAAGCTACTTAATGTCATCTGATTTTTGTAAAATATCCCTTTATTGATATAACCTGTGTTTAGTAGAGGTCTCTATACTTCTGTTACTTAGGGCTAGGTAATCATACTAGCAAACATAGATTAAGTCTAACTGTGTAGCTTAAGAAGGTCTTAAACTGACTAAAAACTTCTGACTCTGGCAGTTTCTCTTAATAGTTATCAAGCACATTTGCTGAAGAATCTTTCATTTGTAGCTTTCAGTCTTTATTCTAGTGGGCTAATACAAGTGTACATCTTAAGTTACATTTAACTATTATTTTTTTTTAAATGCCCAAGAATGGCTGTTTTTGGTTTTAACTGTTTTGCTGGGTGTCCAAGATCAAGCTGGTCAAATTGACCTGGTTCCTGTCTTGTTAAAGAGTCAGCTGAGTTCCCACAGGGGTCACTCATACAGAACTTAAGAGCGGCTCCTTAGCTCCACCAGTGCTATTGGTTAGGTAGGGTCTCCTTGATGATGTGGCTTTCCTTGAAAGCATCAGGGATGTCTCCCTTTTTCCATGACTTTCCTCTGCAGCAGATGCACTGAGTGATTTTTCATCCTCTAGTCTCAACAATCTCCTTGATCAGGAGGTTGTGTGACCCAGAGTTGCAGCGCTCCTTAGAGAAGTCCCCTTATTCCCTGGGTTCAGGCTGACTTTGAGGGCAAGATACTGTTTTTTTGTTTTTTGTTTTCTTGGCCTCTGTATTTAATTCCAATTTCTAAGTTTGATCTTAATCATCCAGCAAGCCAGTCTCACCAGTCATTAAGTAAGAGTACTGGGCTTTAACTTTAATGTCCATAGCTTTATAGTTATTTACCCTTTTATCTAACTGGAGTCTGTATTAGTACTGGAAGTTACCACTATCTGTTCTATAGGTGATGGCTTATTATCACAAGTTACCTAGGTTGTATGTTCTGGAAGCAGCTACTTCTGCAAAACAGTAACAAGCAACAATTTTACAAAATGAAATTAGCAAGAGTAAAAACATATTCAGCTTGTATAATAGCTATCTTGAATTTTGATTGAGAACTACATTATATCCCCTATTTGAGATCATAGTACTTTTACAACAAAAACCAATCTTTTGACTATAACTTTAAATAAGCTGAAGTCTGACCTATTTTGGAGTCACTCTAACATGCAGTAAGGTGGAAGGCATAGCCTTATCTCAGGTAAGGCGTGGCTCTTTACAGATCTTAAGTGTTCTAATTCTGATGTTGATCTTTGCTTCTTCCTTAAATATCATTAAATAGTTAATAGGTCCCATAATAGAACAATAAATGATAAAAATAAATCCCCAATAAAATGTACTCCTTAAGTTTAAAATTACCATTACAGACAAGTTTATTCTGGAGAATAGCAACACTTGATAAATTTCCTGCTTTAAAAACTTGTATACCTGGAAAATATGAACACATTTAATATACAACTAGTGACTATTTCACAATTACCTTGACACTTTTATCTTACCAATTTTAGCCTCTAAAGAAAAATGTAGACTCTGCAACACAGCACAACACTCTACAACAGTTGTTCAACCACAATTGTATACACCCCAATCTTTAAGACTAATTGTTTTAAAGAATAAAACTTAATAGACACAAAGTTAAGAGTAAATTAGTGTTTCAAATCCTTCTTATTTTACCATGTCATTTTACCATATAGATTAGACTTCAGTTTATATCAGAACATTAGCATTTTACCTTAGGAAAAAACCTTAAATAGCTTTAACCGATTGTCTCACATACTTGTAACCAACTTAGTTACACACAAACTTGCTCAAACTTTCTCTTCACTTACACAGACTTTCTTAGCACTTACTTAGACCTTCATGTCATCACACAATCACTTTCTTACCCAAAAACATTTTCTTTTTCCTTCTACTAAATTTATATCCATACCTAGAACCTTTTATTTTCTCTTTCCTTCCTGTCGACACCTTTTTGTTCACATTCTGAGACAACTCTCATGAAATTTCTGAATTTAGATAAATTACTCCATTTTAGCAAGATAAAATACCTTGTTGTTTATAGTACTCTAACTGAAACACAGTGAGAGGGGAGATGGTAACTCTAATTCCAAACCTAAGAGCTCCTTGGAGCTTTGCAGACCTGGAGGGGGAGCAGGGGCAGTGATAAGGAAGCAGATGGAATGCTTATCCTCCGGGTTGGGGTTTTACCTGTTAGGACATAACTCTTAATAACCTTGTTTTTAGTAATGACATAAAGTAATTTTAAACACTTTTTAGTCTACCAACCTATGAAAACACCAATAATGTTTAAGTATGATACCCCATGGAATTTAAGGAGTTAAAAGTACTTAATGTTATTTAACAATTAGCATTTTAACTTTGCAAATTAATCAGATGTCTTTACAAACACATTAGAGTAATCCCATACATGTTAACTCTAATTCACTTATTCTGTAAAAACCAAGATATCAGACAAGTGTCCTGAACAGTATTTGCTGTCTCTTTCCTGTTGAAGAAAAGTCCTAGAAACAATTGATATTAGACATTGTTTAACATCAACATTGCATTAGTTTGACTACTTAGAGACTTGCGAATTATTTCTGAAGACATTTCACTTTTATTAGTTTACCCAACTTAAATTGAACCCTTTTAAATCACGTGAATAAAAGTATTTGGATCCATTTTTAAATTTTAATTTTAGGAGCGCTCAGTTTGATACAGACAAAACATGACATCAGACACAAAAACAAATAACATAAAATCAAAGGCCTTGTAACTGTGAAGAACTTACTGTAACACCTCTTTTCTTTAATAAATGCTTTGCTATATCAAGAAATAAAGTTCTCTCCTTAGATGCTGTATTACCCATTTTTTCCAATCCCTGCCCTTTCTTTCTCAGTCTCTGTTACTGAGGGGACCGCGGCTCCCCGGGCAGTATCCTAGCTGCCAACCGCCTGAAAAAGAAAAGAAAAGAATAAGACACTTACCAATCAAGTCCCTGTTCGGGCGCCAAACTGCCGGGGACCAGCCCAAGCAGCAGAGTCCAGGGGTCCTTGATGGCCTGAAATGTAAAAGCCCCGAGTGATTAGGCGGCGCAGCGTCGGCGATGGACAGCAACCACACAGACTCAGGTCAGTGTTAGGTTGCTGACAAGTTTATTGAATTCACCAGCAATTTTTATACCCTTTACAAACTTACTAAGAATAAAGTAGGGAGTTTCAAGGGCATAGATAACAGAAGAAGAATTTGGGCATTTAGCCGACAGGCGCCATCTGGTAATATCTTACTTGACACTTCCCCACAATGAAGTATCCTTGACTCGAAACTTACAAAGACAAGTTGTTGTATACCACCTGTTTTTCCTTGAAGTTTAACTTCTATTTGATTTCTTACTGCTAAGATTAATTATAACTTCTAGTAATTTGTTATTAATTTTTCATGACTATAATTACATGTCTATGCTATGTTAAATCATATTATACTATTAAGAACCAAGTTATTGTCTTCAGAGTAAAAATCTTTATCTAAAAGAACTAAAACTTTTCTTTTGAACTAAATATAATGTATTTCTGTGGGAGGCTCATTACTTTGCAGAAGAAACCAGATGTAATAAATATGTTGATCACTGAAGCTAAGAGAATCACTTATATGCAACTAGATGTCTGGGAGTCTTGTAAAAGTTAGCAAAAACATCACAAGACATATTGCTTCAGAATGTCCACCATTCCCTATAGGAATATTAGTGCTTTGTGTAAACAAATGAACTTTATTTTACTGGAATTGAGTTGACTCATATGAACTGTTTGTGTTCCCATCATCCTTCAACCGAACTTTATTAAACATGATTAATCCGCGTAATATTGTGAGTTCTGGTGAAAAACAAAAAAGGAAGAGAGATTAACACTCTGAGGAAGGGGCTCCAGCTTTACTCAACTTACGACGAGTCCTTGCTATCGTCTTCCAGGGAAGGCCTTGGCAGCACCCAACTTATGACGAGTCCTTGCTATCATCCTCCAGAGGAAGATTACCAACCTCTGGCATGGGTCTTTATGCGCCAGGCACACTTCCCTGGCATGAGTTTTATGTGCTAGGCGCCCCCCGCAATCAAGAAGTACTGAGCCGACACTGAATGCCTGTAACTTGCTTAGCAAGTCTTTGTTATTCCCTATGATCAGTCTGCTAGACTTTAGGTGAAAGAGCTTAGTAACTGATTTCCTCTCTGTTCCTACTGCTGGCCCAGGTCTCCGTGTCTTGACCTGTATTATCAGGTGAACACGTCACTGCTGCCCTTTCTTGCTGACTGGACTTGGCTGCCTTGTTAAAGTACCACTTCACTCAAAATCAGTCCACAGCTTTGCAGTATCCCCAAGAAAATTTCCGAGACACCTTTACAGGGCCTTTCACAATTGGGTCTGTTTATGTACTTCCCATTAGTTCCCCTGCGGGCAGACCCATTCTTTGTCCCCTCTTTATACTTTCTTTTCACACCTGTCTTCATGGTAATCCCTGGCACCTTTTATATGTCCCACTTTCTTCTCTGTGTCTCCAGAAATCCTACACAAAGGTCCATTCCCATCCTGTTTCCTTCCTGCACTCTCTCCCCTCGCCTTAGAAATCCCTGGCAGTGAGGGTCTTTACTCTTCTACATTGCTTTATTCTGTTTTCTGGTTCTTTCAGATCGCCTTTTCTTTTCTGTTTTTGTTTTGTTTTGTTTGTGAGGCAGTATCTCTCTTGCCCAGGCTGGCCTTGAACTCCTGGCTCAAGTAGTTTTCCCACCTCAGCCTGGAGAGCACTGGGACCTCAGGCATACCTGGGGGTTCGAGTGCCTTTTCCCATAAGCTGTTCGAAGTTGGAGATCGTCTCAGTCTCTTTTAAGCCCCACCTAATACAAAGAGTGCAGTTAGGACTCTAGTTTTGATGAAAACAGGAGGTTTAATTTAACACTGCAGTCACTTCAGTCTTTGATGGAGAGGGCTTTCATAGGTGTCTCGGCCTTTGTCACCCTGTCTTGAATGCACAGCTAAGTCTTCGGACTGACCCTTTAGAGCTCTTGGGATGCTGGCCTCTGGGCTTTCCACATCAGGTCAAGTGACCTAACTGGTGCTCAGTGAAGGCTGGCTGATGTGAGTCCACATCTACTGTGGCCTTTTATTTAATCTCCTGCAGGGTCTGCAGATTTCATCAACAGAAATAAAAAACTAGAATGCATTTCTTTGAGCTGTCATAATAGGCAGTAGCCATCTGTTTTATTATAACTGCATCATTTGTCAAATGTGATTCAAGATACAAAAAAACCAGAAAGCCAAAACCACAGACATACAGCATTGGAGGAAGGAGAGAATGCCCAAATCAGGACAGTTTACGGCATGCCACAAGTTACACAGTTTGGGATGCAAACTCAGCATCAGGCAACCAAAGTGAGAGGGTCATTTGCTTAGCCTGTATTTGGAAGAAAAAAAGTCAATATTAAAAAAAAAAGAAAGAAAAAACGCTTTTCTAAAGCTTAATTTAGAGTTAGGGTAAATTTCTCCACTGGCCTCGTGTAATTCTACAATGTCCTTGGTAACATAACAATATACCTCAATATACATAACATAACAACACAGAGTAATATAACATAACATAACAACACAGAGTAGATTCTCCAGTGAACAAACATTAGGTTCCCAGTAAAAGGTCCAGAAAGGCAGGCGTGAAGACTGTTCTTGGGATGGGGTGGAGTTAGGAGGAGCAGGACATAGAGGACGTTAGGTCATTGCTTACTTGGTGCCAGAAGAAAAGCTTCATACATACTTCATTTAGTTCGCCATATTATGGGATGAAGACACTCAAGATAGATGTTGAATCACTTGCCCGGGGACCAGGATTTAGCCTCAGTTTTGCTGATTTTAGCACTAGACCCCGGCAAGATTTAGAAAAGAAGAGGCCTACAAGTGGGAAATGCTCAGTTGTTCCAGCAGATGAACCGCACTCCCTAAGGCAGGGGATGCAGTCAAGTTAGAGGTGAGACAGGTCATTTGGAATCACACAGCCAGCTAGCAGGAGCCTGGAGTCCTAGCCTGTTCATGCTTTGGGTGATGAGGGGATTATGGGACATCTCCCATTGTGGTAGTTAGGCTGAGTTTGAGTGGGGAGTGTAATCTGGAGAGGGGACAGGATGGCTTGGGAATGAGAGATGGCCAGAAACTAGGTGAGAAGCTGGGTGTTAAAGGTACCGGGAGACAGCAGTGGATGGAAGAAGAAACCTTGCCTTAGTCCATTTGTGCTACTCTAAGAAAGTGCTTGCAGGGCTCCCCGACACAGTCTCTTTGAACCACCCATAAGGACCAGATCCAAACCTAACATCCAGATGCAGACACACAGGAAGGGTGTGCGGCACCCAGGGGCACATGTGTGCAGGGAGCAGTAAGAAGTTTCCCTCCTGAACCTCCATGCAGAGCCAGCACCTGGCAGCTGGTCAGGAACGCTGGTATAAAGCAGGCTGGGCATCTCTCATGAGTTAGCCTGCCCCTTTAAGGAGTCAGCACCAGAGCTTGGGGTTCCCAGGAGGAAGTCCGCAGGAAGGCTGGGGCAGGCTGTTTAAGGAGAAATGCAGGGGCTCCTCCTGGTGTGGCTGGGGGCACAAGAGGGGTAACAAGTCTAGGTGACCCTCCTGTGCACAGCCACCCTTGCAGCCCCTGGCCCTCTCCTGTGCGGCCAGGCAAGGGCCCCTGGCTCCTCTGTTTCCAACAGCCCACTGACTTCTTGCTGGATTCATGGGCGAGGGACGTGGATGTGGCTCCGTGTGAGTGAAGTGGCTGCAGCTTTGCTTTCACCACGGCTGCTCCAGGTCTGTGGGCTTGGGCGTGCTGCACCACTGCCGAGGCCTCCAGATGGAAGCACGCACATTCTTGGCTTTAATCAGCAGCACACCCAGGCAGTTTCAAGGTTGTTTGTGGAGCGTTAAGCTAACGGCTGAATAAGAAGACAGCGTCCTCACCTGCAGCCTCCCTTGCAGTCTGCACCTTGACCTTCTGCACAAGTCTGAAAGCAAGGGGAGCAGAAGATGTGTGGCCAGCCACCGCCTTCTCCTTCTTCAGCGTTTACAGGGACCCCCTAGCAGGAGTCCTCCGTTAGTTTAGTTCTGGCCAGCACCTTCGCTCAGCAACTCCAGTATGAGTTATCCTGATACCTCTGTATCATGGATTCTTTGATGAGAAAGGGACAGGCTGTAGTGGAAGCCTCTTCTCCATTCACTACGTGGGTAAGGCGTTTCTCCCCCATGAGTTCTCTTGTTTTGAATGTGGAGCAGTCACCAAGGCACCGTCTATGCTCAACACACCAGCAGGCTTCTCTCCAGTACGAACTCTCTCATTTCATGCAAGAGGTGGGCAACAGCCAGCTTTTCCCATGTCCCCCGATATGGTGGCCTCCCACCATATGGATGCCCATCAAAGTCTGACCAGCACCCAGAGGCATCCCCACAGACAGACATTCACAGCTTTTCTCCATTATGAACATTCTCATGCTGAATAAGAAGTCTCTCATCACAAAGTCAGATCCAAATTTGTTATATTGTAGAGTTCATCTTTAGAGTTCATCTTTAGTTTGTATTTTCTTATACAGAATAAGAAGTTCATCTTTAGTTTGTATTTTCTTATACAGAATAAGAAGAATTCTTTGGCTGAAAAAGTTCTTACACTCTTTGCATTTATAGGTTTCTCCCTGGAATAAATTCACTGGTGCTGAATAAAGGATGTATGGTAAGTGGATGTCACTACATTTATAAGTAACAGGTATGCACCAAAAACAGCACCTCAATTTACAAGGCAAAAACTGACAGAACTACAAAATAAAATGAATCCACTATTGTATTTGGAGACTTCAAAAATACTGTATGGGGGCTGTGATTGTGGTCAGTGGTAGAGCACTTGCCTAGCATGTGTGAGGCACTGGGTTCCATCCTGAGCACCATATAAAAATTAGTAAAATGAAGGTGTTATGGCCATGCACAACTAAAAAAAAATTTTTTAAAAACCACACTGCATCAAAGATGAACAGATCCAGCACACAGAAGATGAATAAAAACTAAATTGAACACAACATCATCAAGCACCTGAACATAATAGTCACCTGCTTCATCCAACAGCAGCAGAATATACATTCTTCTCAAGCTCACGTGAGACACTCACCAACACAGACCACATTCTGGGTCATAAACTACATCTTAATACTTTAAAAGAAAGTAGAAATCATACAGTATCTGTGACCACAAGGAAATTAAACTAGAAATCAATAAACAGAAACATAAAAGAAAGTCCCCAAATACTTGAGGATTAAACAACAAACTTCTAAATAACACATGGATCCAAAAAGGAATATCAAAAGAAATTTTAAAAATATTTTAAGCTAAATAAAAAGACAACCTATCAGAATTTGTGTAACAGCAAAAGCAGTGCTTAGAGGTATGTTTATAACTTTGCACACACTGGAAAAGGATGATGTTCTAAAATCAGTCATCTAAGCTTTCTCCTTAGGAAAGTAGAAAAAGAAGAGCAAATTAAATCCAAAGTAAACATTTTTTTTTTAATTAGAAATTAAAAACAGGAAATAAACAGAAAATCAATGAAACCAAAAGCTGATTCTTTGAGTCAATAAATCAATCACAGAAACTGAACCAATAATTAACAATTCCAAAGCAGAAAGCACCAGGTCTAGATGTGATGTGTTCTACCAAACATTTTAGGATGTAGATTTCTTTTAGAAATCTGATTTCTTTTAGAAGGCAGAGAAGGATAGACTGTTTCCTAACTTGTCCTATGAAGTCAACATTACTAGAATTCAAGCCAGAAAGCGACATTACAAGAAGATTTCACCAAGGAAAAAAGTTGAAATGATATATTACCTGATGTGTTCCACCATGGGTTTTATGAATTCATTGGTAAGTTTTAGAATTGGCATATACGATACTAAGCAAGCAAAAATAAGTAATAACTGCCTCCAGGAAAAACAAAAATGTGTAAAGGAAAAGAAAATTAATTACAGTATGCAATGTAGCTCTGCTGGGAACGATATTTACATGTCATAATGTAAACATCAGTGTGATCATGACTCCATTAGAAAGGCTGGGAAAGGATGCATATGGGAGGTCTGAGTACTTGGGTTGAATCCCCGGTACCAAACCAACCAAGCAAATTAAAAAACCTCCAAATTGGAGACCGTGACCTTCCTCTGTTATCCTCTTCCCATTGCCCTCAAAACTTTTGCCTTGTATGACCCTAGATTTCTCCCATGAAGAAGCCAGATCTCCTCCTGATTCCCCTGATCTGTTCACGGTGCAGCCATTCCTTCAGGCTTGAAATCTAGCCATTACCCTGACTCCTGTCTCACCAGCACCTCCAGTCTACCTTGAGAAGGCCTGTCCTTGGGTAAGATGTATGAAGCAAAGATGATTCAGGAAAATGAACAGAACCCTTTTCCCACCCCAGACATCCAGCTGGCATTCAGGAAAGAGCAGAAATCCAATTTCACGTGGGTCTCAGCTGGCAAGGGAATGGCAGCCACTTACCGCTCTGTTCCAGCTGACGGAAGGGAGAGAGTGCCAATGAAGCAAAAACAGGGGAGAAGATAATGAAGAAGAGGATGGCCTGCCTGAGAGCCCCTACTCACCAAGTGGAAATGCCCATCTTCTCCTCATCAGAGATGAACCACGTCCTCCTCTCTTATCCTCTCTCCTCCCAGGATTGAAACTAAAGTCAGCTCTCAGTCTGAATAAAAATCAACACCCTCGCCATGGGCTACAAGGTCCGTAGAGGTCTTCGTGTTGGGGTCTGACTCCTACATGTCCCTGAAAGGTCCACACGCTAATGGTCTGGTGGCCAGTCTGGGGCACTCTCCACAGGTGGTGGAAGCTTCAGCAGGTGAGGAAAGTCGGTGGTGAGTCAATGGGAGTTTCCCTTTGAGGTGGGTATGGGACTTGGCCCCTTCCTGACACTCTCTTTGCTTCCCTGCAGCCGTAAGGTGAACAGACCTCTTCCACCAGATGCTCCAAGCAACCGTGGGCTCAAATCCCAGAAACTGCAAGCCAAAATACATCCTTCCTCTTTTCAGTTGATTTCTCTCTGGTATATGTCACAGAAACAGGCTCATGCACCTTGTCAGCCGCTTCAGCCTCCTCTCCCATCCTCCAGACCCTGCACTCCCGCCAACCTAGCCTTCTCATGCCCCTTGAGAGATGCCACAGACCTGTTTCAGACCCTCTGCCTGAAGAAGCCTTCCATGTTTTCTTACATTTTAAGATGAAGACTTCATTATTATTTAGAAATGGTGAGGCCAACAGATCAGATGGCAACTGTCTTTGAAAAGGTAGTTTGTTAAAATTTATAAGAAGGGACTTGCTGTGCCATGCCATGCAGGGCTACCCAGAGAAGCACTGGAGTTGGTCAGGAGGCAACAGGAGTGAGAGGAAAACATGGGTAGCATCCTGTGTTGTAGGTCATATGGGGAAGAACAGGCTCGGCAGCATAAGCGACCTCAGACTTGGCCAGTATGAATAACTTCTGCAGGCTGCTGGCCCTGGCCCTGGTGTGATTAGGACAAGGGAAGAGGGCTGAGTGCAAAAGCCAAAGAGGAGGTGGGAAGGGGGATCCTGGGCTCTATAGTAGTTTGTACATGAAGACCTACTCCTGGTGGCCCCTTTCACAGTTTAGCAATCCTTGGGAGGGAGCAGTCCCAGAGGGACAATGGGGAGTCACTCTCCACAAGGCCTCCAGGGCCAGAGCATCAAGAAAAGATGAAATCATGACACATATGAATTTGTTTATAAATACAATAAATATAGATCTACTTTTCCATCCATGAGCTCTGAGTTCAAATGTCATTTCCTTGGCCATGGTATCTGTGACTCCCAGACTAGGTCACAGTCTCCTTCATAATGTCTAGCTTATGATTGCTCATGTCTTCCTTCCTTCCTTTCTTTCTTTCTTTCTTTCTTTCTTTCTTTCTTTCTTTCTTTCTTTCTTTCTTTCTTTCTTTCTTTCTTTCTTTCTTTCTTTCTTTCTTTCTTTCTTTCTTTCTTTCTTCTTTTTTTGCAGTACTGGGCACTGAACCCAGGGCCTTGTGCTTGACATGTCTTTCTTTCTAACCAAACCAAACATGAAGATATGTCGTCATTTTTGTCCACCTTTGTACTGCTAGCTTCCAATTCAGGGCTTGGCATGCAACAGTTGATCCGAATAAATGAATGAACTTCTCCCAGTCATTCACTGCCACACCAGAATGAAAACACCACAGGCTTTCCCTTTTACCTAGAAGTTAAATCCCAAAGGTCGGCAACTTAGAAACTACTTTCTAAGGGACTCATGCTTGACAACTGGGATGCTAGGTCAAATCCTAAAATGGCTCTGAGGTGCTTTATCCAGTCATCACCGTCGTTTATAACACTGCGGAGACAGTACTCATTATTAAAGCTACGTATCACCCTGGACTGCATAACACAGGTGTGAGTGCCAGTTAGTTTCTGTACTGGATTCTGAGTTATGGTCACGAGAACCCAACCTTTCTTCTTTCTCATCACAGTCTGCTTCCGAAGCTGCTGCAGCCAAGAACGCGGACTGAGGTTCCTTAAGCGCCACGGGAGACACACTAAGCAATTCGACAACTCTGCCTGGACGCACTTGAGTTTGAGGCTCCACACATTTCCCTTCACCCACCCTGAAGCAAGAGGAGGGCTCCTTTTCGTTGTCCCCTGTTTAAAGACCCTTCGGAGATGTTTTCTGCTTTTCTCTCTTGGGGACCGATGTTGCTTTTTCCAGCCACGAATCCATCTTTCCTTAGGCCTCTGAAACAGCACCGAGCCCGCGATCGCATTCAGAAATGGCTCCTTCCCGGCAGTTTAGAGGCTCCCCGGGTCTCTCCTGGTCCCGCCCAAGCATCAGCCTGAAAAGCCCTAGGTCAGGCTTGCTTTCCTGGTGGACTCCTGTTTCCGCACTCCGGCCTGCGGTCCGCTCAGACCGGACACGCGGGCTGCAGCTCCGGCCTGTCCACCGGGAAGGGAACCGGGATGCTGCGCCGCGCAGCGCCGGGCAACACGCCCCCTGCGGTTGTGCGGGCGGAGAGAAGCCCGTGCCCCGCGGCAAGCGAGCGCGGCACCCTGCAGTCCTCCCAGGCACACGAGGGGGACCGGGATGGGGACAAGCGCGGGCGCCCCGCGGAGCGCGGCCCAGGTAGGGGACACGGCAGGACGCGCCCGGGTAGGCACGCGGCTCTTCCTCAACCGAGCCGCCACTCCAGGAACCCGAGGCGGCACCGCCACAGCCGCTTCAGCGACCACCAGTACCGAAGCCCCAGCACCGGCGACCCGGCGCGTGGCGTCACTCCCGGGCCACAGCTAGGCGCACCAGGCCCGGGAGCTCTGCGGGAGGGCGCTGGAAGATGCTGCCGAGATCCTGAGCTCTGCGGTTGTCCGCGGTTCTCCTTTGTGCGCCCTCAGGCGGGAGGCAGAGCACCGGACCTTTCCTTCCCGGCCCAATTGCGAGCTGCCCGAAGCATGGTCAGCCACCGGCCTCCCGTGGTGCGCTCTGGTCCCCTGCCCTCCGCTGATTTGTACACACTCAGTGTGCTGCACACTGTTAGAATACCTGGTCCTGGGTCAGTCACTGGCCTCCCGTGGTGCGCTCTAGTCCCCTGTCCCTCCGCTGGTTTGTACAGAGTGTGCTGCACACTGTTAGAATACCTGGTCCAGGGTCAGTCACTGGCCTCCCATTGTGAGCTCTGGTCCCCTGTCCCTCCGCTGGTTTGTACATATAGTGTACTGGCCAGTGTTAGAATACCTGCTCCTGGGTCAGTCACTGGCCTCCCGTGGTGCGCTCTGGTTCCCTGTCCCTCCTTTGGTTTGTACACCCTCAGTGTGCTGCACACTGTTAGAATACCAGGTCCTGGGTCAGTCACTGGCCTCCCGTGTTGCGCACGGGTCCCCTGTCCCTCCATTGGCTTGTACACACTCAGTGTGCTGCACACTGTTAGATTACCAGGTCCAGGGTCAGTCACTGGCCTCCCATGTTGCGCACGGGTCCCCTGTCCCTCCGCTGGTTTGTACACATTGTGCTGCACACGGTAAGAATACCTGGTCCCGGCTCAGTCACTGGCCTCCCGTGTTGCGCACTGGTACCCTGTCCCTCCGCTGGTTTGAACACAGTGTGCTGCACACTGTTAGAATACCTGGTCCCAGGTCAATCACCGCCCTCCCGTGGTGCGCTCTGGTCCCCTGTCCCTCCGCTGGTTTGTACACACAGGGTGCTGCACTTTGTTAGAATACCTGGTAACGGGACAGTCACTGGCCTCCCGTGGTGCGCTCTGGTCCCCTGTACCTCCGCTGGTTTGTACTCAGTGTGCTGCACTCTGTTAGAATACCTGGTCCCGGGTCAGA